>NC_041389.1:616935937-617067826 GCF_002162155.2 Triticum dicoccoides
GCCGGGGTCGGGGTCAGGGGCGAGGGCCGGGTCGGGGGTGAGCGCCGGGGTCGGGGGCTAGCGTCGGCGCCGGAGTCGGGGGCGAGCACCGGGGCCGGGTCGGGCGCGACGGTGCGACAGGGGAAGAGAGAGTGGGGATTTGGGGGGAAAAGGCGGGATGAAGCAGGGCGGGTGAGAATTTCGGGTTAAGTGGACGTAGCAGTAGCGCATTTGGACAAAACGCACTGCTACTACCTTCAGTAGCTGTAGCGCTTTATACGAAATTCGCTACTACTAACTTCAGTAGCTGTAGCGGTTTAGGCAAAACGCGCTGCTACTACCTTCGCTACTGCCAGTTTTCCTTTTTCTTTTCCTTTATTTTATCTCACTTTTATTTCCCGAGGGCAGTGAACGAAGGGAGGGAGATATATATTGCATCATTTGACGGTTAAATATGTATGCAAAATAGGAACATATATATTACACATCATTGGACCCATGCATAATAATGGCTAAGTGTGTATACAAAATAGGAACATATATATATATATATATATTACATCATTTGACCGATAACATAAGTTTCCTCAGTGCTGACGTTTTTGTTTTTGAGTCAGCTTCTTTCCCTTCTTGTTCATCGAAGAATAATTGAGCCCCTCATAGTGACTTTGCCTTTTCCGCGGAGTACAATTTTTCTTAGGTGATGTAGTATTGATTCTTCTTTTGACGTATACTTCATCATCATCGTCATCTTCCCTCATTGGGTTGCCGTACTGATCATAGTCTTCCTCATTGGCGACTCCATCCATTCCAATGATGTTCCTTTTGCCTCTCCTCACGACAACACGGCTGGGATTGCGCGGGTCAGTTATGAAGAAGCATTGTGTCACGTGCTTAGCGTGTACCCATGGCTCGTTTTTTGCGATAGCGTTCACGGTAGCGCTCTTGGCATCGGGTATAGTCATGGTAGTGAAAATCCGGCTTTCTCTTTCGACATTCTTAGCCCATCTGACACGGAACATCATCATGTTGTGCAGTCCAGAGTAGTCAAGCTCCCAGATCTCCTCGACCCTTCCATAAAATCGTTCAATTGCGCCGTTGTCGCTGCCGGTCATGCATCCCATTGTCACCCCTGAGTTCTGATCATCACTGTCCATATCTTTGGCCTCTGTGTAGAACGTGTATCCGTTGATATCATATGCCTGATAGGTTACGAGGTTGGGCGAGGGGCCATGTGCTAAGGCGTATATGAGCAATCCGTCCTTAGAGCCCTCCTCCGGAGGATTAGCAATAATATGCTCTTTGAACCAATGCAGGAAAGTGGAGTTGTGCTCTCTAGTAACTTCGACGTCCGTCCTGCATACCCCCCGGTCACGATACTTCTTTGCGATAATTTCTTTGTGCAGTGCCACGAAAGGATCTACCTCGTCTAGGTGTTGTAGCACTACCAAGTTTGCTTCGTCAAAGTCACTGCGTCGATCTGAGTATGCCATGTGCAGTTCCCTGCGACCGTTGCAGTGACCATCTCCTTCGAGCCTCCCATCGTGCTTGTTAACGGGCAAACCAACACTAACACCAGGCGGCTGGTCTGCACCATATAGAAAATTCTCACAGAAAGAGATGCACTCTTGTGCCAAATAGCCCTGGACGATGCTTCCATCCGGACGGGACATGTTACGAATGAATCCTTTGATGATCCCATTCATCCTCTCAAACGACATCATGTTGTGCAGGAATAACGGCCCCAGGTCTATTATGTCATCCACAATATGGACACACAGATGCACCATCACGTCAAAGAACGCGGGCGGGAAGTACATCTCAAGCTCATTCAGTATCACAATGATCTCTTCCTGTAGCCTTTGGAGATGCTTCACACTGATCGACTTTTGAGAGATGACGTTGAAAAAGTTGCAGAGACCAATAAGCGTGTCACGGACGTGCTTGTCCATTATCCCTCTAAGGGCAACAGGTAGTATCTGCGTCATCATCACATGACAGTCATGAGACTTCATCCCGCTAAACCTTTTCTTGTCCATGTCTAGATATCTGCTTATCTTGCCACAGTAACCGGAACTAACTTTGACTCCGGTAAAGCACTTAAAGAATTGATTGAGCTCAGCCTGACTTAAGGTGAAGCAAGAAGGGGGGCAATAATCCTCTTTCTTTATTTTCCTGCCCTTCTTCTCCCGTGCCTCTGTCTCCGTCTCTGTCTTGTCTGACATTTTACGGGGCGGCATGTGCATATCTTCCCTGATTTTCAAATCTTGCAAGTCTTTTCTTGCCTTCGGCCCATCCTTGGTCTTATCCGGCATGTTCATCAGTGTTGCGAGCAAGCTCTCAAGGACATTCTTACAGATATGCATTTGATCAAGGCAATGAGGTGTATCGAGTTTGTGCCAGTACTCCAAGTCCCAGAACACAGACCTCGTCTTCCATACCTTCAGTACCGGCTCCGGCGCCTTGCTCATCGTCTTTCCCGGCGCGGGGCACTCCTTCCAGTTTTTCAATAGCTCATCGATTCGGCACCGCTCTGCTTACGTGGAGGTCCTCGATGCTCAGCGTGACCATTGAATAGATCTCCACGGTTTCTCCACGGGTCGTCCTGTTCAAGCCATCTTCGATGCCCCATGTACACGATTTTCCTAGACCCGCCATCTTTCCTTGACGTTAGCTGCTGAGACGTCGTATCATCCATGCACCGCGTGCATCCGCAATATCCATGGCACACCTGGCCTGCCACATATCCGTAACCGAGATAGTCCTGCACTGTTGTGATCAGCGCGGCTCTCATGTTGAAATACTCACCTTTGCTGGAGTCCCATGTCTTGGCCGGTGTTTTCCATAACGTGTCTAACTCCTCTTGAAGTAGCCCCAGATACAAATTAATATTATTTCCTGGTTGTTTCGGCCCTTTAATAAGCATGCTCATGTGAATGTACTTTGATTTCATGCACAACCAGGGGGGAGGTTATACATCCATACAAACACGGGCCATGTGCTATGGTTGGTGTTCTGGTTGCCAAATGGATTCATGCCATCAGTACATGCACTGAGCACGATGTTCCTTGCATCACATTCAAAATACCGATAGAAGTTGTTCAACGCTCTCCACTGGCTTCCATCCTTCACGTGTCTCAGCTTCGGATCATCTCCATCGTCGGGCTTCTTCCTCTCCGCATGCCAGCGCATTAGCTTTGCTTCCTTGGGATCTACAAAATACCTCTGGAGACGGGGAGTGATCGGTAAGTACCATACAACTTTCTGGAGACATTTCTTCCCGGCCTTCTTGTATCGAGAAGCATTGCACACCGGATAGCTTGTTTTTTCCACGTGCTCCTTCCGATAAATTATGCAATCGTTGATGCATGCATGGTATCTAACGTGCGGCAGATCAAGAGGGCACACGATCTTCTTGGCCTCATCAACACTAGTAGGACATAGATTACCCGCGGGAAGAACATCCTTTAGGTACTTGAGATGCTCATCGAGGCTAGTGTCGGTCCATTTGTTTTTAGGCTTCGTCTTTAGGAGTTGGAGCGTGAAACTCAAGCGGGTCACCTCAGGATTGCAACCATTATACAATGGAGTGTTCGAGTCTACCACCAGTTGCTCCAGCTTAGCCTCCTCTCTAGAAGCAGCTCTCTCAGTACTTGTCTCCTTGCGAAGCAATGCTTGAACATGAGGGTCCCACACGATTGAACTTAGTACCGACGAACTCTGCTGCATGGATTCCATGTCGTTCTCTCCACCGCCATGTCCGACCCCTTCTCCTTCGCCATGTCCGGCCCCTGCTCCGCCGCCATGTCCGGCCTCTTCCCCGCCGCCATTATCGATCATCTCTTCGTCTTGCCCTGTGTCATCATTGCTTGCCCCGTCGGCATCCTCAACATCGTCATCCTCATCTTCAATTATCCATCAAGTATAGCCATCCATGAAACCAGTCATGAGCAGGTGTGCTTCGACACGACCATCGTCATGGGGGTCAAGCCAAACTATTCCTTTGCATTTTCGACACGGACATAAAACCTCTGTCCGGTTATTTTCTTTCTCGTCCTGCACCGCCGACCGCAACCACCTGTCCACCATCGTTCCACTGACCATCATCAACTCTGCACGGTAACAATAAACAAATTGATTATAAAAATGCATGCATGCATCAAAGTCATACAAAAATTTGGCATGACCTTCCCTAAAAATAGGACATATATGGATCTAGAGTTTGCCCGAAATTCGCCGAAATGGAAATAAATCGACATTTCGGCAAAACATAGGCAACTCAAAAGCACAATTTGGCGTCAACTCATGCCACACACACAATTTCCACAAACATATAACACACACATAAACATATTTCCATTGCAAAATCATGAAATTTTCATCACCTCTATCTCGATCGAGATCGAGCACACAGTGGAGATGATGTTGTAGGGAGATCAAAAGTGCACAAAGCTCTTCTTGACAAAGATAGATCTAGTTAGGGGGCAAATAGGTCACTTAACTAAATCCTACATCTACCTAGCTACCTAATTTGGGAGGAGACAACTTCAACTAGTGGAGGGGAAAGGAAAAAGAGAAAGGAGATGCATTAATGGAGGTGGTGTAGTTAGGTAGGAGTAATGAAGAGAGAGAAAGGTGGATAGAAGAGAAAGAGTAATGGGAGAGAAGTATTGAGGAAGAAGAAGAGTGAGAGTGGGAGCATGTGGGGGAGGTAGGGGGAAGGGAAGAGAGGAGGGGGAGGGGAGGGACGGGTGGGGAAAATGTGGTGGGTTGATGCGGGTTAGCAGTAGCGCGGGAGCAAAAACGCGCTACTGATAAGGAATTAGCAGCAGCATGCTTTGGGCGACGGAGCTACTGCTAACAGGGACAAAAAAGTGTGCCAATTTGAAATTTAGCAGCAGCAATCTCAGTAAAAGCGCGCTACTACTACATCCGTAGTAGTAGCGTGGTTCGGGCCACCGTGCTACTGCTAAATGGAGTTAGGTGAACACCGTCGGTCGATATTTGTAGCAGCACGGTTTACACAGAGCATGCTACTGCTAAAAACTTATCAGCAACGAGTTTCCCACACACGCGCTACTACTAATTAGCAGCAGCGCTCCTTTTTGAGCCACCCTGCTGCTAAGATTCTGTGTATAGGCTTTTCCCTAGTAGTGTATTCTCCGTCTTTAGCGATCACGTGGTCAAGAAAGAATGCCGCCAATTCCTCTTGAATTCCTCGCATACGATCTGGTGGTAGGAGTTCATCCCGCATCCAAAATATCTAATTTGAAGAAGGGGGTCAATACATATATATGAATAAATGAAACTGAACACAAATGATGGTAATAAAATAAAATTGTGAATATTATTATTTACGCACTTCATATTGATTGTGAGAGTAGCCCCGCTCACAGGTCATGTGGCGGATGGACTCGCAAATGTAGTATCCATAGTAATTATTCCCTTGTTCCTGCTACAACCACTTTACAAGAAATAGAGGTCAATCAAACTGATAATTAATTAGCAAGCATGCTAAATGGTATTGATGAAACTAGCGCTTGAATCACTAGGAGATGCGTGGAACATGCTACTATAGTACTTACTTTCGGGTGTCTAAATTGCAGCTTCTTCGGCAGTCCCGGAGTTTTTGAGGTGAAGTTTTTCCAAACCCTGCTAGACAAAGAAAACAATTACTTGATATCAAGAAATGAACAGAAAGTTGCCAATATGGTGCGATAATGATCGATTTAACTTACTTCTCTAGAATTTTAGTCATGTCCGCATACTCCTTGAATTATAGGGTCCAAGGTTCCGCCAACCCCGAAGAACCAAGTCCGGCAATGTTCTGGCCAGTTCAATGTCTCTGGTTCGACCCCTTTAGCAATCAGGTCATTCTCAGCATTGTCCCACAAAGGTCGCGCTTTGAGGTAGCCACCTGACCCCGTGCGATGGTGATGCTTCTTCTTTGCAGCATTTTTCTTGTTTATCGCTGACATCTTCTTACTCTTTTTCGATGTCTTGTGGGCCACAAATGCGGGCCAGTGATCTCTGATCTTCTCATACTTTTCGGTGAATTCTGGTGTCAAATCTTTGTCAACAAACCCTGTTTTCAGCTCATTCTTCCACCTCCTGAATAGTTCTGCCGTCTTTTTAAGAGCATGAGACTTGATCAATTGCTCTTTAACTGGCTTCTCCGGATCCTCCTCTGGTGGTAGGGTGAAATTTGCCTTAAGCGATGTCCAAAGATCTTCTTTCTGCATATCGAAGACATAAGACACCTCAGGGTCTTCCTTCTTAGGCTTTAACCATTGCTGGATACTGATCGGGATCTTGTCCCTAACAAGAACCCCGCACTGAGCACGAAATGCATCCCTTGTCCGGATGGGTTCAATCGGCTTGCCATCGCGCGCGATTGCTGTGATCTCAAACCTTTCATCCGAGCGCAACTTTTTCTTCGGGCCTCTTTTCTTTACCGAAGTTGTGGTCGATCCGGAGGGCTAGAGAAAAGAAGAAAGACGAGAGTTAATTAATATGTGTACATATGAAAACAATGAATGCAGCAATTAGCTAGTCAGCACAGGCTTAACTAATATATATACCTGGCCGGACTCGGTTAGGTCAACGGAGCCTTCATGATGGTCTACTTCTTGTACCGTCATTGGGTCACCGGAGCCATCATAATCATAACCTTCTTCTTCACTACCCTGTCCTTCCAGACCATTGGTGTCGTTAAGAAACGACGCAACGACATCACTTCCTTTTGCGATTATGTCCCCCAACATCTCTTCTATTTCTTCATCTCGGGGGTGCTCCATAGTTTCTGCAAATATTTACAACATGGCAATTATTATTCAAACATGACAGCTGGATATATTAGTAGCAAACGTAGAACTAGCTAGCTAATATAATCACAATAAGGAATCATATTAGTGGCCTCGACGCTGCTTCTCTAGGGTTTGAGGTGGCCTCGGCAACGCTTCAAGGGTTTGGGGTGGCCTCGACAATGCTTCAAGGGTTTGGGGTGGCCTCGATGGCAACGCTCTTTTAACTTGGTAAATTTGGGTGGCCTCGAGAGAGTTTGTCAGGTAGGGGCGCGGCGGGAGGGGGTAGTAGACCAACATCATTTTTTTCTAGGGTTTGGGTGTCCTCGAGAGTTTTGTCGAGCGAGAGGGCCGAGGGGGGTGCTCCCGTGGTATAAGTTATCACGGTCGAGAGGGGGTATATATATCGACCGCCCCTCATGTCGAAGTTATCCGGGAGGGGGTTATATCGACAACGACGCGACATACATACATGGGAAAATAATATTATCAGGGAGGGGGTATATCGACCCCCCCTCGTGTTGAAGTTATCGGGAGGGGGTATATCGACAATGACATACCCGATAAAAATAAGAAGACAAAAGAAGAAACAAAAAGAGGAGAAGAAGAAAGGAATAGAAGAGAAGCAATCAAAGAAAAAAAAGAAGAAAAAAAAGGAGAAGAAGAAAGGAATAGAGGAGAAGAAGAAAAAAATAGAAAAAATTTCTATTTTTTTCTTCTTCTCCTCTATTCCTTTCTTCTTCTCCTCTTCTTTTTCTTCTTTTTTCCTCTTCTTATTTATTTCTCCTCTTCTTCCTCTCCTCTTCTTCTTTCTTCCTCTTCTTATTTTCTTTTTTCCTATCCTTCCTTTTCTTCTTCTTCCTTCTTAATATCACTTAGCAACTTTTGCAACGATAGGGGGGGGTGCTCCCGTGGTGTAAAATCGGTCTATGCACGATAGAAAATTCTGGAAAAAAATTTACATCTATGACCCCTCGACGTCCCCGCCTCTCTCATGAACAAAAAAAACTATGAATAAAAAAACATCATGTTCTATGAACAAAAAATATCATATTTCATCCACATCCATGCATACATCATATATATATGTGATCATCTATGAAAAAACATCATATTCTACTAAAAAATCATCATATATATATGAACAAAAACAATTATGATAACAAGCATATATATATATATATAGGTGGGTATGTTATGATAACATCCCTTAAGACCTTATTCTGCTAACAAAAAAGCTTATTCTGCACATCCCCACCAGATCGCCCGCTCCCTCTTATCTCTTGCCGGGATGCATCCCCCTCTCCCTTAGTTCCTTCCTCGCCGGCCAGACCCACCGCAGTGGCCGCCCCACCGCTGGATCTGACATGCACCGACAAGAAGCACCGGATCCCACTTTCTCTGGCGTGGCGCGTCTCCACCCTCCCCACCTTCTTTGGTGTCGCGCCGCGCCACCACAGCCTCCGACCACGTCGGACGGGCACCGCCTCTCCCCGCGATGCGCCCCACCTCTCTCCCCATGCCACACACTTCCCTCCCCACCTTCTCCGGTGCCGCGCTGCCCACCACCACCTCCGACCACTTTGCACGGGCACCACCTCCCAACCGCTGGACGCCGACCTGCCCCGCAACCGCACCAAACGGCCAAAGCAGCAACCTCGGCTTCCAATGAGCCCGCGTCAGACCCGATGAGCTGCTCTGCAACCGGTCTGAGGCTCCTCCATCGTCGGCACACCGCACTGCCTCCCACGCCAGAGGTGGCCCGCATCTGCCTCGTATCGGCTAGATCCGCCTCCCCATGGTTGGATCCATCACCAACACCGGTGGCCTCACACATCTCATTCCCAACCGAGGCCAGGCTGCCTTCGACCATGTCGGGCAGGATTCAACGCTTTGCTGGTTCCCTTGGCGCCACCGGGTTGTAGCCGTAGTGGTGCTCGGGTCTACTGATGTCGCATGAAGGCATCTACTATTTAGATTTTTCTCCTCGTAATGAACTACTAATGTCGCATGAAGGCATCTACTATTCAGATTTTTCTCCTCTGATTTTTGAATCGAGTCTTGGTGCTATAGCTTCTATGGGTCTGTGCGCACAAAGAAGAAAATAAAAGAAGAGAAAGCAGATACGGTGGTGGAAGGATAAGGGTGTCGTGAAGCTAGCTATGGATGTATGGCGAAATGAATCCACCTAGTGGCATTTCATTTTGAGTTTAAAATTCATTAGGGGCAGCAGCGGTGCCCGGGCGCTGCTCGAGTGCAGCTCAGTTGATGTCCCAATGTAGTCTGGCTACCACTGTTCAGTCTCGGATGTGGACGTGCAACTCGGCGCACTACTAGAAAAAGGGCTGCTAATGGCGCACCTGTTTTCGCTACTAATGGCACACTACAGGTGCGCCACTAGCACCACGCCATTAGTTTTTTTTCTAATGGCGCACAATTTTTCTTTCAGATTTTTTTAAAAAAAATCAATTTCGTTTTTTTCTTAATCTTAGTTCACTATGGCTTAATCTCGGGTCAAATCGCACTCCGTGGTCAAACTTCCCGAAAGGTCACCCATCCTCACACTACTCCAGCCCAAGCATGCTTAACTTCAAAGTTCTATCCAACCCCAGCAATAGCTCACTTCACAGGCACTTGTTGATATATCTAGCATATCAATCCTATTATACCTTGTTGATGTCTAGGACTTTGTTCATGTTCATGACTATGATGAAATTTTGAAAAATATTTCAAACTTCCCGGTCATATTACGTATCATTTTTAAAAAAAAAATCAAAAAAAATTCAAAACCAATTTTTTTTCTGTTACTAGTGGCGCACCACATCCACGGTGCGCCACTAGTAAGTTTGAAATTTTTTGAATTTTTTTGCCTCTAGATCTTGAAAGCCCCGTAACTTTTTTCTGTTAGGTTTTTGGGGATTTTGAAAATGTTTAACGGGGTTCCCCTAGTTAAATTTGGATGTAACTTTTCGAGTAGATGATTTTTCATATAAAAAACTTTTTCATCCGAGTTCGTATGCAAAAGTTATGCCCATTTTACAAATTTCCAGAGAGATTTTGCAAATAAAGTCGAAATTCATATTTGTAAATTTTCCCAACAACTAGACCATATATCACACGGGAAACTTATTTTCTTTTATTTTTTTGACATTTCCATCATTTTCTTTTATTTTTTTAAAACTGAAAAGGCGATCCATAAGGGGGGATGCATTCGGTGTTGGGGCAAGTTAGTAATGGCGCACCGTGGGTGGTGCGCCATTACTAGTTAAATTACTAGTTAAACTAGTAATGGCGCACCACACCCACGGTGCGCCATTACTAGTTTTGAAAAAAAAATTGATATTTTTTTTGAAAAAAACTTAGTACTGGCGCACCAGTGGACAGTGCGCCATTACTAGTTAAAACTAGTAATGGCGCACCGAGACATGGTGCGCCATTAGTAACAAATATTTTTCTATTTTTTATTTTTACTTTTTTTTTCAAAACTACTAATGGCGCACGGCGGATGTGGTGCGCCATTACTATGTCAACTAGTAATGGCGCACTATACAACGGTGCGCCATTAGTAACAAATTTTTTTTATGTTTTTTTTCAAAACTACTAATGGCGCACCAGGCACGAGGTGCGCCATTAGTAATATATTACTAATGGCGCACCGAGACATGGTGCGCCATTAGAATATAGTAATGGGCAACCACATGACAAGTGCGCCATTAGTGGTCATTCCATCTATAGCCCTTTTTGTAGTAGTAGTGACTGTGGACGTGCAGCTCGAAGGCGGGCGTGTTGTGGTTCAGTGCTCGTGCAGGTGCAGCTCGTCATCGCGGGCGCACTGCAGTACGAGTGAGTCATCGGTGCGGTGCGGCTGGGCGTTCTGTTGCAATTTTTTATTGTTGATTTTCCAGATTTACAAAGACATTGTAAGAATAAATTGAAAAACTGTAGTTCAGTGCAATAAAAAACACTGAGTGCCATTTGATGCATCAACACCTACAGTGCGTCCGACAAAAGAAATTATGCAGCTCGCTTGCCCATCAGATGCAGTGCGGTTTTCAGTATGAAGCAGTGTGGTCGGCCGTATGATGTTGTTCGTCTCGTAAGTGCAAAAAAAATGTTACGGAAGCAAAGAAAAGTAATGCGGTTCATTTTCTTGATAGTGTTGCGGTTCATTTACACCCGATGTGAAGTGCACTCTACTTTCTCGTCCTTGAAAAAACGTTTGAATAAAAAAACATGCAGTTCTCTAACACGTCTGATGCAGTGCGGTTTTTTGTCCGATGCAGTGCGGTTTTCAGTCGGATGAAGTACCCACATCGATTTGGGTGTCGCGAAAAACAAAGTGTCCGCATTTCGGTAAATTCCAAATTCCTCTTAAACAGTAAAGAATTAGAGAGAGTGTTCTACATGAAAGAGTTGCATATCGTCGATCTCTTTCCAACGGCGTATCGTTTGAATCGTTCCGACCAGCGGTTTGCAAAAATTTCCCGAAAAACGGCTGCTGCCACTCGTCGTCCGCCGCACGATTTTCAAAATTAACTTAAAACCGTAAGAAATCTCAACAATATTTCAACATATGAAAGTTGCGCCTCGTTCATAGCTTTCCAACTGCGTGTCACACGCCTCGTTTCAAAAATCGGTTCAAAAACTGGAGCGAAAACAGTACAAAAAATTTGAATTTTTTTGAAAAACAGAATTCCGCGATTTAGTAAATTTGAAATTGCTCTTAAACCGCAGGGAATTAGAGAAAAATTTATATATGAAAAAGATGCGCCTCAACGATATCTATCCAACAGCATATCGTTTGGTTCATTCCGACGAGCGGTTTAGAAGAAAATGCGAAAAAACGCTTGCTGCCACTCATCATCCGCCGCACCATTTTCAAAACTGCTCTTAAGTCGTGTGGAATCTCGAAATGTGTTCAACATGTCGAAGTTGCGCCTAATCCATAGCTTTTCAACGGTGTATTACACGCCTCATTCTGATAAACGGTTAAAAACTTAGAGCGAAAACAGTACCAAAACAATAATGCGTGCAGTTTTTTCGACGAGAAGTTCACTTGTGTGAGTACTGCAGCACACTTGGTTCAAAGAATGACGTGCACTTGCATTCAGCGTGCAGTGCGGAAGTGGTGTGCAGAATAGTTATTCTGCTAATATTAGCAGAATAGACCGTCTGTATATATACATACATATATATATATGAAAAAAATGCTATGGCGCCGGCCGGACCAAGTGAGGAGGAGCGCGGGGTCGGCGGCGAGGATGGTGCGGGGCAGTGGGCGCGCACTCGGGATAGGGGGTGACGGCGATGACGGGGGCGGGCCGGGGCGGCATGCGTCGGGGCAGGGGAGCGGGCGACAGTGAGGGCGCGGGCAACAGTGAGGGCGCGGGCGATGGCGACGGTGGAGGAGACGGCGACAGCGACGGCGGGGGCGGCGGGCGGCGTCGATGTCGTCGGGGGCGGCAACTGCGAGATGAGAGTGAAAAATTCCTAAGTGGGAACTTATATAGCAAAACGGACAATCTCTTTCGAAGTATCAGGGTTTCGTACGAAAACTCATCTGTTACAAAGGGATTTCATTTTTTTGAACTTATTTGAACGCCATTGTTTTTCTATGTTCAAAATGCACCATTCAAAGCCACATCATCAATTTACAATCCTTTCTGACTTCATTTGTTATTTTTCATGCATTTACTGATTATTTTGACCTATAAGACCATGAAATTGAAAAGTATTTGAAATGAACTCTGAAAAGGTTCCAAGTTGGCATGGTATCATCATTTCATCCACATAGCATGTGCGAGAAAGTAGAGAGGGTTACGGCAAAAACTGGATGCACTTCGTGTACAAAACGGACAATCTTTTTCGAAGTATCAGGGTTTATACGGAAACTCGTCTGTTACAAAGGGATTTCATTTTTTTGGAACTTATTTGAACTCCATAGTTTTTCGGTGTTCAAAATGCACCATTCAAATCCACATCATCAATTTACAACCCTTTCTAACTACATTTGTTATTTTTCATGCATTTACTGATTATTTTGAGCTATAAGACCATGAAGTTGAAAAGCATTTGAAATGAACTCGAAAACCAAAGTACATACATAGTTCTCCAGAGCATTAAAACCAAAGTACATACATAGTTCTCCAGAGCATTAAAACCAAAGTACATACATAGTTCTTATTGAACAACATATAGCTCTCCAGAGCATCTAATTAAACCATACATTGAAATTATGTAAAACATTTCAATGCAACAACAAATGCAATCATAATTGCAACCAAGGTAACAACTGATCCAACTGCATAATGATACCAAGCCTCGGTATGAATGGCATATTTTATAATTTTTTTAATCTTCAACCGCATTGCATCCATCTTGATCTTGTGATCATCGACGACATCCGCAACATGCAACTCCAATATCATCTTCTACTCCTCAATTTTTCTTATTTTTTCCTTCAAGTAATTGTTTTCTTCTTCAATTAAATTTAACCTCTCGACAATAGGGTCGGTTGGAATTTCCGGTTCAACAACCTCCTAGATAAATAAAATCTATGTCACATTGGTCGGCATAATTGTTATAAACAATAAATGAATCAAATAGTTATGAAAAGATAATATACACCACATCTGAATCATAGACAGGACGAGGGCCGACGGGGGCGGATACCAAAACCATCGCACTATATAATAACAAGGAATAATAAAAGTAAGAAAATTAGACAAGTATCTATCTGAAGTAAGAATTTTTTTTATCTTTCAGAAAGAAGATAAGAACAAGAGGCTCACCACGGTGGTGCCGGTGACGAGATCGGCCCGGGCGATCGACGGCGGTGAAGATGGGGACAGGGCGTGACGGACCGCTAAATCTAGACAAATCTCATTGAAAATGGAGCTCGGAGGTCGAGTTTCGAGAGGAGAAAGCTTAACTAGTGTGGCTTAGGCATTTCATTGAACACCTCATGTGCATAGGAGGTGAAGTAGAGCACCCAAATGCCCTCCCCTCGCCGGCTTGAAAAAA
This sequence comes from Triticum dicoccoides, assembly GCF_002162155.2. Classification (NCBI taxonomy): domain Eukaryota; kingdom Viridiplantae; phylum Streptophyta; class Magnoliopsida; order Poales; family Poaceae; genus Triticum; species Triticum dicoccoides. The sequence continues at coordinate 616,949,743 of NC_041389.1, forward strand.
ATAGAGCACTATGGAGTGCTCTACCCCGGCGGTGGGTATATATATGCAAGTTATTTGTCCCGGTTCGTGGCATGAACCGGAACTAAAGCCACCCCTTCTATCCTAGTTTCAGGCACGAACCGGGACCAATGGTTGTGGGCCAGGAGTGAGGACCATTTGTCCCGATTCGTGCCTGGAACCGGACAAATGGTTCCATACGAACAGGGACCAATGCCCACGAGGCCCCGGCCGGCCCCCTAGGCTCATGAACTGGGTCTAATACCCCCCATGGGTCCCAGTTCTCGAAGAACCGGGACTAATGGGTTGGCCAAGCCCGAACGTTAGCCCTGTTTTCTACTAGTGTATACACTCTCATGGATTTAAACAAGTTTGATCCGCCAAGGCGGAGGCCCAAAGGCGGCATCGAGCTATGCTCACGGCGTACTCACCATTGGATGTAGGAGGAAGAAGATTCCAAAACCCTAAAAAGCTAGATGTAATTTTGTTTTTCTATAAGGGTGTGTTTGTAAAGACTTGTGATACTTAATATACGACCTTAGGCATTTTACAAAAAAATGGAAACGAAAAAGAATGCATCTCATAAAAATGGCCATCGAAAGAGTCTTTTTAAATTTTTGGATGGCTTTATACTTTAAAAAAATTGTGTTTTGTGACAAAAAAAAACAAGTTTTCCTTACAAACAGGCTTTCGTACCACAAACCAACAAGCCTACCTTATGTTATGAATTGTTTAGTGTAAAAAACAGGTGTGTTGTATATAGATACTTGCATATTAAATTGCTTCCATGCAATTTTCACATAATGTACTAGAGTATGCTGAAAAATACTTCTGCTCACTTTATATATAAAACACCACATCATGTGTGAATACATAGACAAAACATAGTGTCCCTAGTATGCCTCTACTTGACTAGCTCTTTAATCAAAGATGGTTATGTTTCCTGACCATAGACATGTATTGTCATTTGATGAATGGGATCACATCATTAGAGAATGATGTGATGGACAAGACCCATCCATTAGCTTAGCATAATGATCGTTCAGTTTTATTGCTATTGCTTTCTTCATGACTTATACATGTTCCTCTGACTATGAGATTATGCAACTCCCAATACCGGAGAAACACCTTGTGTGCTATCAAATGTCACAACGTAACTGGGTGATTATAAAGATGCTCTACAGGTGTCTCCGAAGGTGTTTGTTGGGTTGGCATAGATCGAGATTAGGATTTGTCACTCCATGTATTGGAGAGGTATCTCTGGCCCTCTCGGTAATGCTCATCACTATAAGCCTTGCAAGCAATGTGACTACTGAGTTAGTTGCGGGATGCAGCATTACAGAACGAGTAAAGTGACTTGCTGGTAACGAGATTGAACTAGGTATGATGATACCGACGATCGAATCTTGGGCAAGTAACATACTGATGACAAAGGGAACAACGTATGTTGTTGTGCGGTTTGACCGATAAAGATCTTCGTAGAATACGTTGGAGCCAATATGAGCATCCAGGTTCCGCTATTGGTTATTGACCGGAGATGTGTCTCGATCATGTCTACATAGTTCTCAAACCCGCATGGTCTGCACGCTTAACATTCGATGACGATTTGTATTATGAGTTATGTGTTTTTGATGACCGAAGTTTGTTCGGAGTCCCGGATGAGATCATGGACATGACGAGGAGTCTCGAAATGGTCGAGAGGTAAAGATTGATATATTGGAAGGTTATATACAGACACCGGAATGGTTCCAAAGAAGATCGGGGATTTTTCACAGTACCGGGAGGTTACCGGAACCCCCGGGGAAAGTTAATGGGCCTCATGGGCCATAGTGGAGAGAGGGAAGGCTGCCACAGGAGGTTGCGCGTGCCTCCCCCCTGCCCAAACCGAATTGGACAAGGGTGGGGGCGCGGCCCGCCATTTCCTTCTCCCTCTTCCCCCTTTCCCCTTTCCCCTCTCCGTTGGTTGGAAGGGGGGTCGAATCCTACTTGGACTAGGAGTCCAAGTAGGACTCCCCCCTTTTGGCGCGCCCCTCCTAGTCCGCCGCCCTCCTCCTCCCCTCCTTTATATACGGGGGAGGGGCCACCCCAAAGGCACACAAAGAATTCTCTTAGCTGTGTGCCGATGCCCCCTCCACAGTTTACTCCTCCGTTCATAGCGTCGTAGCGTTTAGGTGAAGCCCTGTGCGGATCACATCATCAACACCGTTGCCATGACGCCGTGCTGACGGAACTCTCCCTCGACCCCCTACTGGATCAAGAGTTCGAGGGACGTCATCAAGCTGAACGTGTGTAGAACACGGAGGTGTCGTACGTTCGGTACTTGGATCAGTTGGATTGTGAAGACGTTCGACTACATCAACCGCGTTAACTAACACTTCCGCTTTCGGTCTAGGAGGGTACGTGGACACACTCTCCCCCTCTTGTTGCTATGCATCTCCTAGATAGATCTTGCGTGATTGTAAGATTTTTTTTGAAATTGCATGCTACGTTCCCCAACACCACCCTGGCAACCCTCCGCCGCACTCGCACGGGATGTCCCAAGAGCTCATACTAAGAGCAGTCTAAATCTTGGCCATGCTCATTCTCAATGATCATGTTGTGCATGATCACACAAGCATGGATGATGTACCAAAGCATCTTTTGATCCCAAAATCTAGCCAGTCCTCTCACAATAGCAAATTGGGCTTGCAAAATCCCCAAAGCTCTCTCCACATCTTTTCTAGCCGCCGCCTGAGCATTATGGAAATCAAGATTTTTCTTACCTTCTGGTTTTTTCAACGGCTTCACAAATGTTCGCCACTTTGGGTAGATGTCATCCGCAAGATAGTAGTCATACTTGTATGTATGTCCATTTGCTACATACTGCACCGGTGGCAGTTCACCATTTGCAATCTTATTCATCAGCATTGACTGATTAACAACGTTCATGTCATTCAAAGATCTAGGCATTCCAAAAAAGCATGCCAAATCTAAGTCTCTTGATCGGCCACCGCTGCAAGGATTATAGTGGAACCCTTTTTTGGTTGTGGAATTGCCCATGCCATGCCTTATGCCGGGTGGTAGGTGCGACATATGCCAAAGGATGGCTAATCATTATGGGAGCCAGTAAAACATCGCCGGTGCCTGGAAACGGGATAAGGCGAAGACATGCATGCTGGTGAATCTTACCCAGGTTCGGGGCTCTCCTAGGAGATAACACCCCTGGTCCTGCTCCGCGGGGTCTCCGCATGATCACTAAATCAGTAAGTAGCTACAAGAGGCTCCTTGAGTTGTTCGGCTAGAGGAAGAAGAAGGGCAAGGTTAGCTCTCCTCTTCTCTCTATGAGGTGTGTGTAGTTCTAATGGATCAACCCTTTGCATGGGTGCCCTGGGGGGTTTATATAGGCCTACCCACCGGGGTACAATGGTAATCCAACTGGATGTGGGTCTAGGCCATCAGTGTCTATGGTCACCGGCTTCTCCGTCGGCCGCTGGGGCCCGCCAACTGGTGGGTCCCGTCAGCTGCCGGCCTCTTGGTCGACAGGTTGGGCCCACCGCCCATGGATCCTGTCGGTTGATCATTACTGTAGCCTCGCTCTTGATGATGATGGCTTTGTCAAGGCAAGCATGGCTACAGTACCGCCGCCTTGCAGGCGCTCACTGTAGCGTTACCCCGTCTTATCTGCTTAATGGCGCACAAACTTCTAGGGCGAGAGTAGGCCGGCTGTTGGGAGCCGGCCTCCCCCCATGCCGACTGGTCAGGTTAAGCCGCCCTCTGGTGGCTCTCTGGCAAGAGGGGCCCGCCGCCTGCGGGCTGTACTGACAGCCCGTCGTGGGTGATGTCATGGTCAACATGGCAATAGTGACGCGCCGGATGAGGAATGGCCACTCGGTACGGTGCTCTGTGGCCACGCTCGCTCCGGGATTCGGGGGTGGCAGGCTTTACTGTAGCCATGCCCCGTCTTATCGCCGTTATGTGGGTGCAAACTTTGAGGGTATATGCCAGGCCGCCTGCTAGGAGTCGGCCCACTTCGGGATGGCTTGCTGAACCTTGCCGCCTTCCTGCAGCCGGCTACTGGACCAGCCAGCCAAGAGAAGGAGGCCCTTCATCTTGGATGCTTGATGGGCACAGTCGGCCCGTTGTTTTTGAAGAACCAAGGGGAGCGGATAAGGCTACCCGTGGTTATTTACTCCGACAGTAGTCCCCAAAGCTGGTGGGGCTTCGCGGCTGAAAGGAGAGCGTGAAGCCCGAGCAGCTTCCTACTCTGAAGAGCCTACAGCTAGGCGTCAGCCACATCTAGGCGCGCCGTCTGGAAAGATTCGAAGCCCGGAGGCGGGAGCCAGATGGTTCGCGCGCCGGGTGCTGGGCCGGCCGCCCGCTGCCCACGCGCCATGCGGCGCCCGCTCGGCGGGCTAGCCTGCCAGCCCACGCGCGTGACGGGACGTCGCCACAGGCTGGGGCCGCCACTACAGCACCTCGGCCCACGCGCGGATCTGCTATGGCCGAGGCGGGCGGTTGGCATTCGGGGGCGGTTAATACACGCCTTTACTGGCGCGATAAACGCGGGTTCGTGAGGGAGTGGGTGCAGTTAATCCCTCGCCCCCCCCCCACGCCCCACCCCCTCGGCTTCACCGTTCGGGGGCTATAAGTAGGGGGAGGAGGGGGAGCGGCAGACACACGCGCGCCCGCCTCCTCCTCAGCCATTCTTCTTCTTCCTTCTCCTGCTGCCGCTGCTATTTGCCGTCGCGCCATGCTTCTAGCCACCCCGCTGCGCTACGATTCACCGCCGTGGAGCCACGCACACGTCGCCGGGGCACTTCTTCGTCAAGCTTCTCGTCCTCATGGCGCGCGCCGGAGCATGGGACGGCTCCAACGTCCATGAGGACCATATTGACTTCCTCCGCCGGACGCAGTGGCTGCCCGATGAGGACTTAGTGAAGGTTCGCCTGGCGCCAGAGCGGGAGATCTCGCTGGCACTGGAAGAGGGCGAGCGTGTCACCTTCCGGTCGCATTGCTTGCGTGGCCTCGGCTTGCCGGTGAGCGGCTTCTTCCGCGCCTTCCTCGACTTCTACGGCCTTCAGCCGCACCACCTTACACCGAACACGGTGGTGCTGCTGTCTGCCTTCGTCACCCTCTGCGAGGGCTTTCTTGGCGTCCTCCCCACCCTTGAGCTTTGGGGCGAGTTCTTTTACTTGAAGCTCGGCACCGTCGTCAAGAGGGTGGCGGCACAGTGCGGTGCTTTCATCGCAATGCGGAGGCCGACTGCTGAGAACATGCCCCCCCTCCCATCACACTGGTACAGTCAGTGAAGATGTGGCAGCAGTCGTACTTCTACATGAAGAGCGTCCACCCGGAGGGCGACTGGGTCAACCTGCCGGCTTACGTAGCCGGCCTGCCAACTGGAACGCGGGCCAACTGGTCGTACCGGCCCAGGTCGCTGTCGGCCTCCGGCGCCGCCGCTGTCGCGTGGCTCAGGGTGATGGTGAAGTCGGAGGACCTCACCGGGCCCAACTTGCTGACCGCCTTCATGGTGCACCGGGTGCTCCCCCTCCAAGGTTGGCCGCACATGATATGCCAAATGAGTGGGCACCGGGACCCCAGTCGGATGTGCACCAAGGAGATGCCGCACTCGGAGGTGGCTCACTTGGTGAATTACATTTCAAACTTCAAGCTCTTGGAGGCGGAGTGGCGGTTCGGCAAGGAGTCGTACTCGCGCTTGAATCCACCGCCGATGATAAGCTTTTATTTCTTCTTTTTCCTTTGGTTGCCGAGTTCTCTTGGGCTGTCTTGACTAGTAGGCTATGAAACAGAACGCCCTTCTCCAGCCGGTAGCCGGAGCCTCAGGGCCGGAGCGTGTGTTCCTTCCCGACCGGGAGGAGAGCGACGCGGACGACCCCGACTTGGGGGCGGACGCCCTGGAGGACGATGCCGCGGGAGGAGGCAGCGAAGCAGGCGGCTCAGGAGTCGGGGGCGGCCTCGAGGACTGGTCTGGTGATGATGATGAAGAGGTCATCTCGTGCCGCCAGCCGGCGTCCAACCAGCAGGGCGCGAGCTCATCTTCCGTGCCGGCTTCCCGAGACGGCGTGCAGAAGCATCGGGCTGCGCCGTCCATGTATGGCAGCCGGCCGAAGCCCAAGAGCTCGGCCACGACGACCAAATGGGAGGAAGCATCCGCAAAGGCGACCCGCTTCCGCAAAGTCGTGAAGGAGCCCAAAATGGCTTCCGCTTAAGTGACGGCCTCTTAACACGTTCTTTCCTCTTTCCTGCAAATGTTCTTCTGAGTTTTCTTCTTCTTGCTCAAAATAGAGCTCCGCTCTCACTTGAGCGGTAGGCTGCTGCCTCCATGGTTGGGATGGAGAAGAACGCACGGGAGGTGCGTGAGGAGCAGGAGGCGGAGCGGCAGAGAACGGCTGCCGCCAAGGCGGCGCAGAGGCGGCGGACGAGGCCGTGAGGGCGCGAGCCGACATCACGACCAAGGTCCAGGCAAAAACCGCGGCCGCGGCGTAGGCGGGGGAGGCCTTACGCGACCAACCCCCACAGCTCGTCATCCCTCTCCGCACCGTGGTGCCTGCACCTGAAGTCTCAGGCGGTGCCGCCAGAAGGAGATGGCGGTGCCGCCAGAAGGAGATGGCGGCGACCAGCCGGTTACGAAGAGGGAAGGGGGCGACGGTGTTGCCTCGGAGATGGAGCTGACTCTACCAGTGCCGACTGCAACAGACCAAGGCAGCCAGCCCAACACTCCACCTGTGCCGTGGGCTGGAGGTGAGCCGGCTACAAGGGCGGACCTCGTGGTCCGGTCTCCGGCATGCCAGCGTGCGGGGAAGGCGGCCTCGGCGTCGTACCCGCAGATGGCCAGGGGCTCCGGCACGTCGACCCAGGAGTTGGAGGCGGCGAGCGTCAGCTCGCCAGACTGGACGCCAGGGGGCGGGACGGCCATGCTGAACGAGGCGGCGCAGGATGTCCGGACCCGGCCTCAGTCGCAGGCCAACGCCCTGAAGAACTACAACCAGGAGTTCGTGGCGACGCGGACGGCCATTCAGATGAGCCTCTTGCTCTTTTACTTTTGCTCTTGTATTCTTTCGTGAGGGCGCGTCAGCGCACCCACTGGGTGTAGTCCCCAAGTTTCGGGTCGGCTGCTGAGCATGCGGCCTGGAACTTCTAAGTAGACTCGAGTGTTGTCTTGTCTTCTTTTGTTTGTCTGTCCTTTTTGTAGGACTGTCATAACCTCCGCGCGGCCGCCTTCAACTCCCACGTCCGGGAGATGACTCAACGGACCGCCGAACTGTCTGAAAGTCAGAGTGAGTATTCAGTCTTCTTTCTCTCGTGGGGGCGCGTCAGCGCACCCACTGGATGTAGTCCTCGAGATTCGGGCCGACTGCTGAGCAGTCGGGCCGGATCTCTTCTGGCGACTTCTTGCTTACTGATTATTCTTCTTGTTGACTTTGCAGAGGCCAACGCCGCCCTGCAAGAGCAACTGGGTGAGGTCCAGACTGCGCTGCGCACCAAGGAGGCGGAGTTCAGTGCAGTGGCTCAGGAGCATGACCACCTGGCCAAAAAGCTAGTTGACCAGGAGGAGAGTCACAAGGCAGCTCTCTAGGCGGTGAAGGACAGCGATGCCTCCCTCTAAGCCGAGTATGAGACCCAGGCGGCGAACTGGGCCGAGTCGGAGCAGGCGTTGAGCGATGGCTACGGCCAAATCGAGGACATGGTTGACGGTAAGCTGCCTTCCTCCTTTTCCATTTGTTTGCCGCCTGTTGCTTGGTCCGGCTTCTGACTTCGTATTCTCTTTTTCTTCTTTGCGCAGAGTACTTCTCTGGCTACTCTGTTGCCGCCAGCCAGGTCATCGAAGCCCATCGTGACGCGCGGAGGCAGGCTGGTGCTGAGATCACATCGAATGCTTGCCGCACACTTGAGGAGTAGCTCTTGGCCATCCAGGCCCATCTTCAGCCGGCCCACCGGATGCTCCGCCGCCTTCAGCGTGTTGGAGATCAGGTGCTTTCCGCCCTCTAGCCTGACGCCACAATTCCTCGCACTCCTGGTCGGACTGCCGACTGGCTGGAGGTGGCAGTCGGTCGCTTCGAGGCGCGGAAGGCTTCTTCGGCCCAGGCAGGCTCCATGAGGGCGTTGGAGTTTGTCCGAGCATGGTACCCTGGGCTGGATCTAGCCTAGTTGGTCACGTTCCGGCAAGAGGCCAACGAGGAGCTGGTGGCGGTGCGGCTGGCTATCATTCATCATGCCGTAGTGATTGCCGACTACACCGACACCAGCCTCTTCATCCCTGACTTGAACAGCGACGGCGTTGAGCTGCTGGCGGACTGGTTTGGGCTGAACCCGGTGGACGGCGAGGACTCGGCGGAGGAGATTGACTCCAGCGACGAGGGTGAGGACGAAGAGGACGAGGATGGTGAAGACGTCGCGCTAGATGGTGGAGCAGCCGACCAGCCTCAGCCCGACCGTGCCTCCTGCAACGAGGCACGCGCGAACACGCCGCCTGCTGTCGGTGATGATCAAGCTGAGACTCGCCACCCGGCCACTCCCCCAGCCAGCACCGCCGTCTCCACCGACCTTCCAAGCTCGCTTGTTGCTCCCTTGGTCTAAGCGTCCAATTTTATCTTTGTCTTCCTGCTCGTCAGTCTTTTGAACAATGTTCGTTAAATTTGCGCAGTTCCACCCACTGGGGGTGTATTCAAACTAAGTTGAATCATGGCCTTCGAAGGCCTTTTGTGTAAATATTATCTTGCATGTGCTATGCTGCTGTCGGTTTCCGACTTACAAGCTTTAATCTTTTTCCGGCTTTTTCCTTTGCCGCCCTCCCTTGGTCGCCGCCTTCCCAGCCGAATAGCTGCTCTGCAGTCTGTGGATGGGAAAGTACTTGGCCGTTTGGGAGGGCAAGTACTTCAACCTTCTTAGATTGTGGCAAGGTGAGTGGGAAGCCGGCCAGCCGGCTGCTTAGCAATCGGTTGGCAGGGTGTGGAGACGGCTTGTGTTATGTAAGCTCACTAGTCCTTAACCATTTTTCGTGCGGGCATCATTTACTGCCTATCACTCTTGCCAGTCATACAACCGCTTCTGCGAGCCACGACTTTTGGCAAGAGAGGGCTTAGATGCCGGCACACTACTTGTCTGACTACAGGTAGTGCTTAACATAATTCAAGGTGGCAAGTCCCCGGGCCGAATGGTCAAACCCGGTGTAGGACGAAAGAACAAGTGTACTAACACATTCATAGGCGTAATACTCATCATATAGATAAAAGAGGGTAGTCCCCGATTGCTCCTCGAGGGACCCGATGTCTTGTACTTAATACAAAAGATAGTGTGGTACGTACTGCATTAACTGTAAAATCTTCTAAGGAGATTGGTGTTCCATGGGCGTTCCGACTCCTTGCCAGAATCATCTCTCTTGCGTGCCTTGGGCTTCTGTGCGTCGATCAGGTAGTAGGAGTCGTTGCCCAAGGCCTTGCTGATGACGAAAGGGCCTTCCCAAGGGGCCAACAGCTTGTGCTGGCTGGCTATTTGCTGGATCAGCCGGAGCACAAGGTCGCCCTCTTGGAAGGATCTTGGCTTGACCTTTCGACTGTGGTAGCAGCACAGACTTTGTTGGTAGATGGCAGACCGACTGAGTGCTAACAGTCGGCCCTCTTCTAGCAGATCAACGTTGTCTTCTTGTGCTTCCTTCGCCTGCGCTTCCGTGTACATGGTGACTCGAGGTGAGTCGAACTCGTTGTCAGTTGGGATGACAGCCTCGGCACCATACACAAGGAAGAAGGGAGTGAAGCCGGTTGACTTGTTCGGAGTGGTACGCAGGCTCCAGAGGACGGCCGACAGCTCCTCAAGCCAGCAGCCGGCCGAACGCTCCAGTGGCTCAACCAGTCGGGGCTTGATGCCGGAGAGGATGAGGCCGTTTGCTCGCTTGACTTGGCCATTTGACTACGGATGGGCAACAGACGCTAAGTCCAGTCAGATGCCCTGTGTCGCGCAGAAATGGGCCAATGCTCCTTTGGCAAAATTTGTGCCATTGTCAGTGATGATGTTGTGTGGTATGCCATACCCGGTGGTGATATCTGTGATGAAGGTCACAACAGTCGGTACATTCAATTTCTTGATTGGCTTTGCTTCAATCCACTTGGTGAATTTGTCTACGGCAACAAGTAGATGTGTCATGCCGCCGCATGCTGTCTTGAATGGGCCGACCATGTCCAGCCCCCAGACGGCAAAGGGCCAGGTGAGGGGGATGGTCTTGAGTGCAGAAGCCGGCAAGTGTTGCTTGGAGCTGAAAACTTGGCACCATTTGCAGTGTTGGACCAACTCTTTGGCGTCTTGCAAAGCAGTTGGCCAGAAGAAACCATGGCGGAAAGCTTTGGCGACAAGTGATCTTGAGGCCGCGTGGTGACCGCACTCGCCTTGATGGATGTCTTTGAGGATTGCAATGCCCTTCTCTGGCTCGACGCAGCGCTGGAAGACTCCAGTCACGCTGCGCCTAACAAGCTCTCTGTTCACTATTGTGTAGGCTCCAGCTCGGCATTGAACTTGTCTTGCTGAGATCTCGTCAGTCGGCAGCTCTCTGTTCACCAGAAAGTTGAGGATGGGCTGGGCCCATGATGGAGCTGCAACTTCTTCTATTGCCAACACGACTACTGCGACTAGGGCGGTTGGGTTGGGAGGTGGTGGGTTGGAGTCGGCCACCGCCTGCTGTGTCATTGAAGTCCCCGGGCCGACTGCTGCAGTTCCTGGGCCGGGTTCTGAAGTCCCCGGGCCGGATACGACCGTGGCAGTCCCCGAGCCGCCTGCTGAAGTCCCTGAGCCGCCTGCCGCAGTCCCCAAGTCGGATCCGACTGCATCGGAGTCAGGCGGCACGAAGATAGAGTCTGACTCTGGAGACGGCTTAATAGATGGCTTGAGGAGGCGCTGGAGGGAGACGCCGGTTGGTATAGCTTGCCGGGTGGAACCGATCTGCGCCAGGACATCTGCTTGCTCGTTGTCGGCCCATGGCACGTGGAGGAACTCGCACCCTTCAAAATATCCGCTGAGTTGCTGAATAAGGAAGCAGTAGCTCGCCATGTTTGCATCCTTGGCGTCCCAATCACCAGACGGTTGTTGGACCACCAAGTCTGAGTCGCCATAGCACAGGATCCAGCGGATGCCGAGTTGTTTGGCCAGCCGGAGCCCATGTATGAGCGCCTCATACTCGGCACGTTGTTGGAGGTGGTAAAATGGATTTGCAATGTGTATCTGAGCTTGTCGCCTTTGGGAGAGGTGAGGACGATGCCGGCTCCCAAACCAGTGCGCATCTTGGATCTGTCAAATTGCATCCCCCAATGGGTGGAGTCGGGTGCTGGTGGCAGGTACTGGGTCTCGGCCTAGTCGACAAGGAAGTCGGCCAACACTTGGGACTTGATGGAGGTGCGAGGCTGGTAGAAGATGGTATAAGGAGCCAGCGCAATGGCCCACTTGGCCACCCGGCCAGATGCATCCCGGCTGCCCATGATCTTGGCAAGTGGGGCAGTGCAAACGACCGTGATGGGGTGCTCTTGAAAGTAGGGCTTGAGCTTCTTGGCAGCAAATTACACGCCATAGCACATCTTTTGGTAGTGGGTTCTTCTTCGAGGTTGATAGTACTTCCCTCAGGTAATATACCGGCCTCTGGACCAGCTGAGCTTTGCCTTCTTCTGGGCGCTGAACCACGATGACAGTGCTGACCACCCGGCTAGTTGCGGCAATGTAAAGGAGCATGGGCTCTTTGTCAGTCGGAGCCGCCAGGACAAGCGGTGTGATCAACATCTTCTTCAATTGGTGAAAAGCTTCGTCCGCCTAGTCATTCCACTCGAAGTGAGTGGTTTTCTTCATGAGTTGATACAGGGGCGAAGGGCCTTCTCCCCTAGCCGACTGATGAAGCGGTTAAGGGAAGCCAGGCACCCGGTGAACTTCTGGACGTCTCGCAGCCGGGTGGGAATCTCCATCCTTTGTATGGCCTTGATCTTCACCGGGTTGCACTCAATGTCGCGTTCAGAGACCAGGAAGCCAAGGAGCTGGTCGGCTGGTACCCCGAACACGCATTTCTCAAGGTTGAGCTTGATCTGAAAACGGCACAAGTTGTCAAATGTTTCCTTGAGATCTTCTAGCAGGGTGCCGCGCTTCTCTGTCTTCACCACAATATCGTCTACATAGATGTGGGCATTTCTGCCGAGTTGCTTGAGGAGGCATTTCTGCATGCAACGCTAAAAAATGGCACCGGCATTTCTAAGGCCGAATGTCATAGTCAGGTAGCAGAAAGCTCTGAATGGTGTGATGAAGGCGGTCTTCAGGCGGTCAGCTGGATCCAACTTGATCTGATGGTAACCTGAGTAGGCATCCAAGAAACTCAACAGCTCGCATCCGGCTATGGAGTCTATCACTTGATCAATCCGGGGCAAAGCAAACAGATCTTTGGGGCAAGTTTTGTTGAGGCTGGTATAATCTATACACATGCACCATTTCTTGTTCTTCTTAAGTACAAGGACTGGGTTGGCAAGCCACTCTGGAAAGAACACCTCCATAATGAAGCCAGCTGCCAGAATCCGGGCTATCTCTTCACCAACAATTCTTCTCTTCTCCTCCGACACTCGGCGAAGGGGCTGTTTGACTGGTTTTGCATCTGCTCGGACATGTAGCTTGTGCTTGGCGAAATCCGTCGGAACACCCGGCATGTCCTTGGGGGACCATGCAAAGATATCCCGATTCTCACGGAGGAAATCGATGAGCTCGCTTTCCTATTTGCTGTCCAGTTTTTCTCCTACAACAGCGAACATCTCCGGGTGCTCTGGGTCCAGAGGTATCTTCTTTGTTTCCTTATCCAGCTGGAAGGAGCCCTGAGCTTCCGACTCCTTGGGATCGGGCGATAGGTCCAGCTGCTTGTCGGCCATGGCCACAACCCGGTCAAGGATCTTTTTCTTAGCAGCAATCACGAGGGACTCGGCCAACCGGCTGCTAGCTGCAGCGCAGGCAGAGGATTTCTTGTAGTCTCTGACTGTGGTTATGATGCCCTTGGAGCTCGGCATCTTCATCTTGAGGTAGGCATAGTGGGGCACAACCATGAACGTGGCCAGGGCAGGTCGGCCAAGTAAAGCGTGATAAGGACTCTCTAGATCCACTACCTCAAACCAAACTGCTTCGCGGCGGAAGTGATCTTTGTCTCCAAAGAGAACATCTATCTTGATCTTGCCAATTGGTGAACAAGAAAGGCCGGGTACAATGCCATGGAAGAAAGTCCGATTGGGTAAGAGCTGCTTCGTCTTCATGTTTAGCTTCTCCATGGTGTCACGGTACAGAATGTTGATACTGCTTCCGCCATCAATCAGAACTCGGGAGAAACGAGCAGCCCGCCTCTCCGTTGCAAAGGTGGCATCCAACACCAAGGCGTAAGAACCCGGAGAAGGCATCACCTTTGGGTGATCATCTCGGCTCCAACTGATGGGCTTTTTAGACCAATGCATGAATTCTGGATCTTTGGAGGCGACTGCATTGACTTCTTGGTGCTGTCGGCGCCGACTGCGCCTGTCATCAGCTTGGCTTGTAAAGACGACATAGGTTGTGTGCTCGTCTGGGAACTCGTATTAGATGGCTCCGGCTGTTGGGTGGGCGGCCGACTGCTGAGGAGCCGGAGGTGGTTGGCCAGTAGGCAGGGGAGGCAGCAGCCATTCGCCCTTGGAGATCCGAGTGAGCCAATGACACTTCCGGGTTATATGGTTGGACGGCTTCGCGCCGCTGTGGAACTTGCAGGGGGCATCGAGGGTTTGCTCGTAGGAGAAAGCAGGCTGCCAAGCCGGCTTGCCGCCTTTCTGACGCTTGGGTATGGACTGCCCTTCTGGCTGCTGGTCTTCGACTGTTGCCACCTGCCGGTTGGTGGAAGTCGGCATAGGGGCCTTGCGTTTGTTGTCGTTCTAATGCGGGCGCCGATTGGTATCGCCAGGGGTCGGAGGGAGCACCTTTCCAGAGGCGTCCACGCAGAGCTCCGACTTCATTGAGGAGTCGGTAGTGGCGTACTTGTCTGCTATGATCAGCAGTTCGTCGAGCGTAGCCGGCTCGTCGCAGAGAAGTCGGTGCTTGAGGAGGGTGCCTTCTCGGCACCCGGTGGTGAAGTACTCTATAGCTTGCACCTCGTGCACCCCTTCACAGGAGTTGCGGAGCTCGGCCTAGCGTGTCAGGTAGTCGCAGCTGGACTGGGTCGAGCCTTGGACACACAGGGAAAGTTGACGTGTCTTGGGTGCCCGCTTGTACGTGCTGGTGAAGTTGCGGATGAAGAGTTCTGTGAAGTCCAACCAGCTGTTGACGCTGTAAGGCTTGAGGCTGTTCAACCAGGTGCATGCCGTGCCTTGAAGCATGAGGGGGACGTACTTCACGGAGCCGTTATACTTGGGCGTGTCTCTTGGGAGCGAGAACCCTTTGAGAAAGGGCTCATCGTGAATGCGGGGACCGAAACAAGGCGGGCCAACATCATCTTCTTCTTCTAGCGCCAGGGATCGCGCCAGGCGGTCGATCCAATGGTGGGCATCGTTCTCGCTGATTCCTTCGTGGCGGCCCAGCCGCCCGCTGAGCGTCGGGTGCTCAACAGGCGGCAGGGAGGGATATCTCTCCCTGCGGGGTGGAGGAGGAGGCGGGTTATCACCTTGCCGCTCCATGGCTCGGGGGCGGCCTTCTGCGTCGCGCTTGATGGTGAGGCGTGTCCGACTACGGCTAGCAGTCGGCTCCTTATCTTTTCACTCGCGGGCTTCGCCTGCAGTCAGCGTCCGGGCGGTCGCGCCGTGCTCTCGGCGAGGGGGAGGACTCTCGGCGCGGGCACCGACCTCTTGCCGTTCTGTGGCCGCGTCGATGAGCTGCTGGACGCGTCTCGTCATGCAGCATAGCTCGTCACCGTCCAAGCCTTCTAGCTCGTCTGCCACCACCTGGGCAGCACGTAGGTTCTCGAGTGGCGTGGCGTAGACTGGGCGGTCGGCCCCCAGTATGCTGGCGATGACCGCGCCGCGCTTCTTTATAGCGCCAAGCCGGCTGGGCCCGCCAGCAGGCGGCGTGCCGGAGGCGGCACGATCAACCTCGCGCTGATAAGCCTCGATGAGGCATCTCATGGAGGCTATCTTCTTGCCATTCTCGATGAGGGCAAGGCGGTCGGCCTCTAGCGTCTCGGCGTCGGCGTCAGCCGGAATGGGAGCGGACAGGTCATGCAGTGCCGTCTGCAGAGTGTCGCGGGCGTTCTCGTCGGATGCAGCATCGTGGCTGATGACCAGCACCTTAGTGACGGTGTTGCCGCTGCTGTCGGCACGAGGAAGAGGGTCACCGATGACCACCACGTTGGTGGGGAAGGCGTCGAGGGATGCCATGTCGGAGTCGACGAGCATCGGGTCAGTGGAGCCGATCAACTCCAGGTCGGAGGTGGGCTCGCTGGCGATGTCGAGCTTGCCAAGGAGGTTGATGAGGCAGCTCTCGGAGTTGGTTGCACCTGCGTCTGGCGCGGGCTCGTTGGAGAGGCAGACCTTACCGAGAAGATCGGCGAGGCAGCTCGCTGCGCTGGCGGCGTCGATGCCATGCAGCACATCGGGGCAAGCGCCATCGGGCGTGCCGGGCTGGCTACGCTCGTTAGGAAGGAAGAGGGTTCCCGTCCAGAGCAGGTCTCCGGACGACGGTGCACCTGGCCCCATGGTGGGTGCCAAATGTCGTGTGGTAGGTGCGACATATGCCAAAGGATGGCTAATCATTGTGGGAGCCAGTAAGACATCGCCGGTGCCTGGAAACGGGATAAGGCAAAGACATGCACGCCGGTGAATCTTACCCAGGTTCGGGGCTCTCCTAGGAGATAACACCCCTAGTCCTGCTCTGCGGGGTCTCCGCATGATCACTAAATCAGTAAGTAGCTACAAGAGGCTCCTTGAGCTGTTCGGCTAGAGGAAGAAGAAGGGCAAGGCTAGCTCTCCTCTTCTCTCTATGAGGTGTGTGTAGTTCTAATGGATCAACCCTTTGCATGGGTGCCCTGGGGGTTTATATAGGCCTACCCCCGAGGGGTACAATGGTAATCCGGCTGGATGTGGGTCCAGGCCGTCAGTGTCTATGGTTGTCGGCTGCTCCGCCGGCCGCTGGGGCCCGCCGACTGGTGGGTCCCGTCGGCTGTCGGCCTCTTGGTCGACAGGCTGGGCCCGCAGCCCATGGGTCCTGTCGGCTACTCATTACTGTAGCCTCGCTCTTGATGACGATGGCTTTGTCGGGGCAAACCTGGCTACAGTACCGCCGCCTGGCGGGTGCTCACTGTAGCCTTACCCTGTCTTATCTGCTTAATGGCGCACAAACTTCTAGGGCGGGAGTAGGCCGGCTATTGGGAACCGGCCTCCCCCTGTGCCGACTGGTCAGGTCAAGCCGCCCTCTGGTGGCTCTCTGGCAAGAGGGGCATGCCGCCTGCATGCCATACTGACAACCCGTCGTGGGTGACGTCATGGTCAACATGGCAACAGTGCCGCGCCGGACGAGGGATGGCCGCCCGGTACGGTGCTCTGTGGCCCCGCTCGTTCCGGGATTTGGGGGTGGCAGGCTTCACTGTAGCCACGCCCCGTCTTATCGCCGTTATGTGGGTGCAAACTTTGAGGGTATATGCCAGGCCGCCTGCTAGGAGTCGGCCCACTTCGGGATGGCTTGCTGAACCTTGCCGCCTTCCTGCAGCCGGCTACTGGACCAGCCGTCCAGGAGAAGGCGGCCCTTCGTCTTGGATGCTTGAGGGGCGCAGTCGGCCCGTTGTTTTTGAACAACCAGGGGGAGCGGATAAGGCTACCCGTGGTTATTTACTCCGACGCCTTAGGACAATTCTTCCAACTCCAATGCATGCAATCTATTGAGCCAAGCATACCCGGGAAGCCGCGAGCTTTGTTCATCTCCAATAGCTTTACGGCGTCTTCAGTATTGGGAGATCTCAAATACTCCTGGCAAACACTTGCACAATTTCGACCGCGAAGCGCTTGACACACATGATGGCTTGTCTCTCACCCATGGCCAAGTAGTCATCAACTAGATCAGCAGGAATACCGTATGCCAACATACGCAAAGCGGCTGTCACCTTCTGAAAGGTGCTATGCCCGAGCTCTTCGGCAGCATTCCTCCTTTGCTGAAAAGCTGATCATGGCTCGCTAGTTTATCTACAATGCGCCTGAACAACTCGGTGCTCATCCTAAACCGGCGCCGAAAGTACGACTCGGGTACACAGGATTATCCGCAAAATAGTGCCTCATCAATCTGTTGTGGGCATCGATCCTATCCCTCCAAATTTTCTGCCGACCCATAACCGAACCACCGTGCTTCAGTTTTTTGTTGATGTGCATAGCTAGGATCATTGCAAGATCCTCCTCCTCTTCAATATCAAATTCTTCTTTGGAAGAATCATATGACGAACTCA
Source organism: Triticum dicoccoides (assembly GCF_002162155.2). Lineage (NCBI taxonomy): Eukaryota > Viridiplantae > Streptophyta > Magnoliopsida > Poales > Poaceae > Triticum > Triticum dicoccoides. The sequence goes on from NC_041389.1 coordinate 616,967,123, forward strand.
TCTACAATGATCAATTTAAACTAGGCTATAAAAACTACAAACAACGTGCATCAAATTCATGTAAAAATGTGAAGTTGAAGCAATACATACCTTGCAAGCGTATTGTCGAACACCTTGTGGGTGCTGAGCGGTAGTGGGCGGCCGGGCGCTGTTCGTCGGAGGAATGGCGCGCGCGAGGGGCGGCGGCGACTGGAGGGAGAAGAAGGAAGTGGCAGCGGAGCGGGGATAGGCCGGGGAAGTGCCGGAATGGTCGCCGGAACCAACGGCGTGGTGCGGGCGGCGGCACCAGCGCCTGGGTCGGGGTAGGTGGAAGTCGCGAGCGGGCGCTCGAGTGTGCGACGCACAGTAATGGGCGTAGCAAATAAACGGCGCGTGATGGCGTTTCGGACCGCGCGTTGAACTCTTTATACCGCGCACGCGGTTATTGCGCCTCTGCTGGAGCTCGCTGAGCGGTTGCGTGTGCTAAAAACCAAAAATTTCTGTTGCGGCGCTTATATAGCGCGGCTGTTGGAGATGCTCTTAGCACGACATGGACGGTGGCTGGCCTGACAATAGGGCTAAATGTCTCGTCAAAATCGTTCCCTGGCTGTCGAGAATAGCCATGGACAACCTGTCAAACCTTGTGGTGACCTGAGTGTATCACCAAGTTGAATTTGTGCTTGTAGATCCATTTTCGTAAAACAATGTTAGGCCAAGACGACGAGCAAGTGATCACGTGCGTACGGTTGTGAGAATCCACAATTTTATTTTATTTTGCGGAATGAGAGTCCACAATTTTCTACTCCCTCCGTTCCTAAATATAAGTCTTTGTAGAGATTTCACTATGAACCACGTTCGGATGTATATAAATACATTTTAAGTGTAGATTCATCCATTTTACTCCGTATGTAGTCCACCTAGTGAAATCCCTACAAAGACTTATATTTAGGAACGGAGGGAGTATCATAGATGCATGCTAATGTGGTTGTGAAGTGCACTTTGTATGTTTATGGAACGGGATATATGTTTTTTGTCACAAGACCCTACCTTATGGCCTCTTTGATTCACATTTAAAAACGGGTACAGAAAGAACACGAGATTGCAATATCATGAACACTGGAATCCGGTCCGTTTTCTGTATTTCCGTTGCCGCACTGTGGACGTTTTTTCTGTTGTTGTTTTTTTTGTTCGTTTATCTCTGTGATAATGGAACCCGGTCCATTTCGGATCGTATGGAGAGAAAAAAAATGAACACTGGAATCGTAAAATGAGTTTGTGTGCACCAAAGTTTGTTTGATTACCTTATGGCAAAAGCTGATAAACCGAGGATTCTTTACAAGCGATTTGAGTGGCTTGAGTTTCATATAATAAATAACAAAGGAAGCTTTAGGGAAAAAAATTCAATTCTTTGAATCGTCCGAAATTTCTATGAACAAAAATCCTTTGAATCAAAGGAGGCTTGAAACCGATCAAATTAACATGGTGGGTACTTGGAAAATCAAATCTGACGATGGTGAGTTTTCCAGTGGGCTGAATGCCGTCGGTGAGAAGAAAAGAAAAACAGCACGAGTTCACGGCCTGCGTTCCCTGGCAATGTGTCCGGCTCTATTGGACCGATTACATTACACAAACTCACACAAAGCAAACGTAAACAGATACAATTATCTGGCAAAATAGGTACCTCAGCACTGAGGTTTTTTTTAATAGAATATATAAAAGCGGTCTTCCCTCGATCTCCGTTAAAAGAAACGATCATATATAGTTCTTACAAGCAGCTAAAAAGAAAAGAAGTACAAACAGCAGCTGAAAAGACTAGCTGCAACTAAGCCATCACAGCGGCCAGAAGGAAAGGATAGGGAAACCCAGGACGCAGCCTGGTTCCAAACCAACAAAAGATCACCATCACCATCCAGACTCCCAGTTGAACTAGGTTCAAATAAAATCGCACAAGACAAACACGGACTGACTAGTTGTGGCATGCACGCCCACGCACGAGCACGATGGGTAAGCTATGTTTCAACCTTATCTAACAAGCTCGCCGCATCTGAATCTTGTCCTCCGTCCTCTCTTCCTCCGCCATCGTCTCTGGACGCCTGTCCCCCATCTGAGAAGCTGCCTTGCCCGTCTGACGTCTGCGGATCGTCTGACGTCTGCGGATCGTCCCTGGCACGGCGAATATCCTGTACCCTGGCCAGCCGCTCCTTCCGCCGAGCGATCTCCCAGATCTCGTCCATGCTCAGACGGTAGTCGTGCGCGGCGACCTTCTCACTCAATGTCGGGAACTGCTTCACGATGAAACACAAGGTAGAGTTATCGAGTTTTGAGTTGGTGGTCAAGCCCTCCAGGAGCGCGAGCTGTTCCATGACGGGCTCGTCCTCCGTGTACTGGAATGTGATGGCCTTCACATAGGGCACGCTTCGAAGCGGAACATCCACCGTTAGGTCCAGATCATAGGTGCGCGCCACTGCGCGCCACACGGCAGCTGCAGTGGCGTGGGGAGCGTAGACCGGAAGGAGGCGGTCGGAGAGCGTGGCGAGGATGTGGCCACGGCACAATGCATCCATGTGCGCCCACTGCTTGCCGGCGGCCGTCTTCTCGTCGAGAGGGCGCTCCTCGGTCAGGACGTCGGCCACACCAATAGTGTGGAGGCGGAGCAGCACTGACTCCTTCCAGCGGAGGTAACCGCTCTCTCCGTCCAACTGAGTGATGGGGAGCAGAGGCGGTGCAGCCGTGGGCACAGGTAGTACTGGCGACGACATCGATCCTTGCCTGCAGTGTTATGTTTCGTGTCATGATCTCACGGTCTGGTACAAGAAGCGCAATCATGATGTATGTGTATATATGCAGGAATGTACGGACTAGTATTGCTGATCAACTAAATGATTAGAATACAGGTGCAAACTAGAATTTTAGGAATGACACAATGGACAGTGCCCATGCATGTAATAGTATTCATGATTCTATATGGTAGCAGCAGCATATATATTACTAGCTGCATCGAGTCTGAGCTCCATTTACCATTTTTGTAGTTGCCTAGATGGTATGTACCACCTCTGTTTCCAAATGTAAGACGTTTTGGCAGTTCAATTTAAACTGCCAAGACGTCTTATATTTAGGGACAGAGGGCGTACTAGTTAGTAGCAAGGGCCGTCAGTTTGATCATCATACATTGATGTATCTGCTACTTGGGTGGTGGCTGATACTTTCATCGGAGGACGGTGTTTAGAAATCAGATCGCTGTGGATGGAAGATTCATGGTACCAACATAACGACATGACAACATGCGGGAGCGTCGCTTTTATTCACAGAAGACTTCAAGTATAGTCCTCTCGAAACACGATTTCTCCATCCTTTATAAATAAAGGCACAAACGGCCGAACCGATACAAAGTGATGAGGAAGTCCTAATACAAGCGAGTCAAAAAAGAAATAAAACAGCATTCGAGCAAGTGGAACAAGTGCCACCAACCCAACACCGAGCGTGAACACAGGAGACACCGCCCCTAACAAGATACACCGAGCGTGAACACAAGAGGCACCGAAGTACCGAACACACCAGTCATGACAACACCAGGATCACCCGCCACCCCTCCCCTTGCTACCCACATATCCAAGAGGAGACGCCACTGCTGCTGCTCGCTGCAGAGTCACCCGTGCAGCCTCACCATCCATAGCTGCAGCCCCGACTTCCAGGAGACACCCCACCGGGCCACCACCGCCAGGACACCGGGCTGCCGAAAAGCAGGCACCTTGGGACGGACAAGGCAAGGGAGGAACCATCTTGCCGTAGCACCACCACGATTAGGGACAGACAACACAGATGGCAGCCCACACACATGACACCCGGCTACGGGTGCCAGATCCCATATGGATCCGGCCCCACGACAGATGGGAACGAGGATCACCGGCTCTAGCCAGCATCATGTCATGGGCCGACTGCCCACCACACGATGCCAAGGCGCACCCACCCGAAGCAGACCACCGGGTAGCATGACTCCACAGGCCATGCGGTCGTTCAAAACCGACCAAGGAACAATTCACAAGGCCCGCTACCGCCCAAACCCTAGATCCCACTCGGCACTCGCCACCAGAGCCACACATGCCACCACCTCACGCTGCCCACCCAAGCCAGCCACAAGAAACCCGCAACACACCGTTCGTCGAGGGAGCCACCCCACGCCACTTGAGACCACTGCAATGCCATCTCTGGCCGCCCCGCCTGTCAGCTCAGGTGCACCACCCATCATGCAGCCTCACAGCGCTGTCCCACGCCAACGCCACCCCGCGCAGATTCACCGTCATGTCCAACGCGTAGCACAACGTCCCTGCCAGCCCGCAGTAAGACGCACTACTTGTATTGCACAAGAATGTCGGTGTACTAAGACATGGGTGCCTTCGTACCCTGGCTTGTGCACAGGCAGTTGCAGCCTTCCCGCCGGCAAGGCTTGCCAGAGAGCTACTGCAAGCTAGACTCAAGATATTGATATACAAGACCGTGAGAAGACCTCCAGGCAGGTCATCGAGAAGTACTAAGTTAGTACAGAAGGACAAGATCCCAATTGCTGGCAAGCTCTGGCCCGGCAAGCCAAGACCCGACAAGCTCCTTGCCGGGAAGTTTTGCCTCTTTGCTTCTCGACCACTTCACCTCGTCGACCAGCTGATGGCTTGTCAAGATTAGGTGTCGAGCAGGCAGATGGCTTAGGGAAGATCATCAGGACGCGTGCCGGCGTGTCACGTAAAGTTTAAACTTTATTGACACCCATCTCATGGACGTGTCAAGAAGGTAGGGTTCGGCCAACCCGACGGCACAGAAGGAGAGACGGCTTTTGCCAAAGGATCATTATCAGCTCACGGCGCATTAAATGCCTTTGTCCTAGTCCGGCGGGATTAGGTTGGATAACATCGAGGCCACTATTCACATTTATGTAATGACCATGTTGCCACTATGGTGACCCCTTTTACCGAAAAAGGCTTCCGCCCCGCTTTATATATAAAGAAAAGATCATCATCATCCGATACAAACGCACGCCACCACAACACACGCACACAACCAAGGCAGAATACATAGGCGCTGAGCGCAGCAACACCATCCCTAGCACTATCACGAAGAGACGAAGCCGCATACGACGAATCGTGGGCTCCAAGACGGTGCCTTTAGGAAGGATACGATAGAGTTTCCCCTGGAACCACACGAAGGGCAGCGAGAGCCGCGACAACGCCTTCAAGAAGGGAACGAGCTCCGCCATCGTCGGTCCGTCCGAAGATAGAACGGGTTTTCACCCCGGCCAACACTCACCACCACCGATCGCCACACCCCGGCTACCACGCCGCCCACACGGCCATGGCCACCGGGCAGCACCAAGCCACGGGCTCTGCCCATGAGCACCGCGAAACCACCCCAAGGGCCGCCGCCCCGGCATCCAAGACCTTGACACCACCTCACCGAGATCTGCCGCTACCCCAACCAAAGAGACGAGCGGGAAGATCACGCCATTCCCACCCCTGGGCAGCCCCAGCACCGAGACACAATAGGCCGGCCAAACCGGGCCTCCATCGACTCGTCCTGCAGCACCGGGCGCGAGACGAGCTAGGTCCTGCGGCACCATGTGCGAGACGAGGTCGGTCCTGCTGCATCGTGCGCGAGACGAGCTCGGTTCTACAACACCGTGCGCGAGACGAGGTCGGTCCTGCCGCACCGAACGCGAGACGAGCGATGGACCGCAGCTGGGAGCGGGCCAGCCCTTCGACGGAAGTAGAGCCCGGACGCCGAGAAGATGAAGCGAAGGTTGACACGGTCCGACCGCAGACGAGCCGACGCCGGGAGCCGGCCGTCGCCGCGGGCGGAGCCGCCAAGCCACCGTGTAGCCGGCACGCCACCGAGAGTCCACCGCCCATGGGCCGGACCTCCCCGCGCTGCCGCCCACGGCCGGAGCAACAGCCACACCAAGCTGCTGCCCAACCCGCGCCGCCCACCCCGAACCCTAGCCATATCCAAGACAAGCGCACCGCCACCCACCTCCATCTGCCACAGCCCACCTCCGGCCCCGACCAAACAGAGGAGAGGCAAGCCGAGACCCAACCGCTGCGCCGCCATCTCCGCCACCAGACCACGACGAGGACAACCGCACGCAGCCCGCCGCCCGCACCCACCGTGACTGGATCTAGCCGCCAGCCTTCACCACGCGGCCGTGCACCACCAGGATGTGGCCCGTCGTGCCACCACCGCACCCGCACGCCACCACCAGCGCCGGTGCGACGCCGCGCGGAGGAGCCCCACGGGAGCGCCACCACCCAGTCCGGAGTTGTCGGCCCGCGCCGGCCACCCGCACGAAGGGACGAAAGGGGCCCCGCCGCCGCCGGCGGCGACCGGGCTTCGCCCGGCCCCGGCCTTTGGCGGTGGCGAGGGAGGAGGAGGCGGGAGGAGGGGGGGGGGGCGCTGGCGGCGGTGGTTAGGTCGCCCTCCCCGTCGCCCGCGGGAGCGACTCGGGAGGGGATAAGGTTTTCTTGATAAAATTCCTGGTGACCCCTTTTCGTCTATAAAAGGAGGCCCAAGGCTACCTTGGCAAAGGTCGACACTTTGCTCACTCTTATACAGTAGTTGCACCTTGCACGCACCTTTTCCGGCAAGCTGCGCTTGTAACTTGAGCCCCAAGTAAATCCACCATAGAACAGGAGTAGGGTTTTACGCCCCCACGGCAGCCTGAACCTGGATAGATCTCACGTGTGAACTGCTAGATTTGCTCTCTGTGCTCGTTGATCTCCCCAACCGAACTAGGCAAGGGGCCTCGCTGGTCCCATAGATCGTCGTACCCTGACAAAGAGGGAGAAGAGCCGCGCCGTCGCCATGCCTATGCCAATCAGGCTTCGCCCGACAGAGGGTCCTGGCAGCGAGGGGAAGGGGGAGGACAGGGATGGAAGGGAGTGGAGGAGATGGCTACCGCGAGGTGGCAGCGTGGACGAGTGACACAAGAGAAGCAAAGCTCTACTTCTCTCAGAATCTAGCTAGTTAGCAACCACACTTTCAGTTCAAAGCCATAGCCTTGATGTCTACAACTACTGAAGTGCTAGTCCAACATCCCTAAAGCTCTAAGGTCCCTGGAAAGCGAGCGTTGTGGTGCATTGGGATTGTGGGGTGCCGCTGCGCCCCAATTGTGAATGTGTGGCCCGCTTTGGTTAGCCCACAAGCATGTGCACCTAACACAAACTATCTCGGTCCTTTGTCGTGCCACCTCCTGATCTCTCTTTCAAGCCCCACTCTTCCTCGAAATCGCTGCCGCCACTTCCTCCAATTCTGGTACAAGAGCCGCCACCATTGAATTGACGAACTCACGATAACACCAGGATCACCCGTCATTCCTCCCCTTGCTACCCACATATCCAAGAGGAGACAACACCACTGCTCACCGCAAAGTTACCCTTACAGCCTCACCATCCAGGGCCGACGCCCAGCTCCAGGAGACCCCACCGCCGCCAGGACACAGGATTGCGGAAAAGCGGGCACCTTGGAACGGACAAGGCGAGGAAGGAACCATCGTGCCGTAGCACCACCTTGCGCGGCTACCCACCCAAGCCAGACTCAATTCCTAGTAGGGTGGGTTTCCTTTAGGAAGAGAAATAGAACTTGGACTCGCCATGATATAAGGGAAGGTGGTCGGTACCGGAATTCTCAAGTCATCAATAAAATTAATTTTTCCCCCCAAGCTATCCTCCTCCTTACCTATCAACACCGGCAAGACGCCTACCCGCTGGATATTCATCGGCCCTCGGGCACCTCGAGGCCACAGGCACGCCCTCTGATCCCAAGAAAACATATACGGATATTGGTATTGTGTTTTACTGTCTTTCTGAAGTTTTCTAAATAGATGTGAAACAAGCTGCAGAACTGTGCTATATACATATTTCTAGTAGTACTCCCTCTGTAAACTAATATAAGAGTGTTTAGATCACTACTTTAGTGATCTAAACGCTCTTATATTAGTTTACGGAGGGAGTACTTAAATTGAGCCACAATGCTGCATGTTGGAGAGTAAGGTTACTGGAGTACCAACTTTCTGTAGTCTGTAATATGTTTTGTGGGAGCTAGCTCTGGGCGTATGGAAGCATTTTATCTGCCGTAATTGTTCTATACAAAATAATTTGATTTTCTATTTGAGGTCCTTTGGGGGGATTTCGTCCTGGTGCACGCGTTGTTACTCATAAGCTCATCGTTCAGCGTTGTGTACAGGCAGATAATGAAGGATCGGCACTCAACCAAATGGTTCATTTTTCCTTAATTGTTTTCTCCACCCTATTTCTATAGATGTAGGTGTGTCTGGACTGAGAAAGGAGGCTGCTCGGTGCTGCATTTACATGTGTGTGCTGATGAGGAAATATGTATGCATTATTTGATTATTTCCAAGTTTATAGAATGAACAGTTATTTCCGTCATGTACGATGAAGCTCTACCTTCAAGTAAAATATCTTATATGGTTCTATAGTTACTACTCCCTCCGTTCCCAAATATTTGTCTTTCTAGACATTTCAAATGGATACAACATACGGATGTATGTAGACATATTTTAGAGTGTAGATTAACTCATTTTGCTTCGTATGTAGTCACTTGTTGAAATCTCTAGAAAGACAAAAATTTGGGAACGGAGGGAGTACATAGCTGCAACATTTCTCCATATTGACAAATTATTTGGCTGCTTTCTTGGTGTTAGTCTCGTGAGATATTTATTGAGCATTTGAATGTCAAAAAATAAAAAATATATATAAAGCTTGATTGAATTCTAGGTACGTGAAATGCATGTACTGCTCTGCCGTTAATTAAACATACCAGTTTTCTCAAGCAATTGTTGTTTACCTGGTGTCATTGGTGAATGTTCAGTCTAAATTTTTTTAACAGCCTAAACTTGATAAATTATGTACTTCTAAGTTCTAACAGAGAAGACGTAAAAGATAGCCAATCAATTTCAGGAATTGCAATACTGAACCATGCTTTATATATATATAGATATTTATGTTTACGAGCAACCAACTCAGAAGGCACCTAACAAATGGGCTTAACATTCACCATTTGAGTCTACTGCAAAACATTGCAGACTTGTCAAAAAAGGGGTTAGTATCTTGAGTTCTAGGAGCTCGAATTATCATCACAGATACTAGAAGAGAAGTAATTTGAGAACAGTTAAGAGTGATATTCGTTCTCTGATCCAAAAAGTTTATATTCTAAACTTTGTAGTACAACTATATAGCTAATTATAGACTGATGATAAGGTACCATTCTAATGTTGATTTCACTTTTATCTGTCTCGCTCGTCCTGTAAATTCTTGGGGCACTAATTCTTTTACGAAAGCATATATTTAGCTCAAATATGTGAGCTATTGAGTGATCTGGCCTGAAATGGTTTATTTGTCTCTTGAATTTTGCATTCATATGCCAGAGTTTCGGGCAGTGGCGGAGCCAGGATTTCCGACATGGGTATGCATGGTGAATTTTTTTTGCTTCACAACAAAGTAAGAAATAAAAAAGTTCATAATACCGAGGTTGATCTTGAACTTGGTTTTCATCGTCGATAGATAGCAATGTTGGTGTTGATGTCGAACTTAACTTCGGCGCCAATGAAGCAGCTCTGTCCCACAAACTCATTTTTCACACCTATAAAAAAATGCATGTTACATAGTGATGGTGGCAATGGTGGGCTTATATACTTCCATATGTTACATAAACGCATATAGGAGCTTATATACTGAATTGTTTTTGCAAAAAATGTTGGGTATGCATTGCATACCCTTGCATTAGCCTAGCTCTGCCCCTGGTTTCGGGGTACTCTGTCGATGCTTCATGCCGCTAGAGAAGGTACTTATATGGATATGATGTTAGGACCATTTTAATACCGGTTCCAAATTCACTTCATCCTAGTTTCCCTCTAATTCAATAAACTATAGGATGTTATCTATTTCCAGGTCACATTCGTAATGATAGTTGACTCCTATAAATTGCCTTTAAAAACTTTGCTATTTGTGTATATTTTTGTCATGTTTTTTCACTTGTTTCAGATTATTTTTTGTATTGCTCCATATTCTAGAAAAATTATAGTTCATAAGTTATATGCAGGAATGTGTCACTCATCCTACCACTCAAGGTTTAGCAATGGTTCCTTTTATCAAAGCATCAGTACCAGACCAACTCTATAATACATAATTGTGTTGCACTCACATATGTGGTTCATCAATTAATACTACAGAAACTTATTTCTTTTATACGAACAACACTTCCATGTCTTAAAACTGAATCTATATTCCCTATTATTCAACATTTTCTCATACTCAAGCCCCGTGACTTTTTTAGTTCTCTAATGGCTTCCATAATAATGTAGAAGTTCTTGATACTTTGATTTTTTTAGATGGTTACTCTTGTTTTTGTAATTCAAATTAATTAAGGGATCTTTTATGGTTTTGCAGATTCTTACCTACCTGCAATTTTGATCAAGAAATTATTCAGGTGATCGATATGGTTTTGCAGATTCTTACCTACCTACAAATATTCCCTTTTTTGTGTATAATTGTAGGTGATCGATACCATATGTTTCAGAAATTCTATAACCTGCATGCAGAGGATAGTAAAGAACTCTATTGTCAAGTAGTGATATCTTTGTATGATAAAGATAGGCGTAGTTGCCCCTTCATATCATACAATATTATCATAACAACAACCAAATTGCAAAATGGTATGGATTATATTTATCCTATATAGCTAACGTAAATCGTGTTATCATGTTTTGCATATGTGGAAGCTCTCAATGTTTTTTCTTCAGCTGAACATTGTGAAATTTCTTTATTTTGACCAATAAAATAAATGTAACTCAATGACCACGCTTTGAAATGTCCTGCGGCGCAGCAAGGCGCGCCTATTCTTCAAACGCTGCAACAGGATCCGAGAACACACGGAAAAAGGATGGAGGGATGGGGGGAGGGAGATCGCTTACCGGGTGAATGATCTCAGCGACCTTCGGTTGAAGAAGACGAGGTTGAGGAGGAGGAATACGGCGACGGCGGTCCGGCGAGGCGGAGGATGCAGTACACTTCAGAGCGGCGGAGGATGCAGCAAGGCAGGACGGAGACGGAGCTGGGGACGGCGTCGGCGGGGCACAAAGCGGCGGGCGGCGACCGTCGAACCCTAACGGGTGGAGCTTTGTGCGTTTCGTTCGCTTGGTGTGTGTGGTCGACCGGTGAACCCACGGGTTCAGGCCATTTTTATTTTAATTTTTTTTCGCCTAAAACCAAATCGCACCAGCCCAGTTCAATTTTCTGCTCGGCAATCCAGTCCATTCTTTAGGGCATCTAGAACCGCAACCCGCAAATTTTCTCCCGCTCGTCCGCGGACACGATGCAGGAGTTTCAATCAACAATTCGAACCAACCTCATGAAATTCGATCAAAACGGACGGATTTCATTCAAGTTTAGATATAATTTACATAAAAACATCGATATTTCAACCGTTTAAATAAAAAACTAGAAAAAAAATATTATAAACCCTATACCGAACGACCACCTCGTACGCGTGGCCACCCTGCCCTGCCGCACCGTCGTCGGCGGCGTGGTCCCTCTAGCGGCGGTACGGCGTCAGAAGGCCGCGGCAGCCTTGTATGGCGGCTACCTGCAGCTCGCGGAGGAGCCGCTCCGTCTCCTGCCGCACCGTGCAGAGTGTCGCCATGGCCAGTGCCGACGTGGCCTTCGGAACCATGGTGGCGGCCTTGCAGCGGTCGGCGTTGGTGAAGCAGTCACGAAGCGACCATGCCTTGCCGATCTTGGTGAGCTCGTCGTCAAGATGGCGGTGACGCATAGTGGCCATCTCCGCGGTGGTCACGGAACGGTCGAGCGCCCATGCGGCGGCGAGGTCTGGGTCATTGCGAACCCAGTCTGGCACCACGTCGCTCTTGGCGCGGAGCGGCGACTAGCATTCCGCCGATTGTACCACTCATGTTGTCGAGTCGCACGCTCCGCATGAGTCACGATGCCCCTCGAGCCTAAGGAACCGCAAGAGCAAGGATGCCGGCTCGGTCTTGACGCGGTGGCGCGGCGGGGAGGATGGCTCCTCCTTCACGCGCGCCGGCGATGGCGGCGAAGCCCTCATGAAACAGAGCGACCGCTCCGTCATTAACTCGATCTGACGGACAAAATCTTTGTCCTTTAGAGCGGCCTCCTTGAGGAGTCGGGGCGGCTGCTGCGGTGGCTCCTACGGCGGCGGCGGCGACGCCTGGTCCTCCTCATCACCTTAGGAGATGATGATCTCCTCCTTGGCAGAGGAGCCGGCCGCCGTGGAAGATAACGGGCCCGGAGAGCGTCTTCGGCGGCGACAAGAACCGACGGAGGAGGAGCTTCCGCCTACTCCGCCAGGCGGTGCGGAGCACCATGGCATCGCCATCGCCGGAGCTTGGGTCGGAGAGGGGGAGGGAAGGTCCGGGCACGGAGACGGGGAAGGGGATGGGATGGTACATCTCCGGTGCATGGTTTAAATAGCCGCGGCGAGGCCGAGGTGAAGGGGCGGTCCGCTTCAATGCGGTGCAGCAGCCGGAATTGGTTCATCGGGAACCTGCGTCCGCATTGAAGCGGCGGTCGTCGAGATGTCGCGTCGGTCGGCGCCGCCCTCCATCCCTCCCCGGTCACATCGCCACCTCAATGTCGACCTCCGCGTGCTCTGGGATAGCATGAATGTGCCGTGTTAAGCGGCGCCTCCATCAAAAGGAAAGCGCGAGAGGGGCGGGTGACAGGGTTTAGGTGGGGCAGGGTGGTGTGAAGCGGGCTTGCAATTGGTCTGGACTCCCATAAACCTTCCCACGTTTGTCTTTGATTTGCGGGAGAAATCGCGTCTGAACCGCTCCGCAGACCAATACATGACCGCGTTGAATGGCTTCGGCGGTCCAGATGATTTTGGGAGGTTTGCGGGTGATGAAGTCATGTACCTAGGGTAGGGTCATGAACCTGTCCAAGGTACCCTCCCCGAGGACATCTTTAGATGAAGTCATCTTCCAATCGACCTAGAGAGACTCCACTCGACTGACTGGAAGACACTCGACGACTTGAAGACACTCGACCATGAAGACTCACTCGACCACCAGGAGTTCAAGATCTACTCTGTATACAAACGGTCTGTAATTAAGTAGTCCTTATGGTCATGATGACACTTTATGTATGTTGGGGAACGTTGCATAAAATAAAAAAATTCCTACGTTCACCAAGATCAATCTATGAGTTCATCTAGCAACGAGAGAGAGAGAGAGATGCATCTACATACCACTTGTAGATCGCGTGCGGAAGCGTTCAAGAGAACGGGGTTGAGGTAGTCGTTCTCGTCGTGATCCTATCACCGGAGATCCTAGCGCCGAACGGACGGCACCTCCACGTTCAACACACGTACGGTCAGCGTGACGTCTCCTCCGTCTTGATCCAGCAAGGGGAAAGGAGAGGTTTATGAAGATCAAAGCAGCACGACGGCGTGGTGGTGGATGCAGCAGGACTCCGGCAGGGCTTCGCCAAGCAACTGCGGGAGGAGGAAGAGGTGTAGCAGGGAGAGGGAGGCGCCAAGACTCAGGGTGCGGCTGCCCTCCCCCCTCCTTTATATAGGCCCCCTGTGGGGGGGGGGGCAGCCCTGGAGAGAGGAATCTCCCAAGGGGGCGGCGGCCAGGGGGTGGAGTGCCCCCCAAGGCAAGTGGTGTGCCCCCCACCCTAGGGTTTCCAACCCTAGGCGCAGGAGGGCCCAAGGGGGGGCGCACCAGCCCACTAGGGGCTGGTTCCCCTCCCCCCCACTTCAGCCCACGGGGCCCTCCGGGATAGGTGGCCCCACCCGGTGGACCCCCGGGACCCTTCCGGTGGTCCCGGTACAATACCGGGTGACCCCGAAACTTTCCCGATGGCCGAAACAGCACTTCCTATATATAATTATTTACCTCCGGACCATTCCGGAACTCCTCGTGATGTCCGGGATCTCATCCGGCACTCCGAACAACATTCAGTTTGCTGCATACTCATATTCATACAACCCTAGCATCACCGAACCTTAAGTGTGTAGACCCTATGGGTTCGGGAGACATGCAGACATGACCGAGACGTCTCTCCGGTCAATAACCAACAGTGGGATCTGGATACCCATGTTGTCTCCCACATACTCCTCGATGATCTAATCGGATGAACCACGACGTCAAGGATTCAAGCAACCCCGTATACTATTCCCTTTGTCAGACGGTATGTTACTTGCCCGAGATTCGATCGTCGGTATCCCAATACCTCATTCAATCTCGTTGCCGGCAAGTCACTTTACTCGTACCGTAATGCATGATCCTGTGACAAGACACTTGGTCACTTTGAGCTCATTATGATGATGCACTACCGAGTGGGCCCAATGATACCTCTCCGTAATACGGAGTGGCAAATCCTAGTCTCAGTCTGTGTCAACCCAACAGACACTTTTGGAGATACCTGTAGTGCACCTTTATGGTCACCCAGTTACGTTGTGACGTTTGGTACACCCAAAGCACTCCTACAGTATCCGGGAGTTACACGATCTCATGGTCCAAGGAAGAGATACTTGACATTGGAAAAGCTCTAGCAAAACGAACTACACGATCTTGTGCTATGCTTAGGATTGGGTCTTGTCCATCACATCATTCTCCTAATGATGTGATCCCGTTATCAATGACATCCAATGTCCATAGTCAGGAAACCATGACTATCTGTTGATCAACGAGCTATTCAACTAGAGGCTCACTAGGGACATGTTGTGGTCTAAGTATTCACACGTGTATTATGATTTCCGGATAATACAATTATAGCATGAATAAAAGACAACCATCATGAACAAAGAAATATAATAATAATCCTTTTATTATTGCCTCTAGGGCATATTTCCAACAGTCTCCCACTTGCACTAGAGTCAATAATGTAGTTATATTGTGATGAATCGGACACCCATAGAGTTCTGGTGTTGATCATGTTTTGCTCGCGGAAGACGTTTAGTCAACGGATCTGCGACATTCAGATCTGTATGTACTTTGCAAATATCTATGTCTCCATCTTGAACATTTTCACGGATGGAGTTGAAACGACGCTTGATGTGCCTGGTCTACTTGTGGAACCTGGGCTCCTTGGCAAGGGCAATAGCTCCAGTGTTGTCACGGAAGAGAGTGATCGGCCCCGACGCATTGGGTATGACTCCTAGGTCGGTGATGAACTCCTTCATCCATATTGCTTCATGCGCTGCCTCCGAGGCTGCCATGTACTCCGCTTCACATGTAGATCCCGCCACGACGCTCTGCTTGCAACTGCACCAGCTTACTGCTCCACGATTCAACATATACACGTATCCGGTTTGTGACTTAGAGTCATCTAGATCTATGTCAAAGCTGGCGTCGACGTAACCCTTTACGACGAGCTCTTCGTCACCTCATAAACGAGAAATATGTCCGTTGTCCTTTTCAGGTACTTTAGGATATTCTTGACCGCTGTCCGGTGTTCCTTGCCGGGATTATTTTGGTACCTACCTACCAAACTTACGGCAAGGTTTACATCTGGTCTGGTACACAGCATGGCATACATAATAGATCCTATGGCTGAGGCATAGGGGATGACACTCATCTCTTCTTTATCTTCTGCCGTGGTCGGGCATTGAGCCGAGCTCAATCTCACGCCTTGCAATACAGGCAAGAACCCTTTCTTGGACTGATCCATTTTGAACTTCTTCAAAATCTTATCAAGGTATGTGCTTTGTGAAAGACCTATGAGGCGTCTCGATCTATCCCTATAGATCTTGATGCCTAATATGTAAGCAGCTTCTCCAAGGTCCTTCATTGAAAAACACTTATTCAAGTAGGCCTTAATGTTGTCCAAGAATTCTATATCATTTCCCATCAAAAGTATGTCATCTACATATAATATGAGAAATGCTACAGAGCTCCCACTCACTTTCTTGTAAACGCAGGCTTCTCCATAAGTCTGCATAAACCCAAACGCTTTGATCATCTCATCAAAGCGAATGTTCCAACTCCGAGATGCTTGCACCAGCCCATAAATGGATCTCTGGAGCTTGCATACTTTGTTAGCATTCTTAGGATCGACAAAACCTTCCGGCTGCATCATATACAGCTCTTCCTTAAGATAACCGTTAAGGAATGCCGTTTTGACGTCCATCTGCCATATCTCATAATCATAGTATGCGGAAATTGCTAACATGATTCGGACGGACTTAAGCTTCGCTACGGGAGAGAAAGTCTCATTGTAGTCAACTCCTTGAACTTGCCGATAACCCTTAGCGACAAGTCGAGCTTTATAGATGGTGACATTACCATCCGCGTCCGTCTTCTTCTTAAAGATCCATTTGTTTTCTATCGCTCGCCGATCATCGGGCAAGTCAGTCAAAGTCCATACTTTGTTTTCATACATGGATTCTATCTCGGATTGCATGGCTTCTAGCCATTTGTTGGAATCTGGGCCCGCCATCGCTTCTTCATAGTTCGAAGGTTCACCGTTGTCTAACAACATGATTTCCAGGACAGGGTTGCCATACCACTCTGGTGTGGAACGTGTCCTTGTGGACCTACGAAGTTCAGTAGCAACTTGATCCGAAGTACCTTGATCATCATCATTAATTTCCTCTCCAGTCGGTGTAGGCACCACAGGAACCTTTTCCTGAGCTGCACTACTTTCCGGTTCAAGAGGTAGTACTTCATCGAGTTCTACTTTCCTCCCACTTACTCCTTTCGAGAGAAACTCTTTTTCCACAAAGGATCCATTCTTGGCAACAAAGATCTTGCCTTCGGATCTAATGTAGAAGGTATACCCAATGGTTTCCTTAGGGTATCCTATGAAGACGCATTTTTCCAACTTGGGTTCGAGCTTTTCAGGTTGAAGTTTCTTGACATAAGCATCGCATCCCCAAACTTTTAGAAACGACAGCTTAGGTTTCTTCCCAAACCATAATTCATACGGTGTCGTCTCAACGGATTTAGACGGTGCCCTATTTAAAGTGAATGTAGTTGTCTCTAGAGCGTATCCCCAAAATGATAGCGGTAAATCGGTAAGAGACATCATAGATCGCACCATATCTAATAGAGTGCGATTACGACGTTCGGACACACCGTTACGCTGAGGTGTTCCAGGCGGCGTGAGTTGTGAAACGATTCCACATTTCCTTAAGTGCGTACCAAATTCGTGACTTAAATATTCTCCTCCAGATCCGATCGTAAGAATTTTATCTTTCGGTCACGTTGATTCTCTACTTCATTTTGAAATTCCTTGAACTTTTCAAAGGTCTCAGACTTGTGTTTCATCAAGTAGACATACCCATATCTACTTAAGTCATCAGTGAGAGTGAGAACATAACGATATCCTCCGCGAGCCTCAACGCTCATTGGACCACACACATCAGTATGTATGATTTCCAATAAGTTGGTTGCTCGCTCCATTGTTCCGGAGAACGGAGTTTTGGTCATTTTGCCCATGAGGCATGGTTCACATGTGTCAAATGATTCATAATCGAGAGACTCTAAAAGTCCATCAGCATGGAGCTTCTTCATGCGCTTGACACTAATGTGACCAAGGCGGCAGTGCCACAAGTATGTGGGACTATCGTTATTAACTTTACATCTTTTGGTATTCACACTATGAATATGTGTAACATTACGTTCGAGATTCATTAAGAATAAACCATTGACCATCGGGGCATGACCATAAAACATATCTCTCATATAAATAGAACAACCATTATTCTCGGATTTAAATGAGTAGCCATCTCGTATTAAACGAGATCCAGATACAATATTCATGCTCAAACTTGACACTAAATAACAATTATTGAGGTTCATAACTAATCCCGTGGGTAAATGTAGAGGTAGAGTGCCGACGGCGATCACATCGACCTTGGAACCATTCCCGACGCGCATCGCCACCTCGTCCTTCGCCAGTCTCCGCTTATTCCGCAGCTCCTGCTGTGAGTTACAAATGTGAGCAATGACACCGGTATCAAATACCTAGGAGTTATTACGAGTACTGGTAAGGTACACATCAATTACATGTATATCACATATACCTTTAGTGTTGCCGGCCTTCTTGTCCGCTAAGTATTTGGGGCAGTTCCGCTTCCAGTGACCCTTCCCTTTGCAATAAAAGCACTCAGTCTCAGGCTTGGGTCCATTCTTTGACTTCTTCCCGGCAACTGGCTTACCGGGCATGGCAACATCTTTGCCGTCCTTCTTGAAGTTCTTCTTACCCTTGCCCTTCTTGAACTTAGTGGTCTTATTGACCATCAACACTTGATGTTCTTTCTTGATTTCAACCTCTGTTGACTTCAGCATTGAAAATACTTCAGGAATGGTCTTCACCATCCCCTGCATATTGTAGTTCATCACAAAGCTCTTGTAGCTCGGTGGGAGCGACTGAAGGATTCTGTCAATGACCGCCTCATCCGGGAGGTTGATCTCCAGCTGGGACAGGCGGTTGTGCAACCCAGACATTTTGAGTATGTGCTCATTGACATAACTGTTTTCCTCCATCTTACAACTATAGAACTTGTCGGAGACTTCATATCTCTCGACCCGGGCATGAGCTTGAAAAACCATTTTCAGCTCCTCGAACATCTCATATGCTCAGTGTTGCTCAAAACGCTTTTGGAGCCCCGGTTCTAAGCTGTAAAGCATGCCGCACTGAACGAGGGAGTAATCATCAGCACGTGACTGCCAAGCGTTCATAACATCTTGGTTCTCTGGGATGGGTGCTTCACCTAGCGGTCCTTCTAGGACATATGCTTTCTTGGCTGCTATGAGGATGATCCTCAGGTTCCGGACCCAGTCCGAATAGTTGCTGCCATCATCTTTCAGCTTGGTTTTCTCTAGGAACGCGTTGAAGTTCATGTTGACATGAGCGTTGGCCATTTGATCTACAAGACATATTTTGCAAAGATTTTAGACTAAGTTCATGATAATTAAGCTCATCTAATCAAATTATTTAATGAACCCCACTCAGATTGACATCCCTCTAGTCATCTAAGTGTTACACGACCCGAGTCGACTAGGCCGTGTCCGATCATCACGTGAGACAGACTAGTCATCATCGGTGAACATCTCCATGTTGATCGTATCTTCCATACGACTCATGTTCGACCTTTCGGTCTCTTGTGTTCCGAGGCCATGTCTGTACATGCTAGGCTCGTCAAGTTAACCCTAAGTGTTTACGCATGTGTAAAACTGTCTTACACCCGTTGTATGTGAACGTAAGGATCTATCACACCCGATCATCACGTGGTGCTTCAAAACGACGAACTTTAGCAACGGCGCACAGTTAGGGGGAACACTTTCTTGAAATTATTATAAGGGATCATCTTATTTACTACCGCCGTTCTAAGTAAACAAGATGCATAAAACATAATAAACATCACATGCAATTACATATAGTTGTGACATGATATGGCCAATATCATATAGCTCCTTCGATCTCCATCTTCGGGGCTCCATGATCATCATCGTCACCGGCATGACACCATGATCTCCATCACGATGATCTCCATCATCGTGCCTCCATGAAGTTGCTCGCCAACTATTACTTCTACTACTATAGCTAACGGTTTAGCAATAAAGTAAAGTAATTACATGGCGTTAAATCATTGACACACAGGTCATACAATAATTAAGACAACTCCTATGGCTCCTGCCGGTTGTCATACTCATCGACATGCAAGTCGTGATTCCTATTACAAGAACATGATCTCATACATCACAATATATCATTCATCATTCATCACAACTTCTAGCCATATAACATCACATGACAATTGCTGCAAAAACAAGTTAGACATCCTCTAATTGTTGTTGCATCTTTTACGTGGCTGCAATTGGGTTCTAGCAAGAACGTTTTCTTACCTACGAATAACCACAACGTGATTTTTTGTCAACTTCTATTTACCCTTCATAAGGACCCTTTTCATCAAATCTGCTCCAACTAAAGTAGGAGAGACAGACACCCGCTAGCCACCTTATGCAACTAGTGCATGCCAGTCGGTGGAACCTGTCTCACGTAAGCGTACGTGTAAAGTCGGTCCGGGCCGCTTCATCCCACAATACCGCTGAAGCAAGAAAAGACTAGTAGTGGCAAGCAAGTTGACAAGATCTACGCCCACAACATATTTGTGTTCTACTCGTGCAATACAGAACTACGCATAGACCTAGCTCTGATACCACTATTGGGGAACGTTGCATAAAATAAAAAAATTCCTACTTTCACCAAGATCAATCTATGAGTTCATCTAGCAACGAGAGAGAGAGATGCATCTACATACCACTTGTAGATCGCGTGCGGAAGCGTTCAAGAGAACGGGGTTGAGGTAGTCGTTCTCGTCGTGATCCTATCACCGGAGATCCTAGCGCCGAACCGACGGCACCTCCGCGTTCAACACACGTACGGTCAGCGTGACATCTCCATCGTCTTGATCCAACAAGGGGAAAGGAGAGGTTGATGAAGATCCAGCAGCACGATGGCGTGGTGGTGGATGCAGCAGGACTCCTGCAGGGTTTCGCTAAGCAACTGCGGGAGGAGGAAGAGGTGTAGCAGGGAGAGGGAGGCGCCAAGGCTCAGGGTGCGGCTGCCCTCCCCCCTCCTTTATATAGGCCCCCTGGGGGGCACCGGCCCTGGAGATGGGAATCTCCCAAGGGGGCGGCGGCCAGGGGGTGGAGTGGCCCCCAAGGCAAGTGGTGCGCCCCCCCACCCTAGGGTTTCCAACCCTAGGCGCAGGGGGGGCCAAGGGGGGGCGCACCAGACCACTAGGGACTGGTTCCCCTCCCACTTCAGCCCACGGGGCCCTCCGGGATAGGTGGCCCCACCGGATGGACCCCCGGGACCCTTCCGGTGGTCCCAGTACAATACCGGGTGACCTCGAAACTTTCCTGATGGTCGAAACAGCACTTCCTGTATATAATTCTTTACCTACGGACCATTCCGGAACTCCTCGTGACGTCCGGGATCTCATCCGGGACTCCGAACAACATTCGGTTTGCTGCATACTCATATTCATACAACCCTAGCGTCACCGAACCTTAAGTGTGTAGACTCTACGGGTTCGGGAGAAATGCAGACATGACCGAGACGGCTCTCCGGTCAATAACCAACAGCGGGATCTGGATACCCATGTTGGCTCCCACATACTCCTCGATGATCTCATCGGATGAACCACGACGTCGAGGATTCAAGCAACCCCGTATAGTATTCCCTTTGTCAGACGGTATGTTACTTGCCCGAGATTCGATCGTCGGTATCCCAATACCTCGTTCAATCTCGTTGCCGGCAAGTCACTTTACTCGTACCATAATGCATGATCCCGTGACCAGACACTTGGTCACTTTGAGCTCATTATGATGATGCACTACCGAGTGGGCCCAGTGATACCTCTCCTTAATACGGAGTGACAAATCCCAGTCTCGATCCATGTCAACCCAACAGGCACTTTCGGAGATACCTGTAGTGCACCTTTATAGTCACCCAGTTACGTTGTGACGTTTGGTACACCCAAAGCACTCCTATGGTATCCGGGAGTTACACGATCTCATGGTCCAAGGAATAGATGCTTGACATTGGAAAAGCTCTAGCAAAACGAACTACACGATCTTGTGCTATGCTTAGGATTGGGTCTTGTCCATCACATCATTCTCCTAATGATGTGATCCCGTTATCAATGACATCCAATGTCCATAGTCAGGAAACCATGACTATCTATTGATCAACGAGCTAGTCAACTAGAGGCTCAGTAGGGACATGTTGTGGTATAAGTATTCACACGTGTATTATGATTTCCGGATAATACAATTATAGCATGAATAAAAGACAACCATCATGAACAAAGAAATATAATAATAATCCTTTAATTATTGCCTCTAGGGCATATTTCCAACAATGTAAGGCGTTACCAGTAATGCCAGGCCTTAATGTACTTTAACCCTCCGCTACGTGGGCTGGCTAGGGTCTTGGCATCCTCTATATAAGCCAACCCCCTCCACTGGCAGAAGGGTTCGCACCCCTGTAACTCTTACGCATATAATCCAGTTGACCGCCTCCGGGCTCCGAGACGTAGGGCTGTTACTTCCTTTGAGAAGGGCCTGAACTCGTAAATCTCTTGCGTACACAACTACTCCATAGCTAGGATCTTGCCTCTCCATACCTACCCCCTATTCTACTGTTAGACTTAGTACCACGACAGCTGGCGCCCACCGTGGGGCAGATGTCTTAGCGACTTATTGGAGAAGTTGCAATTCTTCCGATCGCCTTCATCATGGTTTCTGGCGGAGTTCTGGTCGAGGGCCGCGAGATCCGTCTCGGTGCGCTCACGTTCATCGCCGACGACTCCGCTTGGCTCCAGGAGGCTCCACTCGACATCGACGCGCTTCCCGTCTGCGGGGCAACGCACTTTCGCGCGTGTGTCCGCGGCGTTCTGCTGCGGCAACCGTCGGCTCCGTATCGGTCGACTCCTGCGTCGTCTTCCTTCCCTGTCTCCCGCCAGCGCAAGTGCTCTGGTCGGTCGAGGCTTCAGCGGTGGGTGAGACATGCAGTGGCTCGCCAGTCGGCCACCACCCAAGTCGCGGCGATCGAGCCTGATGAATCTCTCTACGGCCTCTTTGATCTGTCGGCTGGCTCCGTAGAGATCGCATCCGAATGCGACAGTAATGATCCAGCAGCGGAGGTCCTGATGGTCAATGGGCCTTGTAGTCCCCCCGGCTTCCCCTGCACCGATGGAGGGGACGGCGGAGGCGATCCCGCTCAGGTCCACGAGGAGCATCAACCCGAGCCACTCACTTCACTACAAAGAGAAGAGCTTCGCCGCCGGAACATGGATGCTCTGCATACTCCTATCGTAGGAGAAACCCCCGAGGCTCGCGCCTTGGAGGACGCGCGTTTGGCCAACTTAGCTGAACGCACTCGGCTGGTGAACCTCCAGCGAGCACTCGACGAGCGCGCTCGACAACGAGTACCGGACTCCAGTCGACGTCAACTCTTTCCGCCGCCGACTCAGGTATACCGAACCCCAATTCAGAATCTAGCAGCTGCAGCCCGTATAGCAGAGTCAATTCAGCCCTCTCAGTCAGAGGCTGGTAGAGGCTTGATGTAGATCAGAGATTTGTTCCGAGCAGCGGGAGATCAGAATTCAGCTATGTCACAGTCACGCAATAGAATTCACAGTCGATCCGTCGCTGCAAATACAGTTCAGTCGGCTCATAGCCCAAGATCGCCTCCGCGGCGTGAGGGACGTGGGGGTCGACGTGATCAATATGAAGACCGATTCGATCGCGACGAGCGGCATCGAGTGCCCACTCCTCCCCCAAGGGGTGGGTCTTATGCCCCTTGGCAACAAGACGACAGACGCCAGCACAGTGTTGGGCGAAGAGCTCCGGTCGACCCCAGAGAACCAGGCTTTGATGCGAGATCCATTATCATGCAAGGTCTGGTCGATCGGAACAGAGCTCACCGTGAAGGCCATGACAGAGATGCGCCCACCAGCAGCAGGGTTTATGTTTCGGGACCGAAGTGTTTCAGCAGAGCCATCAGGGCCGCAGTGATCCCTCCCAACTTCAGGTTGGCGACTGGGGTGAGTAAGTTCACCGGTGAGTCCAAGCCCGATACTTGGCTTGAGGACTACCGAGTGGCTGTTCAGATTGGCGGTGGGAATGATGAAGTGGCCATGAAGCACCTACCTCTTATGCTGGAGGGCTCGGCCAGAGCCTGGCTGAATCAATTTGCACCTAGCAGCATTTACACTTGGGAGGATCTTGCCCGAGTGTTTGTCAGGACATTTGAAGGAACTTGCAAGCGTCCAGCAGGTTTGACCGAGCTGCAAGTCTGCGTGCAAAAGTCGAATGAGACCTTGAGAGATTACATCCAGAGGTGGATCATGTTGCATGGAGAATGTATCTGATCACCAAGCCGTATGTGCCTTCAAGGAAGGCGTTAAGAACAGAGAATTGAGTTTGAAGTTTGGTCGTACCGGAGACATGACCCTGAGTCGAATGATGGAGATTGCCACCAAATACGCCAACGGTGAAGAAGAGTATCGACTCCAGAGTGGCAAGTACAAGCCAAGCCAGTCGGAAAAAGGAAACTCCAGTCGGAAGCAGAAGCGGAAAGCCGAGCCAGCTGCTCCTGGAGTGGCCCTGGCCGTGACTCAGGGCATGTTCAAAGGGAAGCCTAAAGGATCCTGGAACCCCAAGAAAGTAAAGGATAAGGAAGGAAACGACGTGATGGATTTGCCATGCCACATCCACACGAAGAAAGATGAAGAGGTTAATTTCATTTACCGACACATACCACTCGCCAGTGCCGGCTCTTAATCCAGCAGTTTCAAGGAAAACAGCCCAAGGGTAAGGAAAAGGAGTCGAACAAGGTTGAGGACAAAGAGGACAGTGATGAAGCTTACCCCCATGTCAATTCCACCCTGATGATTTTTGCTGATGTGGAGAGCAAAAGTCGACTGAAAGTCATCAACCGTGAGGTGAATATGGTTGCTCCGGCGACACCCAGCTACTTGAAATGGTCTCAGACCGCCATTACATTCGACCAGTCTGATCACCCGACACACATAGCCACCCCTGGGAGGCAAGCTTTGATGGTCGACCCAGTTGTCGAAGGCACTCGACTGACTAAGGTTTTGATGGATGGTGGCCGTGGATTGAATATATTGTATGCAGAGATGCTAAAGGGAATGGGCATTCCGATGTCCGGACTCAGTTCTAGCAACATGAGCTTCCATGGAGTCATTCCTGGAAATAAGGCCGAGTCACTCGGCCAAATCGCTCTTGATGTGGTTTTCGGCGATTCAAAGCATTTCCGCAAAGAAAAGTTAACATTTGAAGTTGTGGATTTCCAGAGTGCTTATCACGCCATTCTAGGCAGGCCAGCTTATGCACGATTCATGGCTCGACCATGTTACGTGTATCTCAAACTGAAGATGCCTGGTCCCAAAGGGGTGATCACTATCACTAGCAATCGGAAAAAGGCAGAAGAATGCTTTCAGAAGGGCTCAAAGATCGCCGATGCTCAGATGGCAGTGGTAGAGCTGCAGGAATACCAGAAAACTGCGGATCCGAGTGATTTGTTGCGAGCCAAGAAGCCTGCCACCAAATCAGCGTTTCAGTCGTCCGGTGAGACAAAGCCGATTCACATCCACCCGACCGATCCCAATGCTGCTCCGACTCATATCTCAACAACACTCGACTCCAAATAGGAAGAAGCGCTCATCCAGTTCCTCCGTGAGAACTGGGGACATCTTTGCCTGGAAGCCTGCTGACATGCCGGGAGTTCCCAGGGGGCTGGCTGAGCATCGCCTACGAGTCGACCCAAAGGTAAAACCTGTCAAGGAACATCTTCGACGCTCTGCCATCCAGAAGAGAAAAGCCATTGGCGAAGAGGTGGCTCGGCTCCTAGCAGTCGAGTTCATCCGAGAGATTTACCACTCCGAGTGGCTCGCCAATGTTGTCATGGTCCCCAAGAAGGACAATTCACTTTGCATGTGCATTGATTTCAAACATATCAATCGGGCCTACCCGAAAGATCATTTTCCTCTCCCTCGGATCGATCAAATTGTCGACTCGACTGCGGGGTGTGAGAGATTATGTTTTTTAGACGCCTATTCCGGGTATCATCAGATCCGTCTGTACGGACCCAATGAAATCAAAACAGCTTCATCACTCCGTTCGGGTGCTTCTGCTATATCACCATGCCGTTCGGCCTCAAGAATGCCGGAGCCACGTTCATGAGGATGATTCAGAAGTGTCTACTCACTCAAATCAGTCAGAATGTGGAAGCGTACATGGATGATATTGTGGTCAAGTCACGGAAGGGTTCTGACCTGTTGACTGACCTAGCTGAAACATTTGCCAATCTCAGGAGGTATGATATCAAGCTTAATCCATCGAAGTGCACATTCGGAGTTCCTGGCGGGAAGTTACTCGGTTTTCTCGTTTCCGAACGAGGAATCGACGCCAACCCAGAAAAAATTAGTACAATACTCTGGATGAAACGCGCTGTGCATGTGCACGATGTCCAGAAGCTTATTGGATGCTTGGCCGCGTTAAGTCGATTCATCTCTCGCCTCGGTGAAAAGGCATTACCTCTTTACCGACTGATGAAGAAGTCAGACAAGTTCGAGTGGACTCCGGAAGCTGATGCAGCGTTTGCAGAGCTAAAAGCTCTGCTCTCCACCCAGCCGGTGCTTGCTGCCCCAATCAGCAAAGAGCCTTTGTTGCTTTACATTGCAGCCACAGGACAAGTCGTCAGCACAGTGCTTACGGTCGAGCGGGAAGAAGGGAAAGCCTTCAAAGTTCAGCGCCCTGTGTATTATCTTTCCGAAGTATTGACCCCATCGAAGCAGAGATACCCTCATTACCAGAAGCTTGTGTATGGGATTTACATGACCATGAAGAAAGTTGCTCATTATTTCTCTGATCATTCCATTACAGTAGTCAGCGACGCCCCACTGTCAGAGATTCTGCATAAGAGAGATGCAACTGGTCGAGTAGCAAAATGGGCGATTGAACTTTTTCCCCTTGATATCAAGTTTGAAGCAAAGAAAGTCATTAAGTCCCAAGCAGTAGCAGATTTCATTGCCGAGTGGATCGAACAACAACAACCGACTCAAGTTCACTCGGAGCACTGGACCATGTTCTTTGATGGTTCTAAGATGTTGAATGGTTCCGGTGCCGGGGAAGTATTGGTTTCCCCCCGAGGAGATAAGCTCAGATATGTGCTCCAGATTCACTTTGATTCCTCCAACAATAAAGCAGAATACGAGGCACTTTTGTATGGGTTGCGCATGGCCATTTCACTCGGCATCCGTCGCCTTATGGTTTATGGCGACTCAGATTTGGTGGTCAATCAGGTGATGAAGGAGTGGGACGTTAGAAGCCCAGCCATGACTGGATACTGCAATGCAGTGAGAAAGCTTGAAAAGAAATTTGAAGGGTTAGAGCTCCATCATATACCCAGACTGAAGAATCAAGCGGCTGATGATTTGGCGAAGATAGGTTCCAAGAGAGAAGCCATCCCCAGTGATGTGTTCTTGGAGCACATCCATACTCCATCAGTTCAAGAAGATCCTTTTACCGAAGAAGCTCCACAGCCAAAAAGCGTCACAGATCCGACTGAAGTAGAAATGCCAGCAGTGGTCGACCTGATCATGGAAGCATTGGTCATCACTCCCGACTGGACAATGTCGTACATCGCGTATATTTTGAGGAAAGAACTCCTAGAAGATGAGGAAGAGGCTCGACAGATCGTCCGCCGATCTAAGGCCTTTACCGTGATTAAGGGACAGTTGTACAGAGAAAGCGCGACTGGAGTTGGTCAGAAGTGTATAACGCTAGAAGAAGGTCGGATAATCCTTGATGATATCCACTCGGGGACCTGTGGTCATCATGCGTCCTCTCGGACCATTGTGGCTAAAGCATATCGAGCAGGATTTTACTGGCCAAGAGCGAATGAAATGGCAAAGGAAATAGTTGACAAGTGCGAAAGATGTCAATTTTACTCCAATATGTCGCACAAGCCCGCCTCAGCCTTGAAGACCATTCCACTCGTCTGGCCTTTTTCTGTATGGGGGTTGGATATGGTTGGACCATTGAGAACAGGCAGAAGCGGCTACATCCATGTGCTGGTAGCAGTCGATAAGTTCACCAAGTGGATTGAGGCTAAACCCATCAAGAATCTTGATGCCGGCACCGCCGTCAGCTTCATCAGGGAGTTGATATTCAGATATGGAGTTCCACACAGCATCATTACAGACAATGGGTCAAACTTCGACTCCGAGGAATTCAGAGCCTTCTGCACATCTCAGGGTACATGAGTCGACTATGCTTCAGTCGCTCACCCCCAGTGAATGGACAGGCAGAGCGAGCAAATGGCTTAATTCTCAAAGGGTTGAAACCCCGATTGATGCGCGACCTCAAGTATGCAGCTGGTGCATGGGTCGACGAACTACCATCGGTGCTTTGGGGATTAAGGACCACGCCAAACCGGTCGACTGGGAGAACTCCGTTCTTCTTGGTCTACGGAGCTGAAGCAGTCTTGCCGAGTGACCTGCTTCACAACGCACCCAGAGTCGAACTCTACACCGAAGCTAAAGCAGAGCAAGCCCAACAGGACGCAGTCGACCTTCTAGAAGAAGAAAGAGAGATGGCCTTGATCCGATCGACCATTTATCAGCAGGACTTGCGTCGCTTCCATGCCAAAAATGTGAAGAGTCGAGCTTTCCAGGAGGGAGATTTAGTTCTCCGAGTGGATCAGCAGAAGCCACACAAGCTTGCTCCTACTTGGGAAGGCCCCTTCATCGTCACCAAGGTTCTCCACAATGGAGCATACCGCCTTTACAATGTCGAGCACCAGATTGACGAGCCCCGAGCATGGAACGCGGAGCTGCTCCGCCCCTTTTATACTTAAATATTCACTCGGATGAGTTGTAATAAAAGTACTTCTGTAGTTTATTTAGCAAAGACAAGAGTTTCATAATTTTCCAAGTGATTGTTATTGCTTTTGTTCTCATAAATCAGTCCCCCAGTGGGTGGCTTAGCTGCGAATCCGTTTCGCCTAAGTTTGTAAAAAAAATCCTACAGAGTGGTAAGCCAGCCTTCCACTCGGAGGCTTAGCTGCGAATCCATTTCGCCAAAGTTTAAACAAAATCCTACCGAGTGGTAAGCCAGCCTCCCACTCGAAGGCTTAGCTGCAGTCCAAGTACTCGCCTAAGTTTAAACAAAATCCTGTCGAGTGGTGAGCCAGCCTCCCACTTGGAGGCTTAGCTGCAGTCCAAGTACTCGCCTAAGTTTAAAATAAAATCCTACTGAGTGGTGAGCCAGCCTCCCACTCGGAGGCTTAGCTGCAGTCCAAGTACTTGCCTAAGTTTAAACAAAATCCCGCCGAGTGGTGAGCCAGCCTCCCACTCGGAGGCTTAGCTGCAGCATAGCGCTCGCCTAAGTACAAATACAACGTGCGCTCCACAAGGAGGACGAGGTGCAGGTCGACTGCTACCCTCTCCTTCCGAGCTACGCCACAAATACAATGTGTGACCCGCAAGGAGGACGAGGTGCAGATTGACTGTTACCTTCTTCTTCAAAGGTACGCCACTAAACCCCTACCGAGTGGAGAGCAGACCTCCCACTCGGGGGGCTTAGCTGCAGCCCAGTGCTCGCCTAAGTTTTTGGAAATCCTACCGAGTAGACAGCAGACCTCCCACTCGGGGGCTTAGCTGCAGCCCAGTGCTCGCCTAAGTGATGAAAATCCTACCGAGTGGAGAGCAAACCTCCCACTCGGGGGCTTAGCTGCAGCCCAACGCTCGCCTAAGTTTATAAAATCCTACCGAGTGGAGAGCAAACCTCCCACTCGGGGGCTTAGCTGCAGCCCAGTGCTCGCCTAAGTTTCGAAATCCTATCGAGTGGAGAACTAACCTCCCACTCGGAGGCTTAGCTGCAGCCCAGCGCTTCCCTAAAACATGACGAGTACAAGTCGATTGCAATTTGTGCTTCATCCCTACCTGCAAAAGAGCATCACAAACACTAGTATATATTCCAACCTAAGGATGATGATTGTTCGAAAGCAGAAGCAGACATATTCAACGGCAAACCAGGTTTGGATAGCATCCTACGGATCCAGAAGCGCTCAGGCATCAAGCCTATTAAGGTTTATCGGTTACAAAAATCACTCGGCATTCTGAGGCAAATTCAAAGCATCAAGCATAGAAGTTTTTTACCCCTCCCGCGGAGGGCTGGAAGGTGCGACAAACTCGTCCAGGTCGATTCCATCTATGATCTGAGTGGCAGCGGCGATGAAGGTCTCCATGAAGGATCGGAAGTCATGCTTCTTGGTATTGGCCAACTTGAGAGCTGCCAGCTTGTCTTCTCACGCATCCTTGTAGTGGACACGGACAAGAGATAGAGCAACGTCGGCACCGCACCTGGTAGAAGACTTCTTCCATTCTTGCACTCGACTTGGAACTTCGTTCAGTCGAGTTATCAGAGACTCAAGATCATTCTGAAGTGCTTCTCCTGGCCAGAGCGCCGTGTCGATGCGTGACATCGCAACCTTCAGCCTTGCAAGATAGTCAACAACGACAGCAACGCGAGACTCGAGTCGGAGCACGCTCATGGCAGTTTCATCCTTCACAGGAGAATTGATGGGATCCAGGCTCGTCTCCAGTCGACCAGTCTCCTCCTCAAAGTTCTGGCAGAACTCTGTAGACACAACCCCAAAGTTAAGGCAGCAGTTTGGTGGCGAGGTCAAGATTAAAAAGCCCGTCAGATACAAAGGGTTACCTGTTGGAAATATGCCCTAGAGGCAATAATAAAAGTGTTATTATTATATTTCCTTGTTCATGATAATCGTTTATTATCCATGCTATAATTGTATTAATAGGAAACTCAGATACATGTGTGGATACATAGACAACACCATGTCCCTAGTGAGCCTCTAGTTGACTAGCTCGTTAATCAATAGATGGTCACGGTTTCCTGACCATGGACATTGGATGTCATTGATGACGGGATCACATCATTAGGAGAATGATGTGATGGACAAGACCCAATCCTAAGCCTAGCACAAAGATCGTGTAGTTCGTATGCTAAAGCTTTTTCTAATGTCAAGTATCTTTTCCTTAGACCATGAGATTGTGCAACTCCCGGATACCGTAGGAATGCTTTGGGTGTACCAAACGTCACAACGTAACTGGGTGGCTATAAAGGTGCATTACAGGTATCTCCGAAAGTGTCTGTTGGGTTGGCACGAATCGAGACTGGGATTTGTCACTCCGTGTAAACGGAGAGGTATCTCTGGGCCCACTCGGTAGGACATCATCATA
Organism: Triticum dicoccoides; assembly: GCF_002162155.2. Classification (NCBI taxonomy): domain Eukaryota; kingdom Viridiplantae; phylum Streptophyta; class Magnoliopsida; order Poales; family Poaceae; genus Triticum; species Triticum dicoccoides. Next base: position 616,997,948 of record NC_041389.1, read on the forward strand.
ATGTGCACAATGTGATCAAGGAGTTGATCACGGGATGATGTGTTACGGAACGAGTAAAGAGACTTGCCGGTAACGAGATTGAACAAGGTATCGGTATACCAACGATCGAATCTCGGGCAAGTACAATACCGCTAGACAAAGGGAATTGTATACGGGATCGATTGAGTCCTTGACATCGTGGTTCATCCGATGAGATCATCGTGGAACATGTGGGAGCCAACATGGGTATCCAGATCCCGCTGTTGGTTATTGACCGGAGAACGTCTCGGTCATGTCTGCATGTCTCCCGAACCCGTAGGTGTTGGAAATATGCCCTAGAGGCAATAATAAAAGTATTATTATTATATTTCCTTGTTCATGATAATTGTCTTTTATTCATGCTATAACTGTATTATCCGGAAATCGCAATACACGTGTGAATACATAGACCACAATATGTCCCTAGTGAGCCTCTAGTTGACTAGCTCGTTGTGATCAACAGATAGTCATGGTTTCCCGGCTATGGACATTGGATGTCGTTGATGACGGGATCACATCATTAGGAGAATGATGTGATGGACAAGACCCAATCCTAAGACTAGCACAAAGATCGTGTAGTTCGTTTGCTAGAGCTTTGCCAATGTCAAGTATCTCTTCCTTTGACCATGAGATCGTGTAACTCCTGGATACCGTAGGAGTGCTTTGGGTGTATCAAACGTCACAACGTAACTGGGTGACTATAAAGGTGCACTACAGGTATCTCCGAAAGTACCTATTGTTTTATGCGGATCGAGACTGGGATTTGTCACTCCGTGTAAAAAGAGAGGTATCTCTGGGCCCACTCGGTAGGACATCATCATATGCGCAATGTGACCAAGGAGTTGATCACGGGATGATGTGTTACGGAACGAGTAAAGTGACTTGCCGGTAACGAGATTGAACAAGGTATCGGTATACCGACGATCGAATCTCGGGCAAGTAAAATACCGCTAGACAAAGGGAATTGTATACGGGATCGATTGAGTCCTTGACATCGTGGTTCATCCGATGAGATCATCGTGGAACATGTGGGAGCCAACATGGGTATCCAGATCCCGCTGTTGGTTATTGACCGGAGAACGTCTCGGTCATGTCTACATGTCTCCCGAACCCGTAGGGTCTACACACTTAAGGTTCGATGACGCTAGGGTTATAAAGGAAGCTTGTATGTGGTTACCGAATGTTGTTCGGAGTCCCGGATGAGATCCCGGACGTCACGAGGAGTTCCGGAATGGTCCGGAGGTAAAGATTTATATATAGGAAGTCCTGTTTCGGCCATCGGGACAAGTTTCGGGGTCATCGGTATTGTACCGGGACCACCGGAAGGGTCCCGGGGGCCCACCGGGTGGGGCCACCTGCCCCGGGGGGGGCACATGGGCTGTAGGGGGTGCGCCTTGGCCTACATGGGCCAAGGGCACCAGCCCCAAGAGGCCCATGCGCCTGGGGAAACCCTAAAGGAAGAGTCCCAGCAGGGGAAGGCACCTCCTAGGTGCCTTGGGGGGAGGGGAGGACTCCTCCCCTGGCCTCCGCCCCCTTGGAGATTGGATCTCCTAGGGGCTGGCGCACCCCCCCCCCTTGGGATCCCTATATATAGTGGGGTAGGAGGGCCTCCCAAAACACACCTTATGCCTTTGGTGCAGCCCCTCCCTCTCTCCCAAGTTCTTCTCCTCTCCCGTGGTGCTTGGCGAAGCCCTGCGGGATTGCCACGCTCCTCCATCACCACCATGCCGTTGTGCTGCTGCTGGATGGAGTCTTCCTCAACCTCTCCCTCTCCCCTTGCTGGATCAAGGCGTGGGAGACGTCACCGGGCTGTACGTGTGTTGAACGCGGAGGTGCCGTGCGTTCGGCACTTGATCATCGGTGATCTGAATCACGACGAGTACGACTCCATCAACCCCGTTCACTTGAACGCTTCCGCTTAGCGATCTACAAGGGTATGTAGATGCACTCTCCTTTCTACTCGTTGCTGGTCTCTCCATAGATAGATCTTGGTGTTACGTAGGAAATTTTTTGAATTTCTGCTACGTTCCCCAACAGTGGTATCAGAGCTAGTTCTATTGCGTAGATTCTTTGCATGAGTAGAACACAAAGTAGTTGTGGGTGTTGATTTTGTTCAATATGCTTACCGTTACTAGTCCAATCTTGTTTCGACGGTATTGTGGGATGAAGCGGCCCGGACCGACTTTACACGTACTCTTACGTGAGATAGGTTCCACTGACTGACATGCACTTGGTGCATAAGGTGGCTAGCGGGTGCCAGTCTCTCCCACTTTAGTCGGAACGGATTCGATGAAAAGGGTCCTTATGAAGGGTAAATAGCAATTGGCATATCACGTTGTGGTTTTGCGTAGGTAAGAAACGTTCTTGCTAGAAACCCATAGCAGCCACGTAAAACATGCAAACAACAATTAGAGGACGTCTAACTTGTTTTTGCAGGGTATGCTATGTGATGTGATATGGCCAAGAAGAGTGTGATGAATATATGTGATGTATGAGATTGATCATGTTCTTGTAATAGGAATCACGACTTGCATGTCGATGAGTATGACAACCGGCAGGAGCCATAGGAGTTGTCTTTATTTATTGTATGACCTGCGTGTCATTGAACAACGCCATGTAATTACTTTACTTTATTGCTAACCGGTAGCCATAGTAGTAGAAGTAACAGTTGGCGAGACAACTTCATGAAGACACGATGATGGAGATCATGATGATGGAGATCATGGTGTCATGCCGGTGACGATGATGATCATGGAGCCCCGAAGATGGAGATCAATGGAGCTATATGATATTGGCCATATCATGTCACTACTATATAATTGCATGTGATGTTTATTATGTTTATGCATCTTGTTTACTTAGAACGACGGTAGTAAATAAGATGATCCCTTACAACAATTTCAAGAAGTGTTCTCCCCTAACTGTGCACCATTGCTAAAGTTCGTCGTTTCGAAGCACCACGTGATGATCGGGTGTGATAGATCCTTACGTTCACATACAACGGGTGTAAGACAGTTTTACACATGCAAAACACTTAGGGTTAACTTGACGAGCCTAGCATGTACAGACATGGCCTCGGAACACAGAGACCGAAAGGTCGAGCATGAGTCGTATAGTAGATACGATCAACATGAAGATGTTCACCGATGATGACTAGTCCGTCTCACGTGATGATCGGACACGGCCTAGTTGACTCGGATCATGTAATCACTTAGATGACCAGAGGGATGTCTATCTGAGTGGGAGTTCATGAGATGAACTTAATTATCCTGAACATAGTCAAATGATCATTGCAAATTATGTCGTAAGCTCGCGCTTTAGTTCCACTGTTTAGATATGTTCCTAGAGAAAATATAGTTGAAAGTTGACAGTAGCATTTATGCGGACAGTAGAAAGCTTATGTCCTTAATGCACCGCTCAGTGTGCTGAACCCCAAAACGTCGTTTGTGGATGTTGCGAACATCAGACATACACGTTTTGATAACTACATGATAGTTCAGTAAAATGGTTTAGAGTAGAGGCACCAAAGACGTTTTCGAAACATCGCGGAACATATGAGATGTTTCAAGGGCTGAAATTGGGATTTCAGGCTCGTGCCCACGTCAAGAGGTATGAGACCTCCGACGATTTTCTTAGCCTGCAAACTAAGGGAGAAAACCTCAATCGTTGAGCTTGTGCTCAGATGGTCTGAGTACAACAATCACTTTAATCGAGTGGGAGTTGATCTTCCAGATGAGATGGTGATGTTTCTCCAAAGTCATTGCCACCAAGCTGCTAGAGCTTCGTGATGAACTATAACATATCAGGGATAGATATGATGATCCTTGAGGTATTCACGATGTTTGACACCGCGAAAGTAGAAATCAAGAAGGAGCATCAATTGTTGATGGTTGGTGAAACCACTAGTTTCAAGAAGGGCAAGGGCAAGAAGGGGCACTTCATGAAACGGCAAATCAGTTGCTGCTCCAGTGAAGAAACCCAAGGTTGAACCTAAACCCGAGACTAAGTCCTTCTGTAATAAGGGGAACAGCCACTGGAGCAGGATTACCCTAGATACTTGGTAGATAAGAAGGCTGGCAAGGTCGATAGAAGTATATTGGATATACATTATGTTAATGTGTACTTTACTAGTACTCCTAGTAGCACCAGGGTATTAGATACCGGTTCGGTTGCTAAGTGTTAGCAACTCGAAATAAAAGCTACGGAATAAACGGAGACTAGCTAAAGGTGAGCTGACGATATGTGTTGGAAGTTTTTCCAAGCTTGATGTGATCAAGCATCGCACGCTCCCTCTACCAACGAGATTGGTGTTAAACCTAAATAATTGTTATTTGGTGTTTGCGTTGAGCATAGACATGATTGGATTATGTCTATCGCATACGGTTATTCATTTAAGGAGAATAATGATTACTCTGTTTATTTGAATAATACCTTCAATGGTCTTGCACCTAAATGAATGGTTTATTGAATCTCGATCGTAGTGATACACATTTTCATGCCAAAAGATATAAGATAGTAATGATAGTACCACTTACTTGTGGCACTGCCATGTAAGTCATATTGGTGTAAAACGCATGAAGAAGCTCCATGTTAATGGATCTTTGGACTCACTCGTTTTTGAAAAGTTTGAGACATGCGAACCATGTCTATTGGTGTATACGCATGACGAAACTCCATGCAGATGGATCGTTTGGACTCACTTGATTTTGAATCACTTGAGATATGCAAATCATACCACATGGGCAAGATGACTGAAAAGCCTCGTTTTCAGCAAGATGGAACAAGATAGCAACTTGTTGGAAGTAACACATTTTGATGTGTGCAGTCGAATGAGTGCTGAGGCATGTAGTGAATATCATTATGTTGTTACTTCACAGATGATTCGAGTAGATGTTGAGAATATTTACTTGATGAAACACAACTTTGAATTATTGAATGGTTCAAGAAATTTCAGAGTGAAGTAGAAGATCATTGTGACAAGAGGATAAAATGTCTATGATACGATCATAGAGATGAATATCTGAGTTACGAGTTTTGGCACACAATTAAGACATTGTGGAAATTGTTTCGCAATTAATACCGCCTGGAACACCATAATGTGATGGTGTGTCCGAACATCATAGTTGCACCCTATTGGATATGGTGCGTACCATGATGTCTCTTATCGAATTACCACTATCGTTCATGGGTTAGGCATTAGAGACAACCACATTCACTTTAAATAGGGCACCACGTATTTCCGATGAGATGACACCGTATGAATTATGGTTTAGAGAAACCTAAGTTGTCGTTTCTTAAAAGTTTGGGGCTGCGACGCTTATATGAAAAAGTTTCAGGTTGATAAGCTCGAACCCAAAGCGGATAAAATGCATCTTCATAGGAAACCCAAAACAGTTGGGTATACCTCCTAATTCAGATCCAAAAGCAATATGGATTGTTTCTAGAATCGGGTCCTTTCTCGAGGAAAAGTTTCTCTCGAAAGAATTGAGTGGGAGGATGGTGGAGACTTGATGAGATTATTGAACCGTCTCTTCAACTAGTGTGTGACAGGGCACAGGGAGTTGTTCCTGTGGCACCTACACCAATTGAAGTGGAAGCTTATGATATTGATCATGAAACTTCGGATCAAGTCACTCCCAAACCTCGTAGGATGACAAGGATGCGTACTACTTCAGAGTGGTACGTAATCCTGTCTTGAAAGTCATGTTGCTGGACAACAATGAACCTACGAGCTATGGAGAAGCAATGGTGGGCCCGGATTCCGATAAATGGCTCGAGGCCATAAAATCCGAGAACGGATCCATGGACTTTGGCGGACTTGCCCGATGATCGGCAAGTCATTAAGATAAATGGATCTTTAAGAAGAAGACGGACGTGGATGGTAATGTCACCGTCCATGAAGCTCGACTTGTGGCGAAAAGTTTTTCACAAGTTCAACGAGTTGACTACGATGAGATTTTCTCACTCGTAGCGATGCTTAAAGTCCGTCGGAATCATGTTAGCATTAGCTGCATTTATGAAATCTGGCAGATGGATGTCAAGACAAGTTTCCTTACTAGTTTTCGTAAGGAAAGGTTGTATGCAATACAATCAGAAAAGTTTTGTCGATCCTAAGGATGCTAAAAGGTATGCTAGCTCCAGCGATCCTTTTAAGGACTGGAGTAAGCATCTCGGAGTTGGAATGTACGCTTTGATGAGATGATCAAATATTTTGGATTTATACAAAGTTTATAAGAAACTTGTATTTCCAAAGAAGTGAGTGGGAGCACTATAGAATTTCTGATGAGTATATGTTGTTGACATATTGATTATCAGAGATGATGTAGAATTTCTAGAAAGCATATAGGGTTATTTTGAAGGTGTTTTTCAATGGAAAGCCTGGATTAAGCTACTTGAACATTGAGCATCAAGATCTATAAGGATAGATCAAAATGCTTAATAATACTTTCAAATGAGCGCATACCTTGACATAATCTTGAAGGTGTTGAAGATGGACCAGTCAAAGAAGGAGTTCTTGCCTGAGTTGTAAGGTACGAAGTTAAGACTTAAAGCTCGACCACGGCAGAATAGAGAGAAAGGACGAAGGTCGTCCCCTATGCTTAAGACGTAGGCTCTTCAGTATGCTATGCTGTGTACCGCACCTGAAGTGTGCCTTGCCATGAGTCAGTCAAGGGGTACAAGAGTGATCCAAGAATGGCTCACAGGATAGCGGTCAAAGTTATCCTTAGTAACTAGTGGACTAAGGAATTTTCTCGATTATGGAGGTGATAAAAGAGTTCGTCGTAAAGGGTTATGTCGATGCAAGCTTGACACCTATCCGGATAGCTCTGAGTAGAGAGACCGGATACATATAATGGAGCAATAATTTAGAATAGCTCCAAGTAGAACAGTTATTTGGAATAGCTCCAAATAGAGCGTGGTAGCTGCATCTAGGAGATGACATAGAGATTTGTAAAGTACACACGGATCTGAAAGGTTCAGACCCGTTGACTAAAACCTCTCTCACAAGCAACATGATCAAACATAAAACTCATTGAGTGTTAATCGCATAGTGATGTGAACTAGACTACTGATTCTAGTAAACTCTTGGGTATTAGTCACATGGCGATGTGACCTGTGAGTGTTAATCACATGGCGATGTGAACTAGATTATTGACTCTAGTGCAAGTGGGAGACTGTTGGAAATATGCCCTAGAGGCAATAATAAAAGTATTATTATTATATTTCCTTGTTCATGATAATTGTCTTTTATTCATGCTATAACTGTATTATCCGGAAATCGTAATACACGTGTGAATACATAGACCACAATATGTCCCTAGTGAGCCTCTAGTTGACTAGCTCGTTGTGATCAACAGATAGTCATGGTTTCCCGGCTATGGACATTGGATGTCGTTGATGACGGGATCACATCATTAGGAGAATGATGTGATGGACAAGACCCAATCCTAAGACTAGCACAAAGATCGTGTAGTTCGTTTGCTAGAGCTTTGCCAATGTCAAGTATCTTTTCCTTAGACCATGAGATTGTGCAACTCCCGGATACCGTAGGAGTGCTTTGGGTGTATCAAATGTCACAATGTAACTGGGTGACTATAAAGGTGCACTACAGGTATCTCCGAAAGTACCTATTGTTTTATGCGGATCGAGACTGGGATTTGTCACTCCGTGTAAACGGAGAGGTATCTCTAGGCCCACTCGGTAGGACATCATCATATGCGCAATGTGACCAAGGAGTTGATCACGGGATGATGTGTTACGGAACGAGTAAAGTGACTTGCCGGTAACGAGATTGAACAAGGTATCGGTATACCGACGATCGAATCTCGGGCAAGTAAAATACCGCTAGACAAAGGGAATTGTATACGGGATCGATTGAGTCCTTGACATCGTGGTTCATCCGATGAGATCATCGTGGAACATGTGGGAGCCAACATGGGTATCCAGATCCCGCTGTTGGTTATTGACCGGAGAACATCTCGGTCATGTCTGCATGTCTCCCGAACCCGTAGGGTCTACACACTTAAGGTTCGATGACGCTAGGGTTATAAAGGAAGCTTGTATGTGGTTACCGAATGTTGTTCGGAGTCCCGGATGAGATCCCGGACGTCACGAGGAGTTCCGAAATGGTCCGGAGGTAAAGATTTATATATAGGAAGTCCTGTTTCGGCCATCGTGCCTTGGGGGGGGAGGACTCCTCCCCTGGCCGCCGCCCCCTTGGAGATTGGATCTCCTAGGGGCTGGCGCACCCCCCCTTGGGATCCCTATATATAGTGGGGTAGGAGGGCCTCCCAAAACACACCTTATGCCTTTGGTGCAGCCCCTCCCTCTCTCCCAAGTTCTTCTCCTCTCCCGTGGTGCTTGGCGAAGCCCTGCGGGATTGCCACGCTCCTCCATCACCACCATGCCGTTGTGCTGCTGCTGGATGGAGTCTTCCTCAACCTCTCCCTCTCCCCTTGCTGGATCAAGGCGTGGGAGACGTCACCGGGCTGTACGTGTGTTGAACGCGGAGGTGCCGTGCGTTCGGCACTTGATCATCGGTGATCTGAATCACGACGAGTACGACTCCATCAACCCCGTTCACTTGAACGCTTCCGCTTAGCGATCTACAAGGGTATGTAGATGCACTCTCCTTTCTACTCGTTGCTGGTCTCTCCATAGATAGATCTTGGTGTTACGTAGGAAATTTTTTGAATTTCTGCTACGTTCCCCAACAGTAGGGTCTACACACTTAAGGTTCGGTGACGCTAGGGTTATAAAGGAAGATTGTATGTGGTTACCGAATGTTGTTCGGAGTCCCGGATGAGATCCCGGACGTCACGAGGAGTTCCGGAATGGTCCGGAGGTAAAGATTTATATATGGAAAGTTGTTGTTCGGGTTCCGGAAAAAGTTCGGGTTTTTTCGGTATTGTACCGGGAAGCTTCCAAAAGGTTCCGGAGGGGTCCGGAGGTCCGGAAATTGTTCCACCACGTCCAATACAGTAGCATGGGCTGTAAGGGGGCGCCCTAGCCTTAATGGGCCAGGGGAACCAGCCCCCAAGGCCCATGCGCATGGGAAGGGGGAAACCCTAAAGGGGGAGGCCTCCACTTGACTTGGGAGGCACTCCTCCCCCCTTGGCCGCCCCCCTTAGATGGGATCTAGGGCTGGCCGCACCCCTTGGGGTGGGAAACCCTAAAGGGGGCGCAGCCCCCCCCCTTCCCCCTATATATAGTTGAGGTTTGGGGCTGCTAAACACATGAGAACTTCTCCCTCTTGGTGCAGCCCTGCCTCTCCTCCTCCTCCTCTCCCTTGGTGCTTGGCGAAGCCCTGCTGGATTACCACGCTCCTCCACCACCACCACGCTGTTGTGCTGCTGTTGGATGGAGTCTTCCTCAACCTCTCCCTCTCTCCTTGCTGGATCAAGGCATGGGAGACGTCACCGGGCTGTACGTGTGTTGAACGCGGAGGTGCCGTCCGTTCAGCACTAGGATCTCCGGTGATTTGGATCACGACGAGTACGACTCCTTCAACCCCGTTCTCTTGAACGCTTCCGCTTAGCGATCTACAAGGGTATGTAGATGCACTCTCCTTCCCCTCGTTGCTGGTTTCTCCATAGATAGATCTTGGTGACACGTAGGAAATTTTGAATTTCTGCTACGTTCCTCAACAGTGGCATCATGAGCTAGGTCTATTGCGTAGATTCTTTGCACGAGTAGAACACAAAGTAGTTGTGGGCGTTGATTTTGTTCAATATGCTTACCGTTACTAGTCCAATCTTGTTTCGACGGCATCGTGGGATGAAGCGGCCCGGACCGACCTTACACGTACTCTTACGTGAGACAGGTTCCACCGATTGACATGCACTTGTTGCATAAGGTGGCTAGCGGGTGCCAGTCTCTCCCACTTTAGTCGGAACGGATTCGATGAAAAGGGTCCTTATGAAGGGTAAATAGCAATTGGCATATCACGTTGTGGTCTTGCGTAGGTAAGAAACGTTCTTGCTAGAAACCCATAGCAGCCACGTAAAACATGCAAACAACAATTAGAGGACGTCTAACTTGTTTTTGCAGGGTATGCTATGTGATGTGATATGGCCAAGAGGAATGTGATGAATGATATGTGATGTATGAGATTGATCATGTTCTTGTAATAGGAATCACGACTTGCATGTCGATGAGTATGACAACCGGCAGGAGCCATAGGAGTTGTCTTTATTTATTGTATGACCTGCGTGTCATTGAAGAACGCCATGTAAATTACTTTACTTTATTGCTAAACGCGTTAGCCATAGAAGTAGAAGTAGTCGTTGGCGTGACAACTTCATGAAGACACGATGATGGAGATCATGATGATGGAGATCATGGTGTCATGCCGGTGACGATGATGATCATGGAGCCCCGAAGATGGAGATCAAAAGGAGCAAAATGATATTGGCCATATCATGTCACTATTTGATTGCATGTGATGTTTATCATGTTTATGCATCTTGTTTACTTAGAACGACGGTAGTAAATAAGATGATCCCTTACAACAATTTCAAGAAGTGTTCTCCCCTAACTGTGCACCGTTGCTACAGTTCGTCGTTTCGAAGCACCACGTGATGATCGGGTGTGATAGATCCTTATGTTCACATACAACGGGTGTAAGACAGATTTACACATGCAATACACTTAGGGTTAACTTGACGAGCCTAGCATGTACAGACATGGCCTCGAAACACGAAGACCGAAAGGTCGAGCATGAGTCGTATAGTAGATACGATCAACATGAAGATGTTCACCGATGATGACTAGTCCGTCTCACGTGATGATCGGACACGGCCTAGTTGACTCGGATCATGTAATCACTTAGATGACCAGAGGGATGTCTATCTGAGTGGGAGTTCATAAGATGAACTTAATTATCCTGAACATAGTCAAAAGACGTTTTGCAAATTATGTCGTAAGCTCGCGCTATAGTTCCACTGTTTAGATATGTTCCTAGAGAAAATATAGTTGAAAGTTGATAGTAGCAATTATGCGGACAGTAGAAAGCTTATGTCCTTAATGCACCGCTCAGTGTGCTGAACCCCAAACGTCGTTTGTCGATGTTGCGAACATCGGACATACACGTTTTGATAACTACATGATAGTTCAGTTAAATGGTTTAAGTAGAGGCACCAAAGACGTTTTCGAAACATCGCGGCACATATGAGATGTTTCAAGGGATGAAATTGGGATTTCAGGCTCGTGCCCACGTCAAGAGGTATGAGACCTCCGACGATTTTCTTAGCCTGCAAACTAAGGGAGAAAAGCTCAATCGTTGAGCTTGTGCTCAGATTGTCTGAGTGCGACAATCACTTGAATCAAGTGGGAGTTGATCTTCCAGATGAGATAGTGATGTTTCTCCAAAGTCATTGCCACCAAGCTGCTAGAGCTTCGTGATGAACTATAACATACCAGGGATAGATATGATGACCCTTGAGGTATTCACGATGTTTGACACCGCGAAAGTAGAAATCAAGAAGGAGCATCAAATTGTTGATGGTTGGTGAAACCACTAGTTTCAAGAAGGGCAAGGGCAAGAAGGGATACTTCATGAAACGGCAAATCAGCTACTGCTCTAGTGAAGAAACCCAAGGTTGAACCCAAACCCGAGACTAAGTGCTTCTGTGATAAGGGGAATAGTCACTAGAGCAGAATTACCCTAGATACTTGGTAGATTAGAAGGCTGGCAAGGTCGATAGAAGTATATTGGATATACATTACGTTAATGTGTACTTTACTAGTACTCCTAGTAGCACCAGGGTATTAGATACCGGTTCGGTTGCTAAGTGTTAGTAACTCGAAATAAAAGAGCTACGAATAAACGGAGACTAGCTAAAGGTGAGCTGACGATATGTGTTGGAAGTATTTCCAAGTTTGATGTGATCAAACATCGCACACTCCCTCTACCATCAAGATTAGTATTAAACCTGAATAATTGTCATTTGGTGTTTGCGTTGAGCATAGACATGATTGGATTATGTCTATCGCAATACGGTTATTCATTTAAGGAGAATAATGGTTACTCTGTTTATTTGAATAATACCTTCAATGGTCTTGCACCTGAAACAAATGGTTTATTGAATCTCGATCGTAGTGATACACATTTTCACGCCAAAAGATATAAGATAGTAATGATAGTACCACTTACTTGTGGCACTGCCACGTAAGTCATATCGGTATAAAATGCATGAAGAAGCTCCATGTTGATGGATCTTTGGACTCACTCATTTTTGAAAAGTTTGAGACATGCGAACCATGTCTATTGGTGTATATGCATGAAGAAACTCCATGCAAATGGACCGTTTGAACTCACTTGATTTTGAATCACTTGAGACATGCAAATCATACCACATGGGCAAGATGACTGAAAGCCTCGTTTTAGTAAGACGGAACAAGATAGCAACTCGTTGGAAGTAACACATTTTGATGTGTGCAGTCCAATGAGTGTTGAGGCATGCAGTGAATACCGTTATGTTCTTACTTCACAGATGATTCGAGTAGATGTTGAGAATATTTTCTTGATGAAACACAAGTCTGAATTATTGAATGGTTCAAGAAATTTCAGAGTGAAGTAGAAGATCATTGTGACAAGAGGATAAAATGTCTATGATATGATCATAGAGATGAATATCCGAGTTACGAGTTTTGGCACGCAATTAAGACATTGTGGAAATTGTTTACAATTAATACCGCCTGGAACACCATAGTGTGATGGTGTGTCCGAACATCATAGTTGCACCCTATTGGATATGGTGGGTACCATGATGTCTCTTATCGAATTACCACTATCGTTCATGGGTTAGGCATTAGAGACACCCGCACTCACTTTAATAGGGTACCACATAATTCCGTTGAGATGACACCGGTTTAGAGAAACCTAAGCTGTCATTTCTTAAAAGTTTGGGGCTGCGACGCTTATGTGAAAAAGTTTCAGGTTGATAAGCTCGAACCCAAAGCGGATAAAATGCATCTTCATAGGACACCCAAAACAGTTGGGTATACCTCCTAATTTAGATCCGAAAGCAATATGGATTGTTTCTTGAATCGGGTCCTTTCTCGAGGAAAAGTTTGTCTCAGAAAGTTGAGTGGGAGGATGGTGGAGACTTGATGAGGTTACTGAACCGTCACTTCAACTAGTGTGTAGCAGGGCACAGGAAGTTGTTCCTATGGCACCTACACCAATTGAAGTAGAAGCTTATGATAGTGATCATGAAACTTTGGATCAAGTCACTACCGTACCTCGTAGGGTGACAAGGATACGTACTACTTCAGAGTGGTACAGTAATCCTGTCTTGAAGGTCATGTTGCTAGACAACAATGAACCTACGAGCTATGGAGAAGCGATGGTGGGCAAAAATTCCGACAAATGGTTAAGAAACCATGAAATCCGAGATAGGATCCATGTATCAGAACAAAGCATGGACTTTGGCGGACTTGCCCAATGATCGGCAAGCCATTTGATAAATAGATCTTTTAAGAAGAAGACGGACGTGGATGGTAATGTCACCATCTATGAAGCTCGACTTGTGGCGAAGAGTTTTTCACAAGTTCAAGGAGTTGACTACAATGAGTTTTTCTCATCCGTAGCAATGCTTAAGTCCGTCGGAATCATGTTAGCATAAGCAGCATTTATGAAATCTGGCAGATGGATGTCAAAACGAGTTTCCTTACCAACTTTCGTAAGGAAAGGTTGTATGTGATACAATCAGAAAGGTTTTGTCGATCCTAAGGATGCTAAAAGGTATGCTAACTCCAGCAATCCTTCTAAGGACTGGAGTAAGCATCTCGGAGTTGGAATGTGCGCTTTGATGAAATGATCAAAGATTTTGGGTTTATACAAAGTTCATGAGAAACTTGTATTTCCAAAGAAGTGAGTGGGAGCACTATAGAATTTCTGATGAATATATGTTGTCGACATATCATAGATCAGAGATGACGTAGATTTTCTAGAAAGCATATAGGGTTATTTGAAAGGTGTTTTTCAATAGAAAACCTGGATTAAGCTACTTGAACATTGAGCATCAAGATCTATAAGGATAGATCAAAATGCTTAATAATACTTTCAAATGAGCACATACCTTGACATGATCTTGAAGGTGTTCAAGATGGATCAGTCAAAGAAGAAGTCCTTGCCTGAGTTGTAAAGGTACGAAGTTAAGACTTAAAGCTCGACCTCGGCAGAAAAGAGAGAAAGGACGAAGGTCGTCCCCTATGCTTTAGACGCAGGCTCTACAGTATGCTATGTTGTGTACCGCACCTGAAGTGTGCCTTGCCATGAGTCAGTCAAGGGGTACAAGAGTGATCCAAGAATAGATCACAGTACAGCGGTCAAAGTTATCCTTAGTAACTAGTGCACTAAGGAATTTTCTCGGTTATGGAGGTGATAAGAGTTCGACGTAAAGAGTTACGACGATGCAAGCTTAACACCTATCCGGATAGCTCTGAATAGAGATACCAGATACGTATAATGGACAAACAATTTAGAATAGCTCCAAGTAGAACAGTTATTTGGAATAGCTCCAAATAGAGCCTGGTAGCTGCATCTAGGAGATGACATAGAGATTTGTAAAGCACACACGGATCTGAAAGATTCAGACCCGTTGACTAAAACATCTCTCACAAGCAAAACATGATCAAACCTGAGAACTCATTGATTCTGAATCACATGATGATGTGAACTAGTTTACAGACACTAGTAAACTCTTTGGATGTCGGTCACATGGCGATGTGACCTGTGAATGTTAATCACATGGCGATGTGAACTAGATTATTAACTCTAGTGCAAGTGGGAGACTGTTGGAAATATGCCCTAGAGGCAATAATAAAAGTATTATTATTATATTTCCTTGTTCATGATAATTGTTTATTATCCATGCTATAATTGTATTAATAGGAAACTCAGATACATGTGTGGATACATAGACAACACCATGTCCCTAGTGAGCCTCTAGTTGACTAGCTCGTTAATCAATAGATGGTCACGGTTTCCTGACCATGGACATTGGATGTCATTGATGACGGGATCACATCATTAGGAGAATGATGTGATGGACAAGACCCAATCCTAAGCCTAGCAAAAAGATCGTGTAGTTCGTATGCTAAAGCTTTTTCTAATGTCAAGTATCTTTTCCTTAGACCATGAGATTGTGCAACTCCCGGATACCGTAGGAATGCTTTGGGTGTACCAAACATCACAACATAACTGGGTGGCTATAAAGGTGCATTACAGGTATCTCCGAAAGTGTCTGTTGGGTTGGCACGAATCGAGACTGGGATTTGTCACTCCGTGTAAACGGAGAGGTATCTCTGGGCCCACTCGGTAGGACATCATCATAATGTGCACAATGTGATCAAGGAGTTGATCACGGGATGATGTGTTATGGAACGAGTAAAGAGACTTGCCGGTAACGAGATTGAACAAGGTATCGGTATAACGACGATCGAATCTCGGGCAAGTACAATACCGCTAGACAAAGGGAATTGTATACGGGATCGATTGAGTCCTTGACATCGTGGTTCATCCGATGAGATCATCGTGGAACATGTGGGAGCCAACATGGGTATCCAGATCCCGCTGTTGGTTATTGACCGGAGAACGTCTCGGTCATGTCTGCATGTCTCCCGAACCCGTAGGGTCTACACACTTAAGGTTCGGTGACGCTAGGGTTATAAAGGAAGATTGTATGTGGTTACCGAATGTTTTTCGGAGTCTCGGATGAGATCCCGGACGTCACGAGGAGTTCCGAAATGGTCCGGAGGTAAAGATTTATATATGGAAAGTTGTTGTTCGGGTTCCGGAAAAAGTTCGGGTTTTTTCGGTATTGTACCGGGAAGCTTCCAGAAGGTTCCGGAGGATTCCGGAGGGGTCCGGAGGTCCAGAAATTGTTCCACCACGTCCAATATAGTAGCATGGGCTGTAAGGGGGCGCCCTAGCCTTAATGGGCCAGGGGAACCAGCCCCCCAAGGCCCATGCACATGGGAAGGGGGAAACCCTAAAGGGGGAGGCCTCCACTTGACTTGGGAGGCACTCCTCCCCCCTTGGCCGCCCCCCTTAGATGGGATCTAGGGCTGGCCGCACCCCTTGGGGTGGGAAACCCTAAAGGGGGCGCAGCCCCCCTTCCCCCTATATATAGTTGAGGTTTGGGGCTGCTAAACACATGAGAACTTCTCCCTCTTGGTGCAGCCCTGCCTCTCCTCCTCCTCCTCTCCCTTGGTGCTTGGCGAAGCCCTGCTGGATTACCACGCTCCTTCACCACCACCACGCCGTTGTGCTGCTGTTGGATGGAGTCTTCCTCAACCCCTCTCTCTCTCCTTGCTGGATCAAGGCATGGGAGACGTCACCGGGCTGTACGTGTGTTGAACGCGGAGGTGCCGTCCGTTCGGCACTAGGATCTCCGGTGATTTGGATCACGACGAGTACGACTCCTTCAACCCCGTTCTCTTGAACGCTTCCGCTTAGCGATCTACAAGGGTATGTAGATGCACTCTCCTTCCCCTCGTTGCTGGTTTCTCCATAGATAGATCTTGGTGACACATAGGAAATTTTGAATTTCTGCTACGTTCCCCAACATTACCTTCAAGCATGAGGAATAGCTTCTTGGCGAGTCCTCCCAGATAAGCCTCTAGATCATTCTTCTTTCCCACCAGTTTGCTAGCTTTGTCACTCAGGACCATCTTGTCATTCTTCAGTCGAGTGACCTCCTGGTTGGCCACGTTGAGAGCAGCTTTCAAATTAGTGTTTTCCTCTTCAAGTTTGCTGACCAAAGCCAACTTCTCTTCTGCAAGTTTCGTCTTGTCCGAAGCCGCTTTCTGCACCTCGGCGAGGTCAAGGTCCTTCTTCTTAAGAGCATCCCTTAGTTTATCTGCAAAATCACAATAAGATCAGACTCGGGGATAGGCAAAAAGCAAAGACAGTCGTCAAGATTCTCACCAAACATACCTTTTGCCTCCTCCTTCGCCTTCGTGAAGTTCTCCTGGATGAGCTTCAGATCAAGTTCGAGTTGGATATGCTTGTTCTCCAATTCAGTATAACGAGCTGAAAGCTCGCAAGATTTCTGCAAAAAACCAGTCGACAGATGTCAAAGATAGGTCACTTCTGAGTGACTAAGAGAAAAATTGTAGTATTTCTAAGACTACAGCTGAATCTAAACATTCAACTGTAGTCTCGGGGACTACACCCAGTGGGTGCACTCAGCGTGCCCCCACTAGTTCTATCAGCTAGACTCAGAGTCAATCAGTCGACCAAAAAAAAGAAAAAAAGAGTGTGTGTGTTCTTCAGAGTATAGTCGACTGCCAGCAGTCGACCACAATCTCGGGGACTACACCCAGTGGGTGCACTCAGCGTGCCCCCACCAGTTTATGATTCCATTCGACCAGATCGAGTGAAGACAGTAATGAGAAAAAAGAAAAACTCAAGACATAAAGACTATAGTCCACTGCCAGCAGTCGACCATAGCCTTGGGGACTACACCCAGTGGGTGCACTCAGCGTGCCCCCACCAATCCAGATTCTCAATTGACACACCCAGTGGGTGTACGACAGATACTAAGATTTTCAGACAGAAAAGTTTTTAGATAACATATCCTAACAGAACAGGCAGTGATCGACCAACCTGAACATTGCTCTGAAGGGTTGAACTGGCGTCATAAGCTGCTTGTCTGGCATCTCGGATCGCCTTCACTTGCTCCATCATAACCCCCGCCTGGCGTATAGCTTCTTTAGCAGCGCTTGCTTGGTCTTTAGGGACGTGGTGGGTAGAGAAAAGTGAAGTCTGGCCAGCACTTGACGACGAAGGGCGAGCACTCGTCAGCGGCACCGCAAAGGATACGGTTGGCCGAGTGACGCTGTCCCCCTCCGCGACTAACGTCTCAGGTGCTGATACGGCCCGAGCTGCCTTGCCAGCAGTCGCTCTCCTATTCCTCCTCTGCCTTAGTGGTTCCTGTTTTCATCATCATCAGGAAGATCAATGATGATATTGGATGGAGCTGCAGAAAAGAGTCAAAGATAAAAAGGAAGATCCCACCGACTGAAAACGAAACTTCAAAGGTCATACCAGGGTTGGAAGTAACGACATACTCCATTTCTTGATCTTCAGGTCTGGCCGAGGTATCAGAAGTGGCAGCGCTACAGTTTCAGAAATCAGTCGGTCAGCTAACGAGTCGACCAAGAATGAATCCATGAGAAACAAGAAGACACAAGTTATGTCATTACCCAGAAATAGTTGGAATCACCATCTTCATCTTCGGTAGAGCCTTCGTCAGCTTCGACGGCCCCACTCAAGATTGCTTCGGCGCTTTCTCAGTCGGCGCCGGAGAGGTCGTCCGAGGACGCTTGGTCGATTGCACAACAGATGTGGCCCCCTTGCCGCGCTCGACAGCAGGGTCATGGGCAAGCTTAGACCTTCTTTCAGAACGAGAAGGTGCTACTTCCTCCTCCTCTTCCTCCTCCTCCTCCTCATCGGAGCCTGCATCTTCATCACCCTCATCGCCATCCGATTCCCACTCCTCCTGACTTTCACCTCCACTTCCTTCCTCCTCCTCGGCCTGCGCTTGCGCTCCGTTGGGCATTGAATACAACTCAGTGGTGGCCTGAAAGACAACAAACAAGACAAAAGTCGATCGACTGATCTGCAGCAAAACAGAATAGACGGAACATGATTACAGTCGGAGATAAGTGGTCATACCTTGTCTGCTTCATAAGATTGGTCGAGTGGCGGGATCCTCCTGGCCCCACGAGGGTTGTCCTTGTTCCCTGTGATGGAGGTCATCCACCTCTCCAGTGTGACGTCGTCGACCTCTTCTGGGTGAACCCGAGAGGTGTCTTCAGTACCAGAGTACAACCACATCGGGTGGCCTTGGTACTGGAGTGGTTGGATACGCCGTCGAAGGAAAACCTCCAAAAGATCCATGCCAGTCACACCATCGCGAAAGAGTTGGACTACCCGCTCCATCAACATTTTAACCTGGGCCTTCTCCTTTGGAACTACTTTCAGAAAAGATGGCTTGTTCACTCGACTCATGGAGAAGGGAGGGAGCCCAGTCGACTGGTCTCGGCAGTAGAACCAGGTCGACTGCCACCCTCTAACTGACTCGGGAAGGGTCATAGCTGGAAAAGCACTCTTACTCCTCATCTGGACCCCAAGACCCCCGCACATCTGGATTACTTGGGTTCTCTCATCATTCGGGTTAGCCTTTTTGACCGTCTAAGAGCGACAAGTGAATATGTGTTTGAAAAGGCCCCAATGCGGCCGACAACCCAAGAAGTTTTCGTATAGAGAAACGAAAGCGGCGAGATAGGCAATAGAATTGGGGGTGAAGTGGTGGAGCTGAGCCCCGAAGAAGTTTAGAAACCCCATAAAGAAAAGATGCAGCGGCAAAGAAAACCCACGATCAACATGAGTCGCTAGGAGGACGCACTCACCCTCCTGAGGCTGCGGCTGCCACTCCGTCCCCGGGAGCCTCGCTGCTCCGTGCTCAATCAACCCCTCGTTGGCCAGGTCGTCGAGATCCTTCTGGGTGATGGTCAAGCGGATCCAATCCCCTTGGATCCAACCTTGTGGTAGGCGGGACCGCGACGAGGATCCACCCCGACTGGTCGCTCTCCCCTTCGCTTGCACCGTCGCCTTCTTCGCCCGCTCCAAAGCCGCCGTCTTCTCCTTCACCATTGTCGCCGACGAGGCTGGTACGGAGCAACGACGCTGAACAGATGGCAAGGACTGTTCAAAAACCTCCGCCCGGTTCCTTATATGGAGTCGCTTCCGAGTGGCTGACTGGTGGACCCGGGCAATCCTGTCAAATCCCGAAATAGTCGCGCGAGGGATACGTGGCGAAAAAGGCGGTGCGGGGATCAAGGCGTCTCTGTCTTATCCCATCCGAGTACCGCGGCCTTCTCCGCTTCGCGCGCTTCCCGAAATTCAGATCCCACTAAATCTGCTAACTGCAGGGAATCTTGTCAGACGGAAGATCTCCTGCGATCCGTCGCTCGGAGATCTCCAAGTGTAGAAAGATCACTCGACCTACATCCAGAATGGATCAAGGCAATTGAAAAAGAAGTTGATACCGTCACCTACAGTCATTTGATCCAGAATAAGACGTACTCATAGCATAGAAAGAGGAGTCGAAAGAATTCTCAACTCCTTCCTCACTCAAACCTCGATCCATTCGGGGGCTAATGATGAAGTCATGTACCTAGGGTAGGGTCATGAACCTGTCCAAGGTACCCTCCCCGAGGATATCTTCAGATGAAGTCATCTTCCAGTCGACCTAGAGGGACTCCACTCGACTGACTGGAAGACACTCGACGAACTTGAAGACACTCGACCATGAAGACTCACTCGACCACCAGGAGTTCAAGATCTACTCTGTATCCAAACGGTCTGTAATTAAGTAGTCTTTATGGTCATGATGACACTTTACGTAAGGCGTTACCAGTAACGCCAGGCCTTAATGTACTTTAACCCTCCGCTACGTGGGCTGGCTGGGGTCTTGGCATCCTCTATATAAGCCACCCCCCTCCACTGGCAGAAGGGTTCACACCCCTATAACTCTTACGCATATAATCCAGTCGACCGCCTCCGGGCTCCGAGACGTAGGGCTATTACTTCCTCTGAGAAGGGCCTGAACTCGTAAATCTCTTGCGTACACAACTACTCCATAGCTAGGATCTTGCCTCTCCATACCTACCCCCTATTCTACTGTCAGACTTAGTACCACGACAGCGGGCCCGCCTTATAAAAGAAAATAGATACAAAAACTGCTTTTCTTGTGGGCTTTTTGTTTTGGTCAGTTCCCATGTTTTGGCACAGCCAGCTCGCCCGCTCCCTTAGTCTGATTCCACCGAAATCACTAGTTAAGGAGTACTCATTGCGAAGATCATTCCAATTCCCCAGGTTGCGACAAGTGGCGTGCTGCATGTGGGCCACTTGTCGCAACCTGGGAGTTTTCTCTTTTTTCGTAGATCCGTTTATTCAAAACGTTTTCTCTTAAAACGTGCGTCCAAATCTTGAACCGCTTTCGCCGTTGGATTCCTCGTGTCGAGATCTTCAAAACTAGATCCCATGTTGATAGGTTTTGACGAACTTTCTTTTCATGAAAAAAAAACTGGACGAAAAAACCGAACCGGGAGCATAGGTTTTTCCCTTTCCGACAGAGGCACACCCGTGCCTCTGAGGAAATCACAATTGTGCCTCTCGCGGAAGCAAAACAGTGACACTCGCGAAAGAAAAAAAACAGAAAACGTGTTTTTTTTCATTTTCGAGGAGGCACGACCGTGACTCTTGTGAAAGCCCAACCATGCCTCTCGCAGAAGCAAAACCATGACTCGTGCGAAAGAAAAAAAACAGAAAACGCATTATTTTACGTTTCCAAGAGGCATGGCTGTGACTCTCGCGAAAGCACAACCGTGTCTCTCGCGGAAGCAAAACCGTGACTCTCGCGAAAGGAAAAAAAATAGAAAACGTGGTTTTTTTCCGTTTCCAATAGGTACGGATGTGCCTCTCGCGAAAGCACAACCGTGCCTCTTGCGAAAACAAAACTGTGACTCTCACGAAAGGGAAAAAAAGAAAACGTGTTTTTTGCGCAAAAAAGAAAACGTGTTTTTTGCGCAAAAAAAAATTGAAATTTTTTGCTTGAAAAGCTAGGGAAGACCGATGGAAAACGAAACATCAAAGAAAACCAAA
This sequence comes from Triticum dicoccoides, assembly GCF_002162155.2. Classification (NCBI taxonomy): domain Eukaryota; kingdom Viridiplantae; phylum Streptophyta; class Magnoliopsida; order Poales; family Poaceae; genus Triticum; species Triticum dicoccoides. The sequence continues at coordinate 617,019,648 of NC_041389.1, forward strand.
AAAATGTTTAAAAAGACAAAAACGCGTGCGAAAAAATAAAAAAAAATAGAATCCGAAGGGAGCGCCCAGAGCACGACACGTGGCAAATCACTAAGAACGCCAAGTGGCGGTGATCGTTGCGAGGCTCCCGAAGAGCGCTCGTTAATTAGTTGCTCTCTGATTCCACGCCAAATTATTGTTGGCGAAATCAGCGCGGGCAATTTGGCTGTCAATTTTTGGTTGGCCCACGACTGGGCAGGGCGAACATGGGCAGCAAGCCAGCAACCAAACAGCTCCCTCAAAAAAGAAAAAAAAGGCAACCCCAATCAACAAAAATAATTTTTTAAACGAAGATTTGAACTAGTTCGGTCATATTTCATATTTAAAACATAGTTTTACTGAAGCTCAAACATGCAAACTACAAACATAGTTCAAATATGACATTTTTTTAGAAAAGGAGGAGGACCCCCAGCCTCTGCATCTGGGTGATGCATGCAGTCACTTTATTAATTATTCATCAAAGACCTTACAAAGAAATACAACAGTAAGTCTGAAGCCACCGTCTAGGCAACAACTGTCGCTACTCCTATCCAGTTGATGCAGGGATGCTAATAGTCTGGGCCTAATACCAAACAGACCTCGCAGCCAAACCTAACATCTAAGACCTGATGTCGGTGTCAAAACTGGAGGATCTCGGGTAGGGGGTCCCGAACTGTGCATCTAAGGCTAATGGTAACAGGAGGCGGGGGACACAATGTTTACCCAGGTTTGGGCCCTCTCTATGGAGGTAATACCCTACTTCTTGCTTGATTGATCTTGATGAATATGAGTATTACAAGGGTTGATCTACCACGATATCGTAATGGCTAAACCCTAGAAGCCTAGCCTATGAAATTATGATTGTTGACTTAACCCTAGAAGTCTAAACCCTCCGGTTTATATAGACACCGGGGGGGGGACTACGATTGTACAAAGTCGGTTATAGAGAAAGGAATCTTCATATCCAAATCGACAAGCTTGCCTTCCACGCCGAGGAGAGCCCCATCCGGACACGGGACGAAGTCTTCTATCTTGTATCTTCATAGCCCAATAGTCCGGCCCAAGTATATAGTCCGGCTGTCCGAGGACCCCTTAGTCTAGGACTCCCTTAGTATCCCCTGAACCAGGATTCAATGACGATGAGTCCGGCGCGCAGATTGTCTTCGGCACTGCAAGGCGGGTTCCTTCTCCGAATACTCCAACATAGTCTTTCGAACATAGAAAATGTGTCCGGCTCTGCAAAACAAGTACCACACACAACCATAGAGAGTATAATATTTCACGAGTCCAATCCGTTGACAACTTTTTGTAGCGTGACATCACGCCACTGCCCAGCCATTATTCGAACCGCTTTTTAGCCTACCGCCCTGTATTTCGAGGTGCGGTTTCACTGGCACGTCTTATCGAAGCAGAGATCGTGTCCCCTTATCACGGGATTCTCATCAATACAGGTATGGGTAACCCAACCGTGTCATTTGCATGGCGCTTGGGGAATAGGCGGATTTTAAGGCGAGCAGGGAGGCGAATAACTTTATAAGGGGATAAGGATTCATCCTCATTCACTCACGCCTTCTCCTTCCTCTGCCCATCCATTCTCAAGCTCCAGCGCCCAAGTTCTTGCCTTCTGATACGTCTTCAACGTATCTATAATTTTTGATTGTTCCATGCTATTATATTACCCATTTTGGATGTTTATGGGCTTTACTCTACACTTTTATATTATTTTTGGGACTAATCTATTAACCATAGGCCCAACCCATATTGCTGTTTTCTTGCCTATTTCAGTGTTTCGAAGAAAAGGAATATCAAACGGAGTCCAAACGGAATGAAATCTTCGGGAGCGTGATTTTTGAAAAGAATATGACCCGGGAGACTTGGAGTTCACGTCAGAATATCCTCGAGGAAGCCACGAGGGTGGGGGCCGCCCCCCTACTGGGCGCGCCCCCTGTCTCCTGGGCCCCTCGAGCACCCCCTGACTAACTTCTTTCACGTGATCTACTTGATGTATGTTTTGCCATGCTTATATGTGGTGACAATGGGATATTCACGTGATCTACTTGATGTATGTTTTGGTGATCAACTTGCGGGTTCCATGAACTTATGCATAGGGGTCGGCACACGTTTTCGTCTTGACTCTCCGGCAGAAACTTTGGGGCACTCTTTGAAGTACTTTGTGTTGGTTGAATAGATGAATCTGAGATTGTGTGATGCATATCGTATAATCATGCCCACGGATACTTGAGGTGACAATGGAGTATCTAGGTGACATTAGGGTTTTGGTTGATTTGTGTCTTAAGGTGTTATTCTAGTACGAACTCTATGATAGATTGAACGGAAATAATAGCTTTGTGTTATTTTACTACGGACTCTTGAATAGATTGAGAAGAAATGATAACTTTGAGGTGGTTTCGTACCCTACCATAATTTCTTCGTTTGTTCTCCGCTATTAGTGACCTTGGAGTGACTCTTTGTTGCATGTTGAGTGATAGTTATATGATCCAGTTATGTTATTATTGTTGAGAGAACTTGCACTAGTAAAAGTATGAACCCTAGGACTTGTTTCCTACCATTGCAATACCGTTTACACTCACTTTTATCATTAGTTACCTTGCTGTTTTTATATTTTCAGATTACAAAAACCTATATCTACCATCCATATTGCACTTGTATCACCATCTCTTCACCGACCTATACAATTTACCATTGTATTGGGTGTGTTGGGGACACAAGATACTCTTTGTTATTTGGTTGCAGGGTTGTTTGAGAGAGAGCATCTTCATCCTACGCCTCCCACGGATTGATAAACCTTAGGTCATCCACTTGAGGGAAATTTTCTATTGTCCTACAAACCTCTGCACTTGGAGGCCCAACAACATCTACCAGAAGAAGGTTGTGTAGTAGACATCACCTTCTCCACCCGAAAAAGCACTCCAATCAAGTCCGGATCCGGAGCTGGAGGCAAGTGGATGGCCTCCTCCATCAAGAAGGAGGACATCAAGAAGCTCCGAGAGGTCGGGTACCTGGCCAAGGACATCGCTCATCAACTTCAAGCCAAGGGACATATCGTCCCCACCCCGGAGCCCCAGGAGAGGGTGGTGTTTCTCACCCATTTCGTCTGCGGCCTGGGATTCCCCCTCCACCCATTCATCTGGAGACTGATGTTTTACTACGGGCTAGACTTCCACGACTTGGCTCCCAACTCCATCCTCAACATCTCGGCATTTATTGTCGTGTGCGAGGCCTTCCTCCGCATCCTACGTCTCTTCGGCCTATGGTTGAAGACTTTCAATGTGAAGCCAAAGGTGGTGAGCGGCTAACAAGCGGAGTGCGGAGGCGCCATGGTGGGCAGAATGCCCAACGTCGTCTGGCCCGAAAGCTCCTATGTGGAGACCGTGAAGGGGTGGCAATCGGGGTGGTTTTACATCACCGAGCACGCGATACCAACTGGGCGGTGGCCCCCGAATTCCGATCTGGAGTCCCAATGTGGCTCACCTCCTGGCAAGAGAAGGGCCTTGCATGGGGCTCTTCGGACGAGTTGACGGGGCTCCAGACGTGTGTCAAGAACATGATAAGCAAGAAAATGAAGCTTGTCAATGTGATCCAGGTTATGCTCTTCTGCCGGATCCTTCCATGCCAGCGCCGGACTTGCAATTCGTGGGAGTTCGACCCGACCAAGCACCAACGCTGCTGGAGCTCTTCGGCACGGCGCACGAAGACATATGAAAGGTGCTCTTCAAGGCCGGCGAGGTACCACCGCGCACGACCGAGGATCGTGGGCTTAGCTCAAAACGTCGGGCTAATCTGGTTAGTTTTTTTGTTTTTTCAAGGTATATCCTTTACTGGCATATCTGAGGGAGGAATCTAAGCCTCCCTACCAATTTTTCAGGCCTGGGTAGAGACAGCGGAGTAGATTAACTGTCCGGCTCCGCTGCCCGAAGATCCAGAAATGCCTCTTCTGACGAAGATGCTGTTTCCGGCGTCTTATGAGGTGCTAGAGAAGAAGGCCAAGAAAAAGGCCCCGGGGACCAGAAGTGGTCTCCGTCGAAAGGGCACTTCAGACGTGACGTTCGAAGACACCGAGACGCACTCCTCCACCGAAGACGACGAGGAAGAGGAGGAAGAAGAGATCCACCCCCCCCCCTGCCGGAGGGAGAAAGAAGAGGAAGGCCTCCACACATGGGGAGGCCGAGGCATCCAAGAAGGGGAAAACTTCCCTTTCGGATAACTCCGCAGCGGCCACCAAACAGCGGCGGGGAGTGGGAGCCCAGGGTCAAGCCCCTAGCCAACTCGTAAGTGTCCTGACAGAGTAATATATCCAGCATTTTTACTTTATTGTTTTTAATGTGCTGGATCATGCACTTGCAGCCCGGCCCAGCCCAACATCGCGCTATCCTCCTCTTCGGAGGGATCGCTGGACCCGTCGGCGATGAACAATGAGTCCCTTCCGACGGCCTCCTCCCCCAAGGCCGCAGACAACACGAAGGTGTTGTCTCGAAGGATCCCAAGCCAGGGAGAGGATCCGGGGGCCATTCCGGTGGTGCCGGAGGGTGAAACCCAAGTTGCTGAACACATGGGGGGATAGACCCCTATAGATACCAACATTGGGGGCCGTATCCAATTCGGCCCTCAGCCAAAAACAGCTCCGGAGACCCAAGTGGCTTTAGATTCAGGTCGGCCGCCTCTTTCGGAGGGGGGGGTGAGACAACTCCACCGGTGACCTCTGTCCATCCAGAGGCACCAGATAGATTACTGGAAGCGCTGCAAGGCGCTTCCATCATGGAAGAACACCGTACTCTTATAAGCTCTTATGAGTACGGTGATTTAGAAGGTCCTGTCCGCCAAAAATGGACTGACCGATGCCTGCACTAGCCTTCTAATAGGCTTTGAGGTAAGTAATATAATTGTGAAAGATTTTCACAGTGTAGACAGTAGCCCCTGATGCTTTGTTCGGTGTTCGGAAAGAAAAGTCGAACAGAGGATCAAAATAATTCTCGCAGGAGTCTAACATAATATGTCTATGTGAATAAGCAGGCATCGCTGCTAGCTTCTGCCGCTCATACTGTAGAGATCTCTGATACGTCTCCAACGTATCTATAATTTTAGATTGTTCCATGCTATTGTATTACCTGTTTTGGATGTTTACGGGCTTTACTAAGCACTTTTATATTATTTTTGGGACTAACCTACTAACCGGAGGCCCAGCCCAAATTGTTGTTTTCTTGCCTATTTCAGTGTTTCGAAGAAAAGGAATATCAAACAGAATCCAAATGGAATGAAACCATCAGGAAAGTTATTTTTGGAACGGAAGCAATCCAGGAGACTTGGAGTGCACATAGGCGAAGCTTCGAGGTGGCCACGACGCAGGGAGGTGCGCCCACCTCCCCTGGGTGCGCCCCCACCCTCATGGGCCCCTCCTGGCTCCCCTGACCGACTTCTTTCGCCTATATATCTCCATATACCCAAAAAACATCGGAGAGAACAATAGATCGGGAGTTCCGCCGCCGCAAGCCTCTATAGCCACCAAAAACCAATCGGGACCTTGTTCCGGCACCCTGTCAGAGGGGGGATCCCTCACCGGTGGCCATCTTCATCATCCCGGCGCTCTCCATGACGAGGAGGGAGTAGTTCACCCTCGGGGCCGAGGGTATGTACCAATAGCTATGTGTTTGATCTCTCTCTCTCTCTCTCGTGTTCTTGAGGTGATATGATCTTGATGTATCACGAGCTTTGCTATTATAATTGGATCTAATGATGTTTCTCCCCTCTACTCTCTTGTAATGGATTGAGTTTTCCCTTTGAAGTTGTCTTGTCGGATTGAGTCTTTAAGGATTTGAGAACACTTTATGTATGTCTTGCCGTGCTTATCTGTGGTGACAATGGGATATTCACGTGATCTACTTTATGTATATTTTGGTGATCAACTTGCGAGTTCCATGAACTTATGCATAGGGGTTGGCACACGTTTTTGTCTTGACTCTCCGGTAGAAACTTTGGGGCACTCTTAGAAGTACTTTGTGTTGGTTTGAATAGATGAATCTGAGATTGTGTGATGCATATCATATAATTATGCCCATGGATATTTGAGGTGACATTGGAGTATCCAGGTGACATTAGGGTTTTGGTTTATTTGTGTCTTAAGGTGTTATTCTAGTATGAACTCTATGATAGATTGAACGGAGCATGTTATTTTATTACGGACTCTTGAATAGATCGACCAGAAAGGATAACTTTGAGATGGTTTCGTACCCTACCATAATCTCTTCATTTGTTCTCCGCTATTAGTGGCTTCGGAGTGACTCTTTCTTGCATGTTGAGGGATAGTTATAGGATCCAGTTATGTTATTATTGTTGAGAGAACTTGCACTAGTGAAAGTATGAACCTTAGGCCTTGTTTCCTAGCATTGCAATACCGTTTGTGCTCACTTTTATCATTAGTTACCTTTATGTTTTTATATTTTCAGATTACAAAAACTTATATCTACCATCCATATTGCACTTGTATCACCATCTCTTCACTGAACTAGTGCACCTATACAATTTACTATTGTATTGGGTGTGTTGGGGACACAAGAGACTCTTTGTTATTTGGTTGCAGGGTTGTTTGAGAGAGATCATCTTCATCCTATGCCTCCCACGGATTGATAAACCTTAGGTCATCCACTTGAGGGAAATTTGCTACTGTCCTACAAACCTCTACACTTGGAGGCCCGACAACGTCTACAAGAAGAAGGTTGTGTAGTAGACATCAAGCTCTTTTAAGGCGCCGTTTCCGGGGAGGTTAGTGCTTGAAGATATATGTTTATATCTTGCAATCGAATCTTTTAGTTTGTTATTTTATCACTAGTTTAGTTTATAAAAGAAAACTACAAAAAATGGAATTGAGTTTGTCTCATACACTTTATCTTTTTAATATCTTTCGTGAGAATGATGGAAAGGAAAATTGTGCTCAATTGCTAGAAGAAGAATGCATTAAAATGTTTGGTACTAGATCTTTGTATGATGAGCATGATTGCAATGTTGTTAGTATGAATTCCTTGAATATACATGATGCTAATGATATGCAAAGCCACAAGCTTGGGGAAGCTATGTTTGATGAAGATGATATTTTTTTGTCCCCCAAGTTTTGATGAGCAAATTTATTATGATAAAAGCATGCCTCCTATTTTATGATGATTATTGTGATGATACGTATGCCATAAAGAATAAACTTGCTTATATGGAGAGTAGTAAAATTTCTATGCAAGTAGATCATGAAAAGAATGATTTAGGTGCTGGTTATATTGTTGAATTCATTCATTATGCTACTAAAAATTATTATGAGGAAGGAATATATGCTTGTAGGAATTGCAATAATATCAAGTTTCCTCTCTATGTGCTTAAAGTTTTGAAGTTATGTTTGTTTTGCCTTCCTATGCTAGTTGATTATTGTTCCAATAAGTTGTTTGCTCACAAAATCCCTATGCATAGGAAGTGGGTTAGGCTTAAATGTGCTAGTCATATGCTTCATGATGCTCCCATTATGTTTCAATTCTTATCTTTTATGTGAGCATCATTGTCATCATCATGCCTAGCTAAAAGACATTAAAGAAAAGCGCTTGTTGGGAGACAACCCATTATTTATACTTACTATTTTTGTGTGTTCACATGATTATGCTACTGTAGTAATCATGTCTTATAGCTTTTGTTTCAATAAAGTGCCAAGTAATACAGTTAGGATAGCTTACGGTGATAGTTGTGTTGATCCTGCTGAAAATCAGAAACTTTTGCACCCAGTAAATTAGTTTTGATAATTCACAGAACGTGATTTTGATATGATTCATTTTTCTCTGGATTGGTACACAAATTGCTTAGGACTTCCTAATTTGGTAGGATTTTTGGAGTTCCAGAACTATACGTTTGATACAGATTACTACAGACTGTTCTGTTTTTGACAGATTCTGTTTCATTGTGTTGTTTGCTTATTTTGATGAATCTATGACTAGTACCGGAGGGTATGAACCATAGATAAGTTTTAATACAGTAGATATTACACCAATATGAATTTAGAATTAGTTCACAACAGTACCTAAGTGGTGGTTTTATTTTCTTATACTAACGGAGCTTACGAGTTTTCTGTTGAGTTTTGTGTTGTGAAGTTTTCAAGTTTTGGGTAAAGATTCGATGGACTATGGAATAAGGAGTGGCAACAACCTAAGCTTGGGGATGCTCAAGGCACCCCAAGGTAATATTCAAGGACAACCAAAAGTCTAAGCTTGGGGATGCCCCAGATGGCATCCCCTCTTTCGTCTTCGTTCATTGGTAACTTTACTTGGAGCTATATTTTTATTCACCACATGATATGTGTTTTGCTTGGAGCGTCATTTCATTTTATTTTTCTTTGCTTGCTGTTTGAATAATATCCCAAGATCTGAAATTCTTAAATGTTAGAGAGTCTTAACATCGTTGCACAATTATTTGACTACTCATTGATCTTCACTTATATCTTTAGGAGTAGTTTGTCGTTTGCTCTAGTGCTTCACTTATATCTTTTTATAGCACGTCGGTGGTTTTATTTTGTAGAAATTATAGATCGCTCATGCTTCACTTATATTATTTTGAGAGTCTTATAGAACAGCATGGTATTTGCCATGGTTATAAGATTGGTCCTAGAATGATGGGCATCCAAGTTGGGTATAATAAAAACTATCATAGAAAGTGAATTGGATGCTATGATCAATTTGATGCTTGATAATTCTTTTGAGATATGAGGATGGTGATATTAGAGTCATGCTAGTTGGGTAATTATGAATTTAAAGAATACTTGTGTTGAAGTTTGTGATTCCCGTAGCATGCACGTATGGTGAACCTCTTTGTGATGAAGTTGGAGCACAATTTTATTTATTGATTGTCTTCCTTATGAGTGGCGGTCAGGGACAAGCGATGGTCTTTTCCTACCAATCTATCCCCCTAGGAGCATGCGCGTAGTACTTTGTTTTCAATGGCTTGTAGATTTTTGCAATAAGTATATGAGTTCTTTATGACTAATGTTGAGTCCATGGATTATACGCACTCTCACCCTTCCACCATTGCTAGCCTCTCTTGTGCCGCGCAACTTTCACCGGTACCATACACCCACCATATACCTTCACTACTAGGGAAAAGCCTATACACAGAATCTTAGCAGCAGAGCGGCTCAAAAAGGAGCGCTGCTGCTAATTAGTAGTAGCGCGTGTGCGGGAAACTCGCTGCTGATAAGTTTTTAGCAGTTGCGCGCTCTGTGTAAACCGCGCTGCTACAAATATCGACCGACGGTGTTCACATAGCTCCATTTAGCAGTAGCGCCGTGGCCCGAACCGCGCTACTGCTACGAATGTAGTAGTAGCACGCTTTTACTGAGATTGCTGCTGCTAAATTTCAAATTCACACAGTTTTTTGTCACTGTTAGCAGAAGCGCCGTGGCCCAAAGCGCGCTGCTGCTAATTCCTTATTAGTAGCGCGTTTCTGCTCCCGCGCTACTGCTAACCCACACCAACCCACCACCTTTTCCCCACCCGTGCCTCCCCTCCCCCTCCTCTCTTCCCTTCCCCCTACCTCCTCCACATGCTCCCACTCTCACTCTTCTTCTTCCTCAATACTTCTCCCCCATTACTCTTTCTCTTCTATCCACCTTTCTCTCTCTTCATTACTCCTACCTAACTACACCACCTCCATTAATGCATCTCCTTTCTCTTTTTCCTTTCCCCTCCACTAGTTGAAGTTGTCTCCTCCCAAATTAGGTAGCTAGGTAGTTGTAGGATTTAGTTAAGTGACCTATTTGCCCCCTAACTAGATCTATCTTTGTCAAGAAGAGCTTTGTGCACTTTTGATATCCCTACAACATCATCTCCACCGTGTGCTCGATCTCGATCGAGATAGAGGTGATGAAAATTTCATGCTTTTGCAAAATGGAAATATGTTTATGTGTGTGTGATATGTTTGTGGAAATTGTGTGTGTGGCACGCCAAATTGTGCTTTTGAGTTGCCTATGTTTTGCCGAAATGTCGATTTATTTACGTTTCGGCGAATTCCGGGCAAACCTTAGATCCATATATGTCCTATTTTTAGGGAAGGTCATGCCAAATTTTTGTATGACTTTGATGCATGCATGCATTTTTTAATCAATTTGTTTATTATTACCGTGCAGAGTTGACGATGGTCAGTGGAACGATGGTGGACAGGTGGTTGCGGTCGGCGGTGCAGGACATGAAAGAAAATAACCGGACAGAGGTTTTATGTCCGTGTCGAAAATGCAAAGGAATAGTTTGGCTCGACCCCCATGACGATGGTCGTGTCGAAGCGCACCTGCTCATGACTGGTTTCATGGATGGCTATACTCGGTGGATAATTGAAGATGAGGATGACGATGTTGAGGATGCCGACGGGGCAGGTAATGATGACACGGGGCAAGATGAAGAGATGATCGATAATGGCGGCGGGGAAGAGGCCGGACATGGCGGCGGAGAAGGGGCCGGACATGGCGGAGGAGAAGGGTCCGGACATGGCGGCGGAGAGAACGACATGGAATCCACGCAGCAGAGTTCATTGGTACTAAGTTCAATCGTGCGGGACCCTCATGTCCAAGCATTGCTTCGCAAGGAGACGAGTACTGAGAGAGCTGCTTCTAGAGAGGAGGCTAAGCTGGAGCAACTGGTGGTAGACTCGAACACTCCATTGTATGATGGTTGCAATCCTAAGGTGACCCGCTTGAGTTTCACGCTCCAACTCCTGAAGACGAAGGCTAAAAACAAATGGACCGACATTAGCCTCGATGAGGATCTCAAGTACCTAAAGGATGTTCTTCCCGCGAGTAATCTATGTCCTACTAGTGTTGATGAGGCCAAGAAGATCGTGTGCCCTCTTGATCTGCCACACATTAGATACCATGCATGCATCAACGATTGCATAATTTATCGGAGGGAGCACGCGGAAAAACAAGCTGTCCGGTGTGCAATGCTTCTCGATACAAGAAGGCCGGGAAGAAATGTCCCCATAAAGTTGTATGGTACTTACCGATCACTCCCGGTCTCCAGAGGTATTTTGTAGATCCCAAGGAAGCAAAGCTAATGCGCTGGCACGCGGAGAGGAAGAAGCCTGATGATGGAGATGATCCGAAGCTGAGAAATGTGAAGGATGGAAGCCAGTGGAGAGCGTTGAACAGCTTCTATCGGTATTTTGAATGTGATGCAAAGAACATCGTGCTCGGCGCATGTACCAATGGCATGAGTCCGTTTGGCAACCAGAACACCAACCATAGCACATGGTCCGTGTTTGTATGGATGTACAACCTCCCCCCTGGTTGTGCATGAAATCGAAGTACATTCACATGAGCATGCTTATTCAAGGGCCGAAACAACTAGGAAATAATATTAATTCGTATCTGGGGCTACTTCAAGAGGAGTTAGACACGTTATGGAAGCTTGACTACTCTGGACTGCACAACACGACGATGTTTCGTGTCAGATGGGCTAAGAATGTCGAAAGAGAAAGCCGGATTTTCACTACCATGACTATACCCGACGCCAAGAGCGCTACCGTGAACGCTATCGCAAAAAACGAGCCATGGGTACACGCTAAGCACTTGACACAATGCTTCTTCATAACTGACCCGCGCAATCCCAGCCGTGTTGTCGTGAGGAGAGGCAAAAGGAACATCATTGGAATGGAGTGAGTCGCCAACGACGAAGACTATGATCAGTACGGCAACCCAATGAGGGAAGATGATGATGATGATGAAGTATACGTCAAAAGAAGAATCAATACTACATTACCTAAGAAAAATCGTACTCCATGGAAAAGGCAAAGTCACAATGAGGGGCTCAATTATTCTTCGACGAACAAGAAGGGAAAGAAGCTGACTCAAAAATGAAAACGTCAGCACTGAGGAAACTTATGTTATCGGTCAAATGATGTAATATATATATATGTTCCTATTTTGTATACACACTTAGCCATTATTATGCATGGGTCCAATGATGTGTAATATATATGTTCCTATTTTGCATACATATTTAACCGTCAAATGATGCAGTATATATCGCCCTCCCTTCATTCACTGCCCTCGGGAAATAAAAGTGGGATAATAAAGGAAAAGAAAAAGAGAAACTGGCAGTAGCGAAGGTAGTAGCAGTGCGTTTTGCCTAAACCGCTACAGATACTGAAGTTAGTAGAAGCGAATTTCGGATAAAGCGCTACAGCTACTAAAGGTAGTAGCAGCGCGTTTTGTACAAATGCGCTACTGCTACGTCCACTTAACCCAAAATTCTCACCCGCCCTGCTTCATCCCGCCTTTCCCCTCCAAATCCCCACTCTCCCCCGTCGCACCGCCGTGCCCGACCCGGCCCCAGCGCTCGCCCCCGACTCCGGCACCGGCGCTAGCCCCCGACCCCAATGCTCACCCCTGACCAGACCCTCGCCCCCGACCCCGGCGCCGGCGCGCTCGCCCCCGACCCGTCGGCCCTCGCCTCCCTCCTCTCCCCTTCCGGCCGTCGTCGGGCCTGCCTCCTCGCCCCTGCACCCTCTGTAAACCCCCCTCTCTCTCTCTCTGCTAGGGTTATTCGGTTAATTTACTTAGGTTTTAGTTAGGGCAGTATGTTAATTAGGTTATCTATTTAGTTATGAATTTAGCTAGGTTTCAAAATTTGAACTGGACATGTGATATGTGCATATGTCATGTTTTGGACATGTCATGTTTGGAAAATGATCCGAGTGGCCTATGTTACGCCGAAATGTTGATTCATTTCCGTTCCGGTGAATTTCAGGCTCTCGATATGTCCATTTTTTAGCAAAGGTCATGCCGAAATTTCCCATGCATAAAGGCATGATTTTGTGCTACATAGTTGGCATATCGAGTGCTGGCACATAGATTTCTTTTTATGTCATTTCTCATTTATTCATACTTTTAGAAATAAATGAGGACACTTAATCATAGGAAACATGTCGAACAACGAAGAAACTGGGCCTTCTGACCAAGATGCAGACGAGATGGATTATGAGGGTGAACAAGAGTACCTTGACTATTTGACTGCTAAGCAAGGTTTGCAGGTCAGCCTCGATGATGGTATTGACGCCGACATCGACACCGACAGCGCCGGCACCGATGGCGGCACCGAAACCGGTGGGGAAGGTACCGGCGGGGAAGGTACCAGAAGGGAAGGTACCGGCCCCGATGCCGCTACCGAAAAGAGGAAGCATAAGAAGCAGAGGATACGAAAACCTAACAAACTAGGGATTGGACGACTTGTGATCACAAAGATAGCACCTGGCAAGTTTGAGCCGTTAGAGCCAGAAGAACCTCGCAAGTGCTACGGGAACCAAGTAAGATGCATCCTATGAGAATGCGCGAGCATCAACGATGATGACTTAAGGAGTAAAGAACATTTGACGCAGTTGCTCCTAACGAAGTTGCACAAGAGATTCAAGTTCCTCGTCCGGGATGATAACATAGAACGACCGTGGGATGATTCGAAGATGAAAAAGATTAACAATCACGCCATGGGCATGTTCAGCAATGATTTGGCCTCCTGGAAAGGGAGCGTGAAACGAGCTATTGAGGTTTTTTACACGGACAAGATCACGAGGAAATTGATTAGACTACTGGAGAAGCAACACCAGCTTGCAGCCGAAAGCCCTACTTCTCCGATGAGGCCCAAGTGGGACACCTCTCTCAACCGGGCCTTGAACGAACTTAAGGGACTCCCTTTGGATCAGCGGCCGCAATATGGTCGTGTGCACGGCACAGGAGACGGCGCCACGTGGAAGGTGTTTTACAACAAGGGATCGGAGGCCAAGAAGCTGAAAAAGAAGTTTAGTCAGGCGGACATCGACATGAAGGTGAGGCTTGCGGTCGAGAAAAAAGCAGCTGAGGACGCGAAAAACCAGCCGAGGACAAATATGAGTTGCTACAGCAGGCAGTCAATGCAGCTGTAACTGCCTGCGAAAATGATTTCGCTACTAACTTGGTTCTAGTTATCATCAACTGGGCGAAGGAAAATCTAGACAAGACGGTACATGATTTCCCGATGCCCAGTTTCGTCGGGAGCAACTCCATGAACAACAACACTATCGCACCATCACTTGCTCACGCAACCGGGCCTCCTCTCGCAGCCGCTCCCGCTCATAGCAGCCCATCCTCAGTCTCAGGTGCGCTAGGTGGGCCTTCTTCTTTGGCTGAGCTCGACGCCATCACGGTAATTACATGTCGCACCAACATATATATATATATATATATATATATATATATATATAATATTCCATTTTTGTTGCCTTTCGGTTGTTTTACGCCACAGACATATGTGTTTGCAGGCAAAAGAAACCCCATGCAGCAGACTCTACTTGATCAAAGGCCAGAAGGTGGACGTGGGAAAGGGGATGATAATGGACCCCTCTCAACGCATGTTCCACAACCAGCCGATCCCTGTTGGGCACTTCAGGGTTAGCTTGACCAGTGTGAGATCTGGGCACGATGATTTGCCTCCTCCAGTACAGCATGTGGGAGCGGACGACGAGACCTCGCCGCGGATTGGAAGCTGCAAGAATTGGGTGCTGCTATGGCCGAAGAATCATATTCGTCTGGAGCCGACCGAGAGCACACCAATAACTACCACACATCAACAAGCATGTGCGAAGACCACCACCCCGCCTACGCAATTACCAGCTCCTGTAGTGCCGGGTGAGAGCGGCAGACGACATGATGAAGGGGGTGCAATAGTACTGGCTGATGTAATTTCTCCTGTAGAACAGAGAATGGATGATGAGACGGAGGTTGACCCTATGGATTACCTCAATACAAATGCATATGACTGTGACATAGATATGATGAGTCAACCATATGACGAATCGGGCTACCAGCTTGCTAATGAGGATATGGATGATATGCCCGGGCAGGGTCGTACCATGGATTGCAAAAAGTCCCTCTTCATGAAATCCTCACAGGACACGCCTGAAGATGCCGCCTCAACACAGGCTCAACTAGCCGGGCGTGAGGGTCATACAGTACTTAGCCCGGGAACACTGGGGCAGGGGTTAAGGAGGGTCTGGAAGGTGTGCCCAAGAAAAAGGAGAGGAAGAGATCGGGGAAGGTAACTGCCTCCAAAAAAGCCAGAGCACATAGCAGCCAGACGATGCATTCTGAAGAGCGTGTACCCGTGAAAAGTGCGGTCATGTTCCATCTCACGGGCGAGCCGATGCTACCGCTGAAACCGCTGGAGGCACTATCAGGGGATCTCAGGAGACTGCACGACCATGTGCTGTCGACTGAGAAAAGCCTACTAGCCTCAAAGGATCCAGGATATCTGACATACGCGGCTCGTGTGCCCGAGGGGAAGTGCTACGTCGACACACGGCCCGCGGAGGTGTTCTTCCTGTGGTTTGACCATATCTTTGAGATGTTTCTAACAAGGCGGCTTGATTTTACTATCGTCCGCCTTTTTGCGTTACATATGAGCTCCGTCATGAAGAGTGAAGAAGTCTCGAAAATCTGTGTGGCGGATCCGTACTACATGCATGAGTCTTTCTTGAGTCTCGGCGACTTTGAGCGTGAAACTGCTAGGGAGTACCTCCAAAACTTCATGGTACAGAATAAGGACCGGGAAATTGTCCTCGTGCCTTATCATCCAAAGTAAGTCAGTTCTGGACAACCCTTTCGTACATTTCAATCATTCCTTCTCTCTCATATGGGGAATAATTTGAGGTGTCTTTTCCCCGCAGCAACGGGCGCGCCGTCCTTATCGTTCTTTACCTGCAAGTCTCCCACGCCGTGTATTTTGACCCTTCCAGAGACTACGAGAAAAAAGACTACACCCAAGTAATGAATATTCTAGATGATGCTCTCCAAGGCTTCAGCTTTAGAGGTGGCCACGTGCAGATCAAGAAACAAAGGAACAAGAAGATGGGTTTCGCGCATAAAACTAACTTCTCCTGCATCCATGTCCCAAAACCAAGCAAGAAGGATGGATTCTACATCGTCCATCTCATGATTCAGCTCAACAAGGATCACCAAAAGCTTCGCATTAACAGCAGAAATGATGATCGTATCCACAAGTGGCTAGAATCTCATGGAGAAGCGGATTATAAACTTAGAGATGACTTCTTTCGCATCCAAAGCGACATTGCGACGATCATCATGAAAGAAGTCGTCGATGAGAAGGGGATGTTCGACCACGGCCCTATATCGCGAGCTGACGTCCGAACTCGCATAGGCATGCAACTCTAGACCTCATGCCGTTCAAGAAGCTAGGGTTCATCCTCGATGATATGGAAGGATGGAACTTCTAGTGATTTATGATGCCGATGATGATGATATGTGTCGGTTGAACTTGTATACTTTTTGTAGCGATGAAACTTTGTGATGTCCACGGTCCCTGCCAAACTTGCGTAATGCTACTTTGTTAGTTTGCGTACGATGACCTGCGTACCTCTAGTTAATTAATTTCCGTACTGTATGTTGCATCTAGTTGCTAACCCTTTCTTTTTCGGTGTTGCTCTAGTATATTTTGTTGCATATATATGATTGTACATCCACTTCATGAACATGCATCTCTAACAGGTACCTAGTTTCTTGATGGCGAGATGGAATTGCTATGTCGTGTACAAAGGGAAGGTTCCGGGGGTGTACAACGAGTGGCATGAGTGTCAGGCGCAAGTGAATGGGTTCACGGGTGCCAGCCATAAAGGCTTCAAAAGCAGACAAGAAGGAGAAGCTAGTTACTTGAGGTTCACGCTAGCGCGAGAGAGGACTCGTAACCGCCACCTCATGTACTGCATAGTTCCTCTCTCACTCATAGTGATAGCACTTCTTGCGTATACCTTTGTTTAGATGGATGACGTTGTTGTAGTTGCAAGTATTTGAGACTTGCATGTATCGCTATTTTCGAGATGATGACAAGATATCACTTTGTGTTGGATGATGATTATGATGAGACTATTTGTATGTACATGCTATGATTACATTTGTGGTCTCGCAGGCATTTGTATGTGTATCATGATGATGACATTTCTATGTGCTAAAGATTCTTCTATAAAGCCTGTTCAAATACAAAACAAATATGCCAAAAAAACCTACTTAAATTAGCAATAGAGAGTGTATAAAAGTTAGCAGCAGCGCCATGATAGCAGTAGCGCGTCAAGGCAAAGCGCGCTAGAGCTACTAGCAGTAGTGAGCTTCTGCTAACAGTGCTGCTGCTACACTTGTGTAGCAGTAGCGCCGGTGAGCACGCGCTACTGCTATCTGTTAGCTGTAGCGCCTTATTAGTAGCGCTGGTCCCCGCGGTACTAATACATCTAAAACCCGCGCTACTGCTAGCCTTTTCCCTAGTAGTGCTTCCTCAAAACAGCCACCATACCTACCTATTATGGCATTTCCATAGCCATTCCGAGATATATTGCCATGCAACTTTCCATCGTTCCGTTTATGTAGGACCTTGAAGTATGTTTAGAGGGGGGTGATTAGACTACTTGACCAATAAAAACTTAACCTTTTCCCAATTTTATAGTTTGGCAGATTTTAGTTATTTTAGGACAAGTCAAGCAATCATCACACAATTCAAGCAAGCATGCAAAGAGTGTATAGGCAGCGGAAATTAAAGCATGCAACTTGCAAGAAAGTAAAGGGAAGAGTTTGGAGGATTCAAACGCAATTGGAGACACGGATGTTTTTGGCGTGGTTCCAATAGGTGGTGCTATCGTACATCCACGTTGATGGAGACTTCAACCCACGAAGGGTAACGGCTGCGCGAGTCCACGGAGGGCTCCACCCACGAAGGGTCCATGAAGAAGCAACCTTGTCTATCCCACCATGGCCGTCGCCCACGAAGGACTTGCCTCACTAGCGGTAGATCTTCACGAAGTAGGCGATCCCCTTGCCCTTACAAACTCCTTGGTTCAACTCCACAATCTTGTCAGAGGCTCCCAAGTGACACCTAGCCAATCTAGGAGACACCACTCTCCAAGAAGTAACAAATGGTGCGGTGATGATGAACTCCTTGCTCTTGTACTTCAAATGATAGTCTCCCCAACACTCAACTCTCTCTCATAGGATTTGGATCTGGTGGAAAGAGGGTTTGAGTGGAAAGCAACTTGGGGAAGGCTAGAGATCAAGATTCATATGGTAGGAATGGAATATCTTGGCCTCAACACATGAGTAGGTGGTTCTCTCTCAGAAATGGTAAGTTGGAAGTGTAGGTTTAGTCTGATGGCTCTCTCCACGAATGAAGAGGAGGTGGAGGGGTATATATAGCCTCCACACAAAATCTAACCGTTACACACAATTTACCAAACTCGGTGGGACCGGATAGTTAAACTCGGTCGGACCGATTTAGTAAACCTAGTGACCGTTAGTGATTTTCGGTGGGACTGACATGCATCTCGGTGAGACCGATTCGGTTAGGGTTAGAGCATAATGTAATCTCGGTGAGACCGATTACACAAACTCGGTGAGACCGATTTGGTAATAAGCTTTCCAGAGAGTTGGTTAGGTAAACTCGGTGGGACCAATTTGCTCTTTTCGGTGAGACGGAAATGTTACAAAAAGGAAACAGAGAGTTTACATTGCAATCTCGGTGGGACCGATCGCTCACTTCGGTTAGACGGAAACGTTACGAAGGGAAACAGAGAGATTACAATCCCATCTCGGTGAAACCGAGATCCCTATCGGTAAGACCGATTTGCTTAGGGTTTGTGGTAGTGGCTATGACTTTTGGAATCGGTGGCGCCGGATTGGAAGAATCGGTGTGACCGATTTTGGCTTTGGGTTTAGGTCATTTGTGGATGTGGGAAAGTAGTTGAGGGTTTTGGAGCATATCACTAAGCACATGAAGCAAGAGGCTCATTAAGAAACACCTCATCCCTTCTTGATAGTATTGGCTTTTCCTATAGACTCAATGTGATCTTGGATCACTAAAATGTAAAATGAAGAGTCTTGAGCTTTTGAGCTTGAGCCAATCCTTTGTCCTTAGTATTTTGAGGGATCCACTTTCATCATCCATGCCATGCCATTCATTGAGCTTTCCTGAAATAATAGTCTTGGAATAGCATTAGCTCAATGAGCTATATGTTGTTATGAATTACCAAAACCACCTAGGGATAGTTGCACTTTCAATCTCCTCCTTTTTGGTAATTGATGACAACATATAGATCAAAGCTTCGACAAATGATAATAACATTTAAATAACATCGTCGCTTTGAGAAGTATGTGATAAGCAAGAGCTCCCCCTAAATTTGTGCATAGTTTTAGATTTGCTTTGGACTGCAAATGCACAATGAATTAGGCTCATGGGTTACTCTTCCATGTCACATACATCTTGGTGGAGCGCTCAAAATAATAAACAATGAATACATGCACTCATCACCAAGCATAGTGAGTGATCACATAAGATAGATAGGATAATATCAAGCATGCATAAGTGTAGCTTATGATCAAACACATGATCATCAATGTCTCACAAGCATAGTATCTCAACCAAAAGCAAACAAAGATTTAAAAACCACCAAATAAAGCAAGAGAGAACAAAAGCAACACACTCTCTCTCTCTCAAAGCCTATGATCTATACATTTTTCTCCCCCTTTGGCAACAAGTTACCAAAAAGTTCATAGAAAATGCATAGTGCTAGATCGATTCTCAGGCTTGATCTTCTGGTGGTGGTGTCCTGATGACTCCAAGGACGAAGGCTTCAGTTGATGTAGAGGGTGCTGGAGTTGATGCTGAAGCTGGTTGCACTGGAGCTGAAGGGGCAGTAGCTGGTGCTGAAGTTGTTGCTCTAGTGTCTGTCACTGGCACTGCAACTGACCTCTGGGCTCTGGGCACTCTAGCAAATACATTGGTGGTAGTCTTGCCCTTCCTCTCCTGCATGTCATTGTGCAGCTGCTCCACAACTGACTGAATCTCAGTTACCATGACATCTAGATCATAGAATTTTTGTTCCATGATTCTTTCCAGGCTCTCCTGGTTTTGAGTTAGGGTGGCCAACCCCTTCTCAATCCTCAGAGATGATGCTATCAAGTAACGAAGCTACTCCTGTTTGGTTTTCAAGAAATGTTCAGATGCCTCCTCTTGAGTTGGCATCTTGGCAGCCTTCTCCCTCTTTGCCTTCTCCTTCTTCTCCTAAGCTTGAACTAATTGTGGATCATCTTCATTCATGACAACCTCATTGTCCTCAAAATCTGGATAAAGTGGAAAGTGTTCCTTATCCAATTGATATTTTCTTGTGCCCATCTTTGAGTTTATCAATTCTTGAATCTGAGGTGCATATCCACAACTCCTCTTCTGATCTGCTGCAATCCTCTTGATTGTTTCAACTATAAGGCTCATGACTTTGAATTTTTGTGGCACATCAAATAAATGCAACATATTGATGGCATGCCCTCTGATCATGTTATGGTCACCTAACTTGGGCAACAAAGTGTGCCTCAGAATCCAATTTATGGTTGGCAACCCTGACAGCAGAAAGTGAACTGATCCAAAAGTGAAAGTCTCTAGGGCTTTGTCTGGGATCTCCTTGTACATGTGTGCCATGGTATTGTGCCCCATTTTCTTCTTGGCATATACATCCAGATCATCATCATTTTCCTTTGGGGCATTTATCAGACTTGCCCATTCTTCTACAGTGGACTGGTACCTTGTACCTTCAGACATCCAAACTATTCTTCCATCTGGGTAAAAATGTGCCGTGGAGTAGAATTGCATGATAAGTTCATCATTCCAATTTGTGAGCTTTTGCCCAACAAAATCTGCAACTCCACAAGCAACAAAGCTGTCTTGCACTCCAGGATAGTGCTCTTCATTCTCCTTGATGAATTTCCAGTCAACCCACCTCATGTCACAGACTATGGGCTTCTTGTCCAACAGAATTGTTTCATAGAAGTCCTGTTGTTCCTTTGTATGGAACCTGTAATCAACAACAGTCCTTCTCCTTGTGGCATATGGATCTGCCATTCTCCACAGTCTCATCCCTGAATCCTTCCTGATTCTCATGTCCTCAGCCACAGGATGAGCATCATTGTGGTCTGGTATCTTTGGCTTGAGCTTCCTTAGAACCTGTCCTTCTTCATCTTCCTCCTCAGCAACCTCAGGCACTGGGGCCTTGTTCTTCTCAGCAGCTGGAATACTCCTGGTATTCCTCTTTGGTGCATACTTGGCCTTGGGGGCAGCTTTGGGTGCTTCCTTGGGCTTAGATGTTGCAGCCCCAGATTTAATAGCATCACCCATAAGCTTTGGTGCCTTTGGTGCTGGTGTAGAAGGCTCTTCCTCTTCCATCATTGAAGGTTGCCCTACAACTCTGGCCATGGTCTTCTTGACCCTTTCCTTCTTCTTCTTGCTTTCATCAGCTGGCTCTTTGGGAACAGGATTTTCAGGCAGTTGAGTTGATGCTCTGGCCTTGGGCATAGGTTGCCTTCTTGCATGACTTTTAATCTTCATGCCTGGCTTTATGTCCTTTGCTGAGCCATATTCCTTCTTGAGCACCACTTTCTTGGAAGTAGCCTCATCTTCCTCAGCTTTGTAATCTTCATCCTATGAATCTGAAGTTCTTTTCCTCCTTTGCCTAGTTGCAGCCTTAGGAAAATTGCTAGGAGTACTTCTGCTCCCTTCATCTGAAGTTGAGGGACTAGTGCCCTCACTCAAGTTCATCTGCTCTTCTTCCCTGTTCTGGTTGTCACTTTGATCAGACATACTGCAAAAGCTGACTGCTGACCCTGGGAAGAGTTATAGATGAGATAGAAAAGATGAGCATCACAAAATGCAGAGGTTTTCGCAAAAGAATGACTCAAAAGTTCAGTTTTAATTTTCGACAGAAAGCATTTCGGATCCACCGATTTTCAAACTCAGTGATACCGAAGCACTTTTGGAACCTAAACTGATGATCTCGGTTGGACCGAGTTTCAGTTCGGTGGTACCGAGACTGCTAGGGTTTCACAGAATCCTCAAATCGGTTGCACCGATTAGTAATTCTCGGTCAGACCGAGAGTCACTAGTGCAATGGCATAAGCCAAATCGGTGAGACCGAGTTTTTCAACTCGGTGGGTCCGAGATGGTTTCAGCGGAAACCTAAACCTAAAAATTTGAATCACGTCTAATCTATGAACTACTTTGGCTGGATAGAAGAGTTTCAATCGTGGCAAGATTCAATATGAAAACAATGTGCCAGGAATTAGACGTGGATAGCACAAAGATTAAGTCCATACCCTAACTTGGCGGTGGACTTGCTACGGCGGCAACGGCGGGGACGAAATCCGTTGACGGCGGCGGAGACCAGCGATAGGAGGCTGCTGGTGACGAGGAGACGATCCGGAGACCACGATGGCAGAGCGAGTTGTTGCGCGGGCGAAGGGTTTCGGAGAAATTTCCAAAATTTTGCCCGTGTCTATATATAGCCCGACCCTATCGGTGTGACCGAGTGGAACAACTCGGTGGCACCGAGATGCATAACTGTGTTCAGTTACAGCAAATCGGTGAGACCAAAAAGTTCAATTCGGTTGCACCGAGATGGAAAACTCAGATCAACTCAATGATCTCGGTAGGACCGAAATGGAAGAATCGGTCAGACCAAGAATCACAAAGAGGTTTTGGAAGTTTAAGTCCATGACGAATCGGGGACTCCGAGTGCTCCTCACACAGAGTGGTTCGAATCTGACTTGATCAAATTTTGTGATGTAGCATGAATAGAGTTTGAGACGAGAAAAGCATAGATAGCTAAAGAAGGTTCTTAGGCATTCTTGTCCGTCCGGTTCTTAGGCATTCTTGTCCATCCACTTGGCACAAAGAAAAGAATCCAAACAAACAAAACAACAAGTGGATGTCCTTGAATGAGTAAAATATGCACCAACATGCTCACACAATAAGATGGCAATAGAAATATGTGGCAAAGCATGCACAACCAATTCTAGCATCTATCAAACAATTGGCGATGACTAGGTCATCTATATATGAGTATATTGACTTATGAGTCAAATGAGAACATTTGATCATAAGTCATACTCATCGTTTAAGCTCAAGTGGGGTTACCACTTTAACATAATGCATTAATGTGTTCACACCATTAGAGTTGCTTTGACTCAATTCTTAGAGTTAAGCTCCCCCTAGATGTGAGATCCCCCCTTAGAGGGATGAACTAACCTTGGGTTTTGTCGATGATGACTTCATGTAGGTGTTGAAGATGTAGATGCTCAATGTTGATGTAGATCATTTGGAGCAATCCTTTGGAGTGAGTTGCACTTTCAACTTGCCTACATGGGTTAGTCCCACAAGGAACAAACAAGAATATCCATAGACATAGAGTGATGCACACAAGATGATGTCCATGAAAACATTAGGTTACCTTGTCCCTTGCCTTACCAACATGAGGGTTTGTGACTCCTTGAACTAGTGCAAGATGTGAAAGTTGATTGCACTTGTTCTTGCCAAAATAATAAGAGTGAAGAATGTTGGCGGAGTCACCCTCAAGAACTCTCTAGTTCTTCTTCTTCGGGATCCACATCATCTTGATGGGAATCCTTGGAGTTGTAGTTGTACTTGCTGAAGTAGAACTTTACGTAGTCTTGGGGACCCACTTGAACGAGGCTTTAGGTGCTTCTT
Source organism: Triticum dicoccoides (assembly GCF_002162155.2). Taxonomy (NCBI): domain Eukaryota; kingdom Viridiplantae; phylum Streptophyta; class Magnoliopsida; order Poales; family Poaceae; genus Triticum; species Triticum dicoccoides. Next base: position 617,043,248 of record NC_041389.1, read on the forward strand.
CAAATGCATCAATCTCTTCTTGAAGCTTGTCCTTGCCTTTGTTCTTGTGGTCTTGTGGTGGAAGATCATTTTGAGATTGTGTCCCCTTGAAGGTAGTAGGATCATACTTCTCTTGTTGAGGAACAAACTTTGTCTTGGGGTATTGATCTTCTTCCCACTCAACTCCATTGGCGTTGAACTTTCGTTCAAAACCAACACCTTGATTCTTCCGGTGTCTTCCTTGCTTGCGTACAATTTCCTCGAATTGCTTACTCCCGGCAAGGCTCTTGTAAACACCTTTCTCTATAATTCCCTTCAATAAACTATTTTCTTGATCAAGTGTAACTTGGCTAAGAGAATCATTAGTGGAATCAAGAGAACTACTAGAAGCAACAATATTGGATTTGACATTATTATTGTTACTACTAGAGGAAGTATCTTTCTTGTACTTGTTTCTAGACTTGACTTGAGGCATGTAAGTAGATAAGAGTAAACGCTTGGCAATGTAAGAAGAACTTTTCTTGCGGAGATCATCATTGATTGCCTTTAAGAACTCATGCTCTTGCTCAAGATTGAGCTTTTCAAAGCGTAACTTCTCATGAGCCCTTAAAAGTTCTCGATGATCTTCGAAGATAGTTTCATGAGCCAACTTAAGAGTGTTTAGTTCTTTAGTTAGAAGCTCAATTTTCTCCTTATCATTGTCATTCGTTTGATTAGCATGATTAATTGACGTTACATCATAGTATTCATCACTAGAGTTGTCAACAAGTAAATCATCATCCACAAGCAAGTCATCTTCATCACTATTAAAATCAACATACTCGGGATGTGTTACCTTTGGACCTTTGGCCATGAAGCATCTTCCAACACCTTCATTTGGTGAATCAAATATGTCATAGGAGTTGGTTGACACAAGTGCTAGACCGGCAACACCTTCATCTTGAGTATATTCGGAGTCGGAGTGATAGCTTCTCTCGGAGTGATTGTCGGAGTCGGAGCCAGAAACCCATTCACCAACATGAGCTTGATGTCTTCGTTTTGTGTAGCTCCTTGATGACTTGTCCTTTCTTTCCGAATCCTTGCTTCTCTGTGAGGGTCTTCGTTCATAACGATCATCTCTAGTCCTCCTCTCTCTTGGTGGTGATTCTTCTCTTTTGCTCCTTCTTCTTGGAGAATCTTCTCTTCTTTTGTAGGGTGTCGTACACTCATTCGAGTAGTGTCCGGGTCTCCCACAATTGTAGCAATTGTGCTCTCGACTAGAAGATCTCTTGTCATTGTAAGACCTTGACTTGGAGCTTCTTTCTTTGCTTCTACTTTTGCAGAATTTGTTGAAGTTCTTCACCATTAAGCTCAATTCTTCATTGAAGGTTTGTTTCTCACTTGATGATGTGGGGGCTTCACTTGAGGCTTTGTAAGCACCACTTGACTTGTTGTGAAGTTCATCCTTATCCTTGAGTGCCATCTCATGAGCAACAATTCTTCCAATGACTTCCGTTGGCTTGAGATCTTTGTAGTTTGGCATCATTTGGATCAATGTGCACACGGTATCATACTTTCCATCCAATGCTCTTAGGATTTTCTTGATGATGAATTTGTCGGTCATCTCTTCACTCCCTAAGCCGGCAATCTCATTTGTGATAAGATCAAGCCTAGAGTACATTTCAGCGACACCTTCACCATCCTTCATTTTGAACTTGTCAAGCTGACTTTGGAGCACATCCAACTTGGATTCCTTGACGGATTTGGTACCTTCGTGCATATCAATCAAAGTATCCCAAATTTCCTTTGCATTCTCAAGACGGCTGATCTTGTTAAATTCTTCGGGGCACAATCCGTTAAAGATGATGTCACATGCTTGAGCATTGTATTGCAGCATCTTCAATTCTTCCGCTTTAGCTTCACAGTTCGGTTCTCTCCCATCGAAGAATTCACCTTGCAAGCCAATAGAAATAATTGCCCAAACGGCGGGGTTATGTCCAAGAATATGCATTTTCATCTTATGCTTCCAACTAGCAAAATTAGTACCATCAAAGTAAGGACCTCTATGGTGATAATTTCCCTCGCTAGACGCCATGCTCTCCTAGGTTGTGAAACAAGGCTATGACCACCAAAAGCTATGGAAATCAAAGCAAATGGAGACCAAAGCTCCGATACCACTTGTAGGACCTTGAAGTATGTCTAGAGGGGGGGTGATTAGACTACTTGACCAATAAAAACTTAACCTTTTCCCAATTTTATAGTTTGGCAGATTTTTGCTATTTTAGGACAAGTCAAGCAATCATCACACAATTCAAGCAAGCATGCAAAGAGTGTATAGGCAGCGGAAATTAAAGCATGCAACTTGCAAGAAAGTAAAGGGAAGGGTTTCGAGGATTCAAACGCAATTGGAGACACGGATGTTTTTGGCGTGGTTCCGATAGGTGGTGCTATCGTACATCCACGTTGATGGAGACTTCAACCCACGAAGGGTAACGGCTACGCGAGTCCACGGAGGGCTCCACCCATGAAGGGTCCACGAAGAAGCAACCTTGTCTATCCCACCATGGCCGTCGCCCACGAAGGACTTGCCTCACTAGCGGTAGATCTTCATGAAGTAGGCGATCTCCTTGCCCTTACAAACTCCTTGGTTCAACTCCACAATCTTGTCGGAGGCTCCCAAGTGACACCTAGCCAATTTAGGAGACACCACTTTCCAAGAAGTAACAAATGGTGCGTTGATGATGAACTCCTTGCTCTTGTGCTTCAAATGATAGTCTCCCCAACACTCAACTCTCTCTCATAGGATTTGGATCTGGTGGAAAGAGGGTTTGAGTGGAAAGCAACTTGGGGAAGGCTAGAGATCAAGATTCATATGGTAGGAATGGAATATCTTGGCCTCAACACATGAGTAGGTGGTTCTCTCTCAGAAATGGTAAGTTGGAAGTGTAGGTTTAGTCTGATGGCTCTCTCCACGAATGAAGAGGAGGTGGATGGGTATATATAGCCTCCACACAAAATCCAACCGTTACACACAATTTACCAAACTCGGTGGGACCGAATAGTTAAATTCGGTCGGACCGATTTAGTAAACCTAGTGACCGTTAGTGATTTTTGGTGGGACTGACATGCATCTCGGTGAGACCGATTCGGTTAGGGTTAGGGCATAATGTAATCTCGGTGAGACCGATTACACAAACTCGGTGAGACCGATTTGGTAATAAGCTTTCCAGAGAGTTGGTCAGGTAAACTCGGTGGGACCGATTTGCTCTTTTCGGTGAGATCAAAATGTTACAAAAAGGAAACAGAGAGTTTACATTGCAATCTCGGTGGGACCGATCGCTCACTTCGGTTAGACCGAAACGTTATGAAGGGAAACAGAGAGATTACAATCCCATCTCGGTGAGACCGAGATCCCGATCGGTAAGACCGATTTGCTTAGGGTTTGTGGCAGTGGCTAAGATTTTTGGAATCGGTGGCGCCGGATTGGAAGAATTGGTGTGACCGATTTTGGCTTTGGGTTTAGGTCATTTGTGGATGTGGGAAAGTAGTTGAGGGTTTTGGAGCATATCACTAAGCACATGAAGCAAGAGGCTCATTAAGCAACACCTCATCCCTTCTTGATAGTATTGGCTTTTCCTATAGACTCAATGTGATCTTGGATTACTAAAATGTAAAATGAAGAGTCTTGAGCTTTTGAGCTTGAGCCAATCCTTTGTCCTTAGTATTTTGAGGGATCCACTTTCATCATCCATGCCATGCCATTCATTGAGCTTTCCTGAAATAATAGTCTTGGAATAGCATTAGCTCAATGAGCTATATGTTGTTATGAATTACCAAAACCACCTAAGGATAGTTGCACTTTCAGTTTATTATGACACGCTCCATAATTGTCATATTGCTCATTGCATGATCATGTAGTTGACATTGTATTTGTGGCAAGGCTACCTTCATAATTTTTCATACATGTCACTCTTGATTCATTGCATATCCCGGTACACCGCTGGAGGCATTCATATAGAGTCATATCTTGTTTTAAGTATCGAGTTGTAATCTTGAGTTGTAAGTAAATAAAAGTGTGATGATCTTCATTATTAGAGCATTGTCCTAGTGAGGAAAGGATGATGGAGACTATGATTCCCCCATAAGTCGGGATGAGACTTCAGAATTTATAAAAAAAAAGAGGCCAAAGAGCCCACCAAAAAAAAGAGGCCAAATAAAAAAATGATGAGAGAAAAAGAGAGAAAGGACAATGCTACTATCCTTTTTACCACACTTGTGCTTCAAAGTAGCACCATGATCTTCATGATAGAGAGTCTCCTATGTTGTCACTTTCATATACTAGTGGGAATTTTACATTATAGAACTTTGCTTGTATATTCCAATGATGGGCTTCCTCAAAATGCCCTAGGTCTTCGTGAGCAAGCAAGTTGGATGCACAACCACTTAGTCTCTTTTGTTGAGCTTTCATACATTTATAGCTCTAGTGCATCCATTGCATGGCAATCCCTACTCACTCACATTGATATCTATTAATGGGCATCTCCATAGCCCGTTAATATGCCTAGTTGATGTGAGACTATCTTCTCCTTTTTTGTCTCCTCTACAACCACCATTCTATTCCACATATAGTGCTATGTCCATGGCTCACGCTCATGTATTGAGTGAAAATTGAAAAAGTTTGAGATTGCTAAAGTATGAAACAATTGCTTGGCTTGTCATCGGGGTTGTGCATGATTAAATACTTTGTGTGATGAAGATAGAGCAACAGCCAGACTATATGATTTTGTAGGGATAATTTCTTTAGCCATGTTATTTTGAGAAGACATGATTGCTTAGTTAGTATGCTTGGAGTATTACTATTTTTATATCAATATGAACTTTTGTCTTGAATCATTTGGATCTGAACATTAATTGAGAAATATGCTAGGTAGCATTCCACATCAAAAATTCTGTTTTTATCATTTACCTACTCGAGGACGAGCAGGAATTAAGCTTGGGATGCTTGATACGTCTCCAACGTATCTATAATTTTTGATTGTTCCATGCTATTATATTACCTGTTTTGGATGTTTACGGGCTTTACTAAGCACTTTTATATTATTTTTGGGACTAACCTACTAACCGGAGGCCCAGCCCAAATTGTTGTTTTCTTGCCTATTTCAGTGTTTCGAAGAAAAGGAATATCAAACGGAGTCCAAACGGAATGAAACCTTCGGGAAAGTTATTTTGGAACGGAAGCAATCCAGGGGACTTGGAGTGCATGTAAGGGAAGCTTCGAGGTGGCCACGAGGCAGGGAGGCGCGCCCACCTCCCCTGGGCGTGCCCCCACCCTCATGGGCCCCTCGTGGCTCCCCTGACCGACTTATTTCGCCTATATATCTCCATAAACCCTAAAAACAAAGTAGAGAACAATAGAACGGGAGTTCCGCCACAGCAAGCCTCTGTAGCCACCAGAAACCAATCGGGACCCTGTTTCGGCACCCTGTCGGAGGGGGGATCCCTTGTTGGGATCGTTGCAAAAAATTAAAGTTTTTCTATGCATCACCAAGATCAATCTATGGAGTAACTAGAAACGAGAGAAAAGGGAGTGCATCTTCATACCCTTGAAGATCGCGAGACGAAAGCATTGCAAGAACGCGGTTGGAGGAGTCGTACACGTAGCGATTTAGATCGCGTCTGAATCCGATCTAAGCACTGAACAACAGTGCCTCCGCGTTCAACACACGTGCAGCCCGGTGACGTCTCCCGCGCCTTGATCCAGCAAGGAGAAGGGGGAGGTTGAGGAAGAAGGCTCCAACAGCAGCACGATGGCGTGGTGGTGATGGAGTGGCAGTTCTCCGGCAAGGCTTCGCCATGCTCTTGCGGAGGAGGAGAGGTGTAGGTGAGGGGAGGGGCTGCGCCTTAGATGTGGTGATGCACCCTCCCTCCACCCCTCTATTTATAGGGAGAAGGGGGAAGGGGGCCGACCCCTCTAGATGGGATCTAGAGGGGGGCCAAGGGGGAGGGGCCAGGCTTGCCCCCCAAGCAAGTGGGGCGCCCCCTTAGGATTCCCCCCCCAACCCTAGGCGCATGGGCCCTAGGGGGGTGGCGCCCAGCCCTCTTAGGGGCTGGTTCCCTTCCACCTACAGCTCATGAGGCCCTCCGGGATAGGTGGCCCCTCCCGGTGGACCCCCGGAACCCCTCCGGTGGTCCCGGTATAATATCTATATGCCCCCGAATATTTCCGGTGACCATATGACAACTTCCCATATATAAATCTTCACCTCCGGACCATTCCGGAACTCCTTGTGATGTCCGGGATCTCATCTGGGACTCCGAACAACATTCGGTAATCACATGAAAATCTTCCTTATAACCCTAGCGTCATCCAACCATAAGTGTGTAGACCCTACGGGTTCGGGAATCACGCAGACATGACCGAGACAGCTCTCCGGCCAATAACCAACAGCAGGATCTGGATACCCATGTTGGCTCCCGCATGTTCCACGATGATCTCATCGGATGAACCAAGATGTCGAGGATTCAAGCAATCCCGTATACAATTCCCTTTGTCAATCGGTACGTTACTTGTCCGAGATTCGATCGTTGGTATGCCAATAACTCGTTCAATCTCGTTACCGGTAAGTCACTTTACTCGTTCCGTAATGCATGATCCCGTGACCAACTACTTAGTCACACTGAGCTCATTTTGATGATGCATTACCGAGTGGGCCCAGAGATACCTCTCCGTCATACGGAGTGACAAATCCCAGTCTCGATTCGTGCCAACCCAACAGACACTTTTAGAGATGCCTGTAGTGCACCTTTATAGCCACCTAGTTACGCTGTGACGTTTGGTGCACCCAAAGCATTCCTACGGTATCCGGGAGTTGCACGATCTCATGGTCTAAGGAAATGATACTTGACATTAGAAAAGCTCTAGCAAACGAACTACACAATCTTGTGCTATGCTTAGGATTGGGTCTTGTCCATCACATCATTCTCCTAATGATGTGATCCCGTTATCAATGACATCCAATGTCCATAGTCAGGAAACAATGACTATCTGTTGATCAACGAGCTAGTCAACTAGAGGCTCACAAGGGACATGGTGGCTGCACGGTAGTTCCGATTATTGTATAATAACCAGTACTACCGCCTTGCAAAGATCAAGCCGGAAGCAAAGTGATTGGCACCCACCCAACTCCACATTGTGAGGATCAAGCCGCCGCCCTCGATCCTCTGCAATATTGTTCTTCTTCCATGCGAATTTCCTGAAGAACCATCGCCAATTTGCATCATTTTACACATGTGCTTGCCTGTACCGCTGCTAGCCATCTCCAACTCAGGCGACAAATCCTGCCGAATCTCCTCCATCTTTTCTTCTCCTCGATGGCCCGTGTTGCTATCGGTGTGGCGTTCCGCCTCAACACAAGCTCCCACGACACGATGCGGAGGCCGGCAGCTCTAGTGGGCCCGATGTCAAGCCATGGTGCTCGCAGCAAGCGCGGGACCACAGCCGGCTCCTGGAGCGGCGGACGGAGCCCTTGGGCCGGCTTCCACGAGCTCCACGACAACTCTTTCCGCATTTCCAGAGGTGTCGGGAAGTCGATGTGGAGCTCGTCGCGACAGAGAAGGCTTTAGCGGCCGGAGAAAAAGGGGTCGCCGACCATCTCGCCACCACCAAGAAAATGCCGACCTCAGCAATGTGCTCCGCAAGTCCGCCACCAAGTTCTACCTTGGCGTCGACAAGTGACCGTCGATTTTATGTTTAATTTTTAGGGTGAAGTTTGTATTTCCTATGTATGCATTATGATTGTGATGAACTATTTTCTAGCACAGAGATGTTTTTAAATAGGAAAACATTTAAAAACATCCGGATGAAAACATCATCGTGTAAACCGGGTCAGACGCATGACACGTGTCCCTGCGCGAGCGAATCTGCCGCTTCCTCCTCCAGCCTTATCTCCTCCACTCGTTCTCTCCTCCGCTCGTTCTTCGCCTGTTTCTTTTCCTCTCCCCATCTTCTCTCTTCCTTTGCAATCGAGAGACAGGATGCGCACGCTAAAGCCGACCGTCACAACTGCCAGAGTTGAAAATAAACAATTTCCATCATGGCCTGCCCCCAATCTCCACCTGCTTCCATTAGGCATTAGCCAATTACCCCCCTCCTCCCGCGACGCTCCTGCGAGCGTCCGGGAGGAAACCCTAGTGCCGCCGCTTCTCCTCCCATCCTCCTCTCCCCCTTCCTCCCCGCCATTGAGGGGCGCGAGCGTGCGAAGCCCAGTCGTCGCCGGTGGCAGTGGGGCTCCCATCATCTCCTCGCGTGGGGATCTCGGTGCGGGCTGGATCTCGCGTGCCGGACGCGGCGCTGGATGTCGGGCGGAGCGGCGCTCCGGCGGGGGCCGACGATGGTGGCGTGGCGGCTGCGTGATGGGCGGCAAGGCGCGTGGTGGTGCAGGCTGGCGGGCGGGTTTCGGCGGCGGTTGCCTCCCGACAGCACCAGCGAGCCTCCTCTGGCACTGCGGGTCGTGTGCGACCGGGTCGCGGGCGGCCCCTCTTGCCGTGGCTCTCTGATGGGGGGTGGCACGACAACGGTGGTGGTGGGCGCCCCCGTCCAGTTGGGCCCTTGCGGCTGGACGACGGAGCTCGGCGTGGGAACACCTCCCTGATGGCCTCCCATGGCTGCGGTGGTGGCAGATCTGCCATCTCATCCCTCTTCCTCGACTTCGGGTGGCGGTGGCTGCTCTCCGGCAGGCCCAGACCTTCGGCTTCAGGGGCGAAACAGGTGGTTTCGGGAGGGGGGGGGCTGGTTGGGGGATGGGTTCGTCATTGGCCATTGGCCGTTCCCCCACCTCCCCTTTTTCCACGGGCAGCGGCAGGTCGCGGTTCGTCTCGAGGCAGTGCCCGCCGGCGACTCCAGGAGGCGGTTGGGGGCGTGGATTTGGTCAAAATCGTGTCCTTTGGGAGATCTCGCGGTGGTCTGGTGGCAGGGCGGCGGCCCAGGCGGTGGGAGATGCTGCGGTCATGGGCGGACTGCACGGCTCAGATGCGGGTGGGCATCTATGGCCGCTCAGGTGGCATAGCTGCGGGTGGCTGTCGGAACGGGGAGGCGACGAAAGAGTTGAAGCACCGGAGTACATCAATTGCCCAGTACGCACCCTGGCCGACGATGATGGCATCCGCGGACGTCGTGTTCCTCCCTGTAGGCTCCGTCATGGTGCTCCTTCTCCTTCCTTCTAGCTCTGGGTGAAAGCTTGATCTTCGGATCAGACGGTGGTGACATTCTGTGGTTGTGCCTTTCTTGGAGGCATCATCTTGGAGTCCTCGGTCCGGCGTGGTCCGTAACACTTCTTCCCGGTTGATCGGGCATCCTGTGGGTGCGTGGTAGTCGTTGATGGTGTGTCACTACTAGGAAAAGGCCTACTAATGGCGCACCAGTTTTGCCTACTAATGGCGCACTACTGGTGCGCCATTAGTATCACGCCACTAGTATTTTTTACTAATGGCGCACTACTGGTGCTCCATTAGTATAGGCCACGGTGCGCCATTAGTATTTTTGAATTTTGAAGGCGGGAAAATAGTAGTGGCGCACCGTCTAACCCCCACCGTGCGCCATTGCTATTTTTGAATTTTGAATTTGGATCTGGATCGCGATTTTTTTGCCCATTTTTGCTCGTTTTTTTAGCTTGTTTTTTTGCACGATATTATTTCAAATTTTGTTCCCGTTTTTGGATCTTGTACGTTCTTTTGCCGTGTTCTTTTGCCGGAGAGGAGTTCGCCAGAGAGGAGGAGGAGGAGGTGACCGCAGAGGCGCTCGCCTACGTCGCCGGAGAGGAGGAGGACGTCGCCAGAGCATCGGAGAGGAGGAAGGAGAAACCATGAGGGGATGGGAGGAGAGGAGGGAGGAGGAGCTCACCGGAGAGGAGGGAGGAGGAGCTCACCGGAGATGAGGGAGGAGGAGCTCACCGGAGAGGAGGAAGGAGAAACCATGAGGGGAGGGGAGGGGAGGAGAGGAGAGGAGGGAGGAGGAGGTCGCCGGAGAGGAGGAGGAGGAGGAGGTCGCCGGAGAGGAGGAGGGTAGTATGGTGAAGGAGAGAAGGGAAGATGGAGTGGAGGAGTGGAGGAGAGGTGGAGTGAAGGAGAAGAATGAAGAGGTAAGGAGGAGATGACACGCCCAGCCATATATACGGCATAGTAATGGCGCACCGTGGGCAGGTGCGCCATTACTATTTTTTTTATTTATTTTGAATTTTGAAGGCGGGAAGATACTAATGGTGCACCATGAGCAGGTGCGTCATTAGTAACTTTTTTATTTTTTTGATTTACTTTGAATTTTGAAGGCGGGAAGATAGTAATGACGCACCATGGGCAGGTGCGCCATTAGTCAGTTTGATTTTTTTTATTTTTTTGCCTCTCCAGATCTTAAAAGCCCCGTATCTTTTTTCTATTAGGTTTTTGAGGATTTTGAAAATGTTTAACGGGGTTCCCCCGTTAAATTCGGATGTAACTTTGCGAGTAGATGATTTTTCATATAAAAAACTTTTTCATCCGAGGTCGTATGCAAAAGTTATGCCCATTTTTACAAATTCTCGAGAGATTTTGCAAAAAAGTCGAAAATTCATTGTTTGTAAATTTTGCTAACAACTAGACCACATATCACATGGAAATCTTATTTTCTTTTATTTTTTTGACACTTCTATCATTTTCTTTTATTTTTTTTTGAAACTGAAAAGGCGGTCAGGGGTGCATTCGGGGGAATGTTTGGGCCAAATTACTAATGGCGCACCGTGGGATGGTGTGCCATTACTAGTTCAACTAGTAATGGCGCACCACTCCCACGGTGCGCCATTACTAGTTTTGAAAAAATATTTTTTTTTACTAATGGCGCACCATGGGATGTGGTGCGCCATTAGTATTTGCACACTAATGGCGCACCAACACATGGTGCACCATTAGTATTTAGTAATGTCGCACCACATGTACAGTGCGCCATTAGTGTCCATCCCATCTATAGCCCTTTTCCTAGTAGTGTGTGTGTCGGTGCCCGACATCCTTGTATCTCGTCTTGGGTGTGTGTGGTGTGCGTTTGTATCGTTGGCTTGGTTGTGGATGTTGGTTGCTCTATAATCTAAAGCGGGGGAAACCCTTTTTCTTAAGTCCCATCCGCCATGGCTGCCCGAAGCTTCTGCTTCACCTGCTGCTGCTCAAGGTCCACACGACGGCACAGTGATGCGGTGATTTTTGTCGATTAGACCTAGTGCTGCAACGCAGCCTCGTCGTTGAATCAGATGCTGCCGGTGATGCGACCCGACGACTCGATGGTGCTGTCGGCGTTGTGATGCGAATCTCGTAGTCGCCGGTGCTGCAACGCAGCACGGGGGCCGGAGTGCAGTCGGGCACCACTTGTCATCGGTGACGCAGCGCAGCACGCGGGGAGGAGGTGGGCGGTGCTGCGTTGGAGCTTTTTCCGTGCTGAAGGAGTTGCAATGGAGCGCTGCAGAAGCTGCAATGGAGGGTCGCCGGAGCTGTGCTGAAGCCGCTGGAGCTGCACTGAAGCATCGCCGACGATCCACTGGAGGGTCACCGGAGCTGCACTGAAGCGTCGCCGGCATTGCACGCCACCCAGAGTTGCACTGAAGCTGCCGGTGCTGCAATGGAGCTTCGCCGGACGTGTCGATGTTGCGTTGGAGCTCCGTCGGACATCGTCGGTGCTGCATTGGAGCTTCACCGAACGTCGGGCGTGCGCCGTGAGAGCTGCAGTGGAGCTTCTGCTGGGTGCAGCAGCGCTGCGTGCGTGCCCAATACTGTCGTGGCACAGCCGTAATCCTACGGCCACTTGAGCGCTAATCGGACGACGGCCACTGGAGCACTAGAGAAATCATCCTGCTGATTCGTAGAACCGGCCTTTTAAATATGCAATACGAGATTTACGGGGTCTGTTCCGCCGGGGTGTTCGCGCAAAATTATTTTCAAGGGAACCCTAAAATGATTTTGCAGTAGCAGATTTAGCGGATCTGGTAGGGATGCTCTTAGATGCTTTTAGCGGATCTGCTAAATGAACACACATTTTATCGCCGTCCTGCCCATCAGCGATGGAGCCAAGTGTCCCCCGCTCATCACTCAGATCAAATTCGTTGGCGTATTTTCAAAATAAACTTGAGTGTGCAACTAGTACATAAAGTCAATCAACAGTTCCAGGTTCCGAGGGCCTTTTTTTTTTAGTGAAAAAAAAAACTACTATGGCACCGTGTACACTTTCGATCGACCTACTCCTAGACTTTACGCCACGCCGCGGCCACAAGGAACCTTTTGCTCCGCATACCTCGCCTCCTCCCGATCCGCTCATGAAGCCGGCGCAGTTGTCGCTCGTCGTTGTCCTCATCCCGTGCCTCCTGTATAACGCAGGCGCCTCCGGCGTCCCCGAGGCCGAGCTCCACGCACCGCGGTTCCATTCCATCTTCAGCTTCGGCAGCTCATACTCGGATACGGGCAACTTCGTCGTCCTGTCCGCCGGCTTCCCCTTCAGCCCCTTCAACAACTCTCCCTACGGGGAGACCTTCTTCCGTCGCCCCACCGGCCGGCCTTCCGACGGCCGCCTCATCATCGACTTCATCGGTACGGTACAAAATGTCTGCATGTCAAGTAAAAAGTCGCTGAATACATGCTGCGTTCTTGCTGATTTGTTGTTTGCACATGGTATGCGCAGCGGAGGCGCTGGAGCTCCCGTTGGTGCCGCCTTTCATGTCCAAGGCAGGGAACTTCACCCAAGGAGCCAACTTCGCCATCGTCGGCGGTACGGCCCTCGACGTCGGGTTCTTCCTGCGGCACAACTCTGGGAGCGTGCCGCCGTTCCGGAGCTCCCTGCGCGCGCAGATAGCGTGGTTCCGGAAGGTCGTGAAGCAGTCGCTCAGCTGCAACACCACTGCAGAATGCAGGGAGCGCCTCGCGAGGTCTCTGTTCGTGGTAGGCGAGCTGGGCCTGACCGACTACAGCTACATCCTCTCCGGCGGGAAGAGCCTGCAGGAGGCCAAGTCCTTTGTGCCGTTTGTTGTGCAAGCCATCATCAGAGGCATCGAGGTGACAGACACTTCACTTCGTGGCAAATTACCTGTCACTTTACACATTCCTTCTTAATTATGCGCGGCCGTGCATGCATGCAGAGGTTGGTGGAGGAGGGAGCGAGGTACGTGGTGGTATCAGGGACGCCGCCGATGGGGTGCACGCCGATGGCGCTGACGAAATACGCCGCGGCGGCGAACGCGACGGAGTACGACCGCCGGACGGGATGCCTGCGGCGGCTCAACGGCCTCTCGCAGTACCATAACTGGATGCTGCAGGAGAGCGTGAGGCGCACGCGTGTGAAGTACCCGGGGACGACGCTGGTGTATGCCGACTACCACAAGCCCGTGGCGCGGCTCATCCGGCGCCCGGGAAAGCTCGGTAAGTTTTCTCTCGGACTCCTCCATTCTTTCGGCCTTGTTAGTCTTGATTCATTTGTTAGAAACAAGGCAAATTTTAGTTTCATTTCTCGACTGTACGCATTAATCGTCTATATATATATCATGCATCTGTGATTTCTGACTAATACTAGTACTACCTCTATACCAAAATATAAGACGTTTTGTAGTTTAATTTAAACTGCAAAAACGTCTTACATTTTGGTACGGAGGGAGCATTTCATTATGTGCGGCGACCTGACCACAAATTCACGCGCGCAGTGGCCATTAATTAGCAAAGTCAAACTTGTTGATGAGATCAAAAGAAAATGTATACTACTATATACTCCATCGAGACGATCTTTGCAGCCGCTAGCTGCGTTTTAACCCGCGCATGCATGCATGTGGGGGTGGTAATGAAAGCTGGCGGTACTCAATTATAACGGTATTTTCGGTCCAACAAGAGATTCGTTTGGCATCTCGATCGAGAAGCCTACACGCATGGCAAAGCGCGCAGCACTTAATTTTATTGGGTTGGGTGTACGTGGGGTACCATGCAAAAATGGTTTTTCAAGATATATAGGTCAACTCTGTGAGCATTAGCTAAGGCTGGTCATAGTGAGGAGTAACTTATACTAGTGTCATGCACATGGGACGTGAACTTGGTGCTCTCGGATACCTGCGCATCCTATATGCGGAAATTTTTTTAATAATTCAAAAAAAGTTCAAAAAATTCCAAATCTTTTTTGAAATCAAACATGATCAGGTATTGTACTTGTATAAAAAAGTTTGGACAAGAAATGATTCATATTGACTTCACGGTAAAAAAGACAAGTTTATGACAACAATATAGCGTGTATAGTACTTGTATATAGCGTTTTTTGCCAAATCTTCGACCCAGGATGCAGCGAAAGTCATTCTCTGACATATATTTTTATACGACTAAATACCTGATCATGTTTAATACCAAAAAAGATTTGGAATTTTTTTGGACTTTTTTGAATTACTAATTTTTTTTTGCATATAGGGTGCGCTGATACCCAGGTTCTCCTTCATATTTTTCCATACACATGACACTAGTCTAAGTTACTACCTTTATAGTGCAAAGTAAAATAGTACTCCCTCCGTCTAGGTGTGTAAGTCATCTTACGAAAACCAAATAATCCCAAAACACTTAGGCGCGGTACATTAACTCCTACCTCGTTTCTTGTCTTTTGACATATCAACCAATGAGAGATGAGAGGTGTACATGTTTCTAATGACTTGAGACTACCAAACACGACATGCAGTGGTTAGTTCCTTACATGCAATGCTATTAACTAGCAAATAAACATTAAAGTCTCTCATTTTTTCCTCCTCCTTGGTCACGGTGCACAACCTAAGATGACTTACTCACCTAGACGGAGGGAGTAGTAGTGTCATAGAGGACTTCATTAATTAGCTTGTAGACTCATCTTGTCTTAGAAAGCGCTATGTTACAATAACATATTATGTTACCACTTCTCATTAACTACATTGCCACATAAGTAAAAAAATCTCGGAGTGCGTTATGTTACTTGCTAAGTTACTCCCACTATGACTAGCCTAATTGCCCCCAGACTGACAGTACCAGGTATAATTAGTACTCCCTTGTTAAAACGTTCTTATATTTTTCCGCAAAAAAAAAAACGTTTTTATATTTTGGGACAGAGCAAGTATATAACCATGGAAGGTCTGCATTGCAGGGTTCACAGCGGAGTCCCTGAGAGCGTGCTGCGGCGGGGGCGGGCGGTACAACTACAACATGGATGGATCGGCGTGCGGCTTGCCCGGCGCGACCGCCTGCAACGACCCATCTACCCACCTCTTCTGGGACGGCATCCACTACACCGAGGCCGCCAACAAGTACATCGCCCACGGCTGGCTCACCGGACTCTACGCCCATCCCGCCATACTCAGCTTGCCGCAATAGATACACGATACCGTAGCTTGTACTACTCCCTCCATCTAGGTGAGTAAGTCATCTTAGGTTGTGCACCATGACCAAGAAGAAGGAAAAAACGAGAGAACTCAATGTTCATTTGCTAATTCATACCATTGCATGCAATGAACTAACTAGTGCATGTCGTGTCTGGTAGTCTCAAGTCATTAAAAGGATGCACACCCCACATCTCTTATTGGTTGATATGTCAAGAAACAAGAAACGAGATAAACTTTAATGCACCGCGCCTAAGTGTTTTGGGATTATTTGGTTTTCATAAGATGACTTACACACCTAGACGGAGGGAGTAGTGGTATGCAGCTTCAAAATGGTCAATGTAGTTTAGCCTTTTAATGTTTTAAGATGAGCAAAATAGTTTCTTTTTGATACAAATCAAGTGAAGCTTTTATTATGACATCATAATGTTTACAGGGATGAAAAGAAAATCATCAGGTTGGCCTAACCATGCATGATGCCCAACCCCAAATATAAAGTATGCTTCGCTAGATTCAAACTTCTAAACTTCCTAAACTCAGATGAGTACATTAGTTAGTTTGTGTCTATGAGCTAGCACAGCAGTTTGCCTCTCTTTTTTTTTTGTGTGTGTGGTTTTTTTCCTTTCTATGATGCATTTTGAAAAGAATTGTACGAAGTGTCCATGCATTGTTTTCCCCGCATTTGCGTATGATTAAGTCAATTTTATTCATTATTCCTAGTTTCGTCTAAATTATGAGCATTTCAGCTCGTATAGGCAGGTCAATGTGTATTGTTGATAATTTCAAAGCATGCATAAGGTTCGGTTCCACATTGATAAGGCATCATTTGGACGCAACTTCAAGATGGTCAATATATTTTAGCCTTTTTATATTTTAAGATGAGCAAACTAGTTCTTATTTTGTTGAGACAATCCCACGGAGCATTTATTATGACGTCGGAATGTTTACAAGGGCGGAAAGAAGATCACCAGGTTGGCCTAATCAGAAATGACGGCCAATCCCCAAATATAAATTATGCTTCGCTAGATTGTGAGCCTTAAAATTTGAGCTCCTAAACTCCTAAAATCAGATGAGCAAATTACTTAGTTTGCGTCCTTGAGCTAGCATAGCAGTTTGCCTCCCATTTTGTGGGGGTCTGCAAGAATTTCATACTACTTTTATAGCATTATGGTAGTTCTAGAGGTTTTTCCTTTCTATGATGCCTTTTGAAAAGAATTGTTCGAAGTGTCCATGTATTTTTTTTACCCGCATTTGCATATGATTATGTCAATTTCATTCATTATTCCCAGTTTTGTCTAAATTATGAGCATTTCAGCTCGTATAGGCGGGTCAATTAATGTGTACTGTTGATAATTTCAAAGCATGCATAAGGTCCGGTTCCACATTGATAAGGCATCATTTGGACCCCCCCTCCCCTTACTGTATGGTTTTCGTTATTGAGTAAATGGAGAAAAAACTAACAAAGAACTACAAGTTTTCACACTCCAATTTTCAACGGGCAAACCAAATACTTCATTGTTGTCACAACATTTTTATGGGTCATACACCATAGGTCAAACTAAATCCTTAGGTGCTTCCACATGTATATACTTATAAACAAATTAGTCCCTTAACCACTTCTATCATTAATCAGCCAAAACATACAAGGGGGCACTAGATGCACTTACAATCTCTCCTTTTTTAGTGATTGACGACAAAGTATTAAAAATTTGGTTGTTGAAAGTAAAACTTGAGGATATTGATTTCATGATATAGAGAAAACTCTCCCTGAAGATGTGCATATTGAAGAATTTGTGGGAGATATGCCCAGGATGCAATCTTGTGATGATGATATTTCCCTATATATTTGTGAGTGTTTTGTACTATCTTTGAACATCATCAATGATATGTATCAATAGGTATGTGACTTGTTTGTGGAACTATGTATTGTACGATGATCGTGCTAATGGTCCCTAATTGATAAGGTTATGCAGACATATATCCTTTGACTAGTATACGATTCGGTTGATGACTATGCTTCACAAGTCATGTGCATAGATATGCTGAACTGATATATAGTATGGACTTAGGGATGGAGATTACCGTGTTGGACAGACCCACTTTGAGACACAACGAGCTATTGTCAACTGTTAGTCTCAATTACAATGTATATGCCATGTCCTAGACCTGAGGTCCTCGCATGTTCTCAGGATGATGATCGACTCACTTAGGGTCTATCAAACACTACTCTAAATATATCTTTCAGGTGAGTCGTGAGACATGCCCCGAGACATGGTTTACCAAGATGGGAGTTGCCTCTCCTATACGGAGAGATATTCTTTGGATCCTCTCGAGTGATCAGAGTCGGAAAACATGGCCATGCGACTTGGGGTAAGTGTTAACCCGGTTTGCGAATCTGTATTACAGTTTTGAGAAGAGAGGTCAAATTACCATAAGGGTGAAAAGTACTTGCTTTGAGCTCGACCACATATATCGTGAGGCAAAAGGAATGTCGCATATGACATGTTGTCAAGGTTCGTCTAACATATTTACGCACACATGAGAGTTGACACATTCTAAAGGGGGAAAACATTGAAGCTCCACCGCGCCTTAAGACCTTCCATAGAGCTGGCGGCCTCCCAGTCCCCGCGGTCAAGCCAGCACATCTCCTCCCTAGCTACTGCTCCGGGCGCCGCCTTCACACCTCGCACCTCGCCCATCACGCCCATTAGGGGGAACACAAAAGGAAAGGGAGCTAGGCATGGGGAAAGGTGGCATAAGGAGACGGGGCCGACAGCAGCAATAGATGGGCCGATGGCGGCAAAGGAGGAACAAATGTGTGGGGGTGATTGTTAGAGGAGCGGCGGTGGAGGAGAAAACGGGGGAGAATAAAGTGTGGGGCTTGAGGGGAACAAAGAAGAAAGAGAAGGAAACCTCTATCCAAGCTGTGTATCTATTTTTACGCTGAGTCAAAGCGGTGGGCCGGTGAACGAATGAAATCTATGTCCAGCAAAAACCGGTGGCGAACAGAGAGAAAAAACAGGCAGTAAACCAGATGAAAAACTGAATAAACGTGTGGCTACAATAGGAGGCATCGGTCAGCACTAAAAACGAAGCGGATTGCTCCCTGCTTAGCCACTTTAATAATTTGTCTATGTGCATGTGTTTGCAGATAATTAACCTCTCTCTTTTGTTGATGCATGATCTACTAAAAGATTACTCTCTCATCCAGACACCCCTTCCTATGGAATAAATCTAGCAGCATTTTTATATAAAAGGCATGCTGCTAACATTTCATTTAATAGTAAATTCACTTTAAATTTGTAAACAACCCCAACTAAATGCCAAAATTGCATATATAAATCTGAATTGTCTATATTTCATATATATACAAACTGTCAACGTCAAATAATTAACAACACTGCCTTCTCTTTCTCAAAATTGCCACTCGCTGTGTCACTAGGTGTCTCTCTTTTGTAATACTTTCATATTGTATTTAAGATATTTAGCAACAATACTAATTTGAATTGAATATTTCATGAACAACCATAAATTTTGAAGGAATATGTGGTTCGAGGGTAGAAGGAAGTTATGCATCAAGGCAACTGAAATAATGTAGGTTTTCCATGAGAATAAAATGGAGACAACGATTCGGGTAAGGTAAGAAAAGCGGAATAAAATATTTAGTGCATATATCTGCCCATTTTATTTATTAATAACCAATTTAATTTTTAGTTGGGATGTACAAAAGCAAAGCTAGAAATTGCACACACATAATTTTTATTCATGTGCACAACTTTCACACAGAACTAACAACATGTATGCACTAAATTTCTCTCCACATGCATGTTTCTACATTACCTCAATAGGTGATAGTCGTCCAACCAAAATTGTGTGACATTAGAAGTCATGCATGTACTCACAAGTTACTTCTTTGCATTAATCTATCTGTGCATACCATGCCACCTAATCAAGCCAGGCATGCATTTTAGTCCTGGGTTAAAAAAATTGCACCGAATTTTGTGTGGTCATGAAAGGTATATGTGGTGAACGCTGGGAGAAAAATATATAGTTAATGCTCGCGTTGAGTTTAGTTCAATTCAAAAGTGTTTCTCTTTTTATACATAATCTTGTCACATAATTTGTAGGTCTGATTGTTTTCAAAATGTAAATCGAGAACACTCTTACATTTTCCCCATTAGTTTTAGTTGTTTTAAGCACTACTTTATGTAACATGGTTCCGACACAATGTGTGGGGCATCATCTAATATACACAAGTAGGAAAGCCGGCGATTTTGGTTCTTCAAATACACACAATGCACGTGTCCAATGTCTTACATAGTGCAATATATACGACCCGGTGCATATTTCTAAAGAACGATGCAGTACTGTAGCCATTAGAGTGGTGTAATGTTGTAGCTTGTAGGTGTGCAATTAATGTACACATTCATTTTTGGATATGGTGTCATATCTTCAAGATATATACAATTAATGTAATGTTTTAGTTTATAGATTTGTCGATAAATGTACACATTCATTTTTTGAAGCAAAACAATATCTCCAAGATATATACAACTGATGCATGCATAACATGTAGATGTGGAATTAATGAACACATTTAGTGTTCGATGATATTGCATATCTTCGAGGTATACACAATTGATGTATGTATAGTGAGTACATATAGAATTCATGTACACATTCATTATTTAATGCAGTGTTCTATCTTCAAGATATACAGCTAATGTATGGTGTAGCCTTTGGATGTGCAATTAATGTACACATTAATTTTTTGATACGGTACTATAGCTTCAAGATATACATCTAATGTATCTATCATATCTCAAACAAGCCTATATAAACCAAACCATAGCTAACAAAATCATGTATCCCACACATTCACAAAGAAGCCACACAAATCCTATATTGCACCATTCTAACAACAAAGGGAAAAGAAGGTGGTGTAGCATAGTAATAGCCATGGCGAAACTCATGTGCTTATGTCTCATCATCCTCGCCATTGCGGTGGCCGTGTCGGCCGATGAATGTGAGGGTGACCGACAGGACATGATCAAGCAGTGCGGCCAGTACACGAAATGGCCAGCAGAGCCAAAGCTAGACCCATCAAACGTGTGTTGTGCTGTGTGGCAGAAGGCGAACATCCCATGCCTTTGTGTCGGCCTCACCAAGGAGAAAGAGAAGATATGGTGTATGGAGAAGGTCGGCTATGTTGCCAATTTCTGCAAGAAGCCATTCTCACATGGCTACAAGTGCGGAAGTAAGTGAAATATATTAAGAAAGTTACGATGATGGGCATTTCTTACATGCAGTTTTGATATCAAATTTTCTTCCAATTCACACGGTTTTGTTATTAGTTAAGCAATTTATATGCATGGTGTGCTCTTCTAATCACATGTTTGGTCAAACTGATTGATGCAGGTTACACTTTCCCTCCTCTGGCGTAGTGATGATATTTTAGTCGCGGGAGGAGAACCATTGGTTTTTTACTTTCATGTGTTTGGCGTCACAACAACTTCTCTTTCAGATCTGTAATTGATGAGGTTGTGTTTAGGATAGTTTATGTTAAGCACCATGTATGAGACAAATAATGAATAAAGTCTTCTCCTCAAGTAGTCTAAATTGTGTTTGTTCATATATAATTCTTTTGGTTCTATTTATGACTCATGACTGGTGAAGGGATCAAGGATATTAGAACAAATTGGTGGTTTTAAAGCAACAACATTCATATGCTTCTTACCTCCAAAGTTAATGGGTGTAATTATGGTTGAGCTCAACCAATTTCTCGCCTTAGTAACCTGAATTCCTAGCTGATACAAAACTCCGGATACAAATTAATTTGCTAAAAGTGAAGAGGCAGAGGGGGGAGGGAAGACAAAGATAAGTGGCATATTCAGTTAGTTGTATTAATCCGCCCACAAACCTGACATAGTTCAATTGTGTCATATTACTTTGATTTTGTGATGCATGCAATTTCTGTGTTGTCCATTATGTACACTACCAGATTTTAAGCTATCATATTTTTTAAACGAGTTAGTGGAATTTTAATATATTTTGAAAAATGATACAACCATCACAAAAGTTTGTAATAGTAATAGTTTGGTCACCTCATTGGAGCGCGACTTAATCCTATTTTGAGATCACAATGGTAGAACTAACTCGACTAGCGACTAGGTCTAGCCTTGAGACTCTCATTCTTCCGACGAGTGAACTATTTTGACTAGCAGATAGGACCACTTAAGGTTCCTTTTAGCTCATTTTTGTTTAACTTGGACTTTCATTCGCTTGGACTTGTTGATGTTCACATAGACCCATGTGAGACTAGATGGGATCCTCGCGTAGGACTTCTCTATGATGTGTATATCATGGATTTGGAAAACAAGGATCTAGTCCTTGTCCAAAAGGTATGTGTCGTTCTTGGGCATTGATGGTGTTACATCACAAGGGGTACCTCACCATGTCAGTTACCGGCCTGAGGACCCGTAGGTCGGTTCCGCTTGGACTACTATGTCGTCTCATGGTGCTCTACAAAGAAGATTCAAGGAGCCTACCGTCCAAGTAAATTTGTATATGCCAACTCTAATTTTCAAAATGAATTTCCTTTTTGTGTGCCCATACCGCTCATGAAGCGGCAGGGGATGGCCAATATTTTTTTCATGCTAAACGTGTTATCCTCAAGATGAGTGTTTATTCACTTGTAATTTCACAACAATGTGGCGCTAATAGGGATGCCCAGTGCCAAAATGGATTTTTTTACTTTATATTGTCAAATAGTAAATTCCTTGAAAAGTGTTGGTATGGAAGGCACCCGTGGATATGGCTGGCCATGGAGTCTGAAACAATGGTGGAAAAAGAATAAACTTTATTTTATGTTTGGGAACTGACGAGGACATGTATTAGGGGTAGGGTAACAGGCCTGACCTAAAGACCCTACCCATGGACACCGTACACTTTGTACTGGGCCCCTGGGCCAGATCGCCGTTCAGATGTACCGCAACTTGAAAGTCACTCGGACGGCAACGACCACTCGGAGCACGGCACTCCACTCGACGAGCTCATTCCACTCGGCCGTGTAACTCACTCGGATATGCGAAGACCAATAGTCAGCATGACGGTTTTGTAGTGGCCAGGTATTATGGCATTCATGCCCCACTTTGTAACATAGGAGGTGAGGGGGTGGCGCACTCTATATAAGCCACCCCCCATCACTAGACTTGGAGGGCTGGGCTTCCACCTCTCTCTCTTTTCACCATTAGTCTCAGGACTTAGCTCAGGCATGAGGATCCGTTCCTCTCTCTTACACACACATTGTAATCTCCGGATATATACTCAGATAAAACAAAGCCTCTCCGGAGCACGAGACGTAGGGTTGTTATCTCCACCGTGAAAGGCCCGAACTCGCTAAAACCACCGTGTCACCCATATGCATCTCGATAGATCATGCTCCGTTACCCTATACCTTATTATTGTCGGAATCATTCCCACGACAGTTGGCGCCCACCGTGGGGCATGGCGTCTATCGAGCCATGATGCAGATGGTTATTTCTTCAACCACCGGCGGCGGACCAATTCCCGTTGGTGCTCTCCATTCAGTTCCATCTTCATGTTTTAACACGTTTTTTGTACTGTTCATCCTCGCGACGAGCAAGGCATCGCAAGCAGAATGGTTTCAAGCAGAAGGGAAACAAACATCCATCCAAGTTCCAAGCACATACAAGGATTGACGACGTGAAAGCAGGAAACAAACTGTGCCTCCGCATGCGGCAACCGGCGCCGTCCACCTCATCGTCGTCACGCTCGTCATCACGCGTGGCCACCGGCGTCGTCCGCCCAGTCGTCGTCTCCGGCCTCGGGACAGCCGAGGGCCGACTGCGCCTCCGCACGCGGCCACCGGCACCATCCGCCTCATTGTCGTCACGCACGACCGCCGGCGTCGTTATCATGCGCGGCCGTCGGCGCCGTCCACCTCATCGTTGTCTCCGACCTCGGCACAGTCGAGTGGACCTTGTCTGCGGCGTCGTCATTGAGCCCCCACGCGTGGCCACTGGCGCTGTCCGCTGGCGTCATCGTCACGCACAGCCGCCAGCGCTGTTCGCCACGTCGTCGACTCCGGCCTCGAGTTCAAGGCTGCTCGGCGACGACCTCCGCAGTGGAGGCGCAGCCCCGATGCGGCATAGGCGCGCAGTGCTTCTTCCTCCGGCGCCGGTCGCCGGGGACAGTCTCCATGGCGGGGGTGCGCTGTGGAATCAATGCCTCGTAAGTGCATGCATAACGTGGGCTGTTTCCTCGATCAATTAACATGCAGGAAAAAGGAAACGGAGGAACGTGGGTTGACCGTTTCACTAAGGTAATTACCTCATTAAATGGCTCAGCAGGTGAGTATTTCAGCGTCAGTTTTCTAATTACTGCAGCCAAAAAGCTCCGCTACTCCCGCGCCATAATTGGTGCATACATGCATATGCAACCACCCGGCCGTTAAATTCGTGGCTGTGCTGACTTACTTGCTAGTACTAACTTGCAGGGACGTTTTGATCCAGTAGAAAATATATTCGTAACTATACTTGCAGTACTAACTTGCAGGATCACTTGTCTCGTCGTCGTCCACCGACAGCAGTTCACTCGACGGACGTTTCGTTCAGGCGAATAACACGATGACAGGCTTCATTTGGATTACTAAACGTCCAAATTCATTCGGATGCATTTTTTGTACGACTAACGTGCAGTGACTCGGCCGCCTGCACACCGTCGCTCATCTGGTCACACCAGCATCACTTGGTTCGCGTGCGCGTTGTCACTCGACCTCCCGCGCGTCGTCACTCCGCGGCACGCGTCTACATCACCCGGACGCCCCACGTGTTGCCACTTCACGGGACGCGTCTATATCACTCGGACGCGTCGCGCGCATCGTCACTCCGCAACACGCCTCTACATCGCCCGGACGTCCCGTACGTCGCCACTCTGCGGGATGCGTCTACATCACTCGGACGCCCTGCGCGCATCGTCGCTCAGGGGCACACGCGTCATCACTCGGACGCCCTGCGTGAATCGTCATTCCGCGACACACGTCTACATCGCTTGGATGCCCTGCACGTCGCCACTTCGCGGGACGCGTTTACATCACTCGGACGCCCCGCGCGCATCGTCACTCTGTGACACGCGTCTACATCACTCGGCCGCCTCGCGCGTTGCCGCTCGGTTGGTCACCTCATAACCACTCGGCCGCCCCGCGCATCGTCATCGGTTGGTCATC
>NC_041389.1:617068183-617070884 GCF_002162155.2 Triticum dicoccoides
CGGTTGGTCACCTCATCACCACTCGGCCTTCCCGCGCGTCGCCATTGGTTGGTCGCCTCATCACCACTCGGCCACCCCGCGCATCGCCATCGGTTGGTCACCTCATCATCACTCGGCCGCCCCGCGCGTCGCCATCGGTTGGTCACCTCGTCACCACTCGGCCTCCCCGCGCGTCGCCACTCGGTTGGTCGCCTCATCACCACTCGGCCACTCGCGCGCTTTCAGACAGCTAAGTCATTTTACATTCTGTTATTTCCGTCTTCCCGAATATCCCGTAATTCACACATCACATTCACTCGGAGGGCACGCCACCAAGTGTACCTCTACGCTCGGCTGCTTATTTTCACCCGAGTCCAACTTCCATTTTAACGCATACATCATTCACGAACACCATGTGTTCTTCATTTCGAGTTTCCATCAGTCATCGGGGGCTGCAACTCAGTCGAAACACTACACTTCCGTTTTATTTGAGCCAACACTCCAACATGTCTAGTTGGATCCTTCACTTCGTCAAGTTCGACTAGATCCTTCACTCTTTTAGAATCTTGTTGGTTTTGAACCAGCAAGCCCCTTGCACTCCCAGTGGGTGTCTATGGGTGTTATTTACACAAATCATTTCAGCACACATCAAATTTCCTCGAGAAAATATTTCGTTGGCTTGTGCCATTTTTCTTACACAAGTTACGTGATCACTCGATGGCCCTATGCGCCAACTTCATCGCTGCTCGAACTCAGTCACCATACCGGTCCTAGCGCACCACAACACCGACATTGTCACCTGTTGGCTTCAAACACATTCGGCCAACCCCTCAGAGGAATCCTCTTCATCATATCAATGACATAGACCTCGTCAGGCATGAGACTGATAAGTACCTTTTATAATTAAACTTCACACTTCACTCTTTTTGCGAGTTTGCCTCTTTCAAGCATCACTCGGAAGCTTCTCCTCATCATTACCCGAGTCCGACTCGATGAATTGCAAATCATCCATTCAAAACTATATTTCTCGTATTCCAACATGTCCGTTGTCGAAGCCTGTAGTACGCTCGGGGGCTACTCCGCACTTGGGGGCTGCACACTCTCCTGAGTAGTCAAGTACTTCATCACCAGTCAGATCCTTCACTTCAACAAGTGCATTCGATCCGCCACTTTGACAAGTTTTATAATCACCCAGACGCTCTACACGCCATCTTCATTCTTATTCAGACTCAGTTGCCACGCCGGTCTTGTTGTGTCGCAGCCAAACTACACCAACCTCATCGTTACATTAGCTTCGAGAGAATCTGGCTAACTCCTTCGAAGACCATTTCAACCACTTGGCTGGACACGCAATATGTCACTCGGCCACCTCGCACATCCTCACTCGGCCGTCCCGCATCACACCACTCGGTTGTGCACGTCTTCACCACTCGGGCGCTCCATGTGTCGCCTCTCGGTTGTGCACGTCTTCACCACTCGGCCGCTATGTGCGTCGCCACTCGGTTGTGCACGTCTTCCCCATTTGGCCGTCCCGCGCGTCGTCACTCGGTTGTACACATCATCACCCCTCGGCCGCCTCGCGCGTCGCCATCAGTTGGACATGTCTTTACCTCTACACCCCCAACACGGGAACAACTAAGTTACTCGTATGATCAAACCTCATATCACACTCTAGCAAGCTTGCCTCTTTCGAGCATCACTCGGGGGCTACGCACAGCCGTTGGGCATGCCGCCCTCAGGGGTTACGCCCATTCAATCAACCCATTGATCACATCAGGAATATCTTTCTGACCATATTTGATCGGTCTGCCGAAAATCTATAAGGGTAGTACTGTCCACTCGGACGATCGCCCAAATCATTACCTAAAGTCATCTTCAGGACTGCAAAAGGGCGAAAACAACGCTCCTCTACGGATACACTTGGCCCTATCCTAGGCTCCAAGGCGTTAGTTTCACAAACTTGAACTCAGAGATGTCATGTGCTGGTTTTCCCCTGGGATAATGAGTGGCCTCTCTCTGGAGAGTCAGTCCACACACTAGCCTCGTCACTCGGGTTTCATGGCACGTCCATGTCAGACCACTAGTCTATCTCCTCCGGGAGACATACAAGTGCTACCAAGTTTTTCCTTGCAGTCAACATACCCCGATCAGTTGGGAAGCACGTCCACTTGGATAAATACCCCTTTCATGCAAAAGGGTAAAAATGAAGCGCCATCGCTGAATCGTTCAGGGGGCCTTACTCGTCGAACGTCGTTCGTACAACCACCTCGCTACGCATCCATCTGATTGATTCAATTCCAGATAAAGATATTTTACGGTCTTCCAAATGATGGTTGTTCATTTTTTGAAATGTTCTGAAATCCCCCAGTGGGTGCCTTAGTTGCAAATCTGTTTTGCCTAAGATGAAGTTATAAAAATCCTACCGAGTGGTGAGTCCGCCTCCCACTCGGGAGCTTAGCTGCAGCCCAGTGCTCGCCTAAGTTTGAAAAATCCTACCGAGTGGTGAGTCCGCCTCCCACTCAGGGGCTTAGCTGCAGCCCAGTGCTCCCCTAAGTTTGAAAAATCCTACCGAGTGGTGGGTCTGCCTACCACTCGGGGGCTTAGCTGCAGCCCAGTGCTCGCCAAAGTTTGAAAACTCCTACCAAGTGGTGAGTCCGCCTCCCACTCGGGGGCTTAGCTGCAGCCTAGTGCTCGCCTAAGTTTGAAAACTCCTACCGAGTGG
>NC_041389.1:617071665-617165092 GCF_002162155.2 Triticum dicoccoides
GGGGCTTAGCTGCAACCCAGTGCTCGCCTAAGTTTGAAAAATCCTACCGAATGGTGAGCGATCCTCTCACTCGAGGGCTTATCTACAATCCTGTACTCGCCTAAGTTTGAAAAATCCTACCGAGTGGTGAGCAAACCTCCCACTCGGAGGCTTAGCTGTAGCCCAGTGCTCGCCTAAGTTTGAAAATCCTACCGAGTGGTGAGCAAACCTCCCGCTCGGAGGCTTAGCTGCAGTCTCGTACTCGCCTAAGTTTGAAACATCCTACCGAGTGGAGAGCAAACCTCCCACTCGGGGGCTTAGCTGCAGTCCCGTACTCGCCTAAGTTTGAAAAAATCCTACCGAGTGGGGAGCAATCCTCCCACTCGGAGGCTTAGCTGCAGCCCAGTACTCGCCTGAGTTTTGAAAAACCTTATCGACCGGTTGACCGGAACGTCAAGACCATTGCTGAGTGCCTTGCCGATGAGCTGATCAATGCTACTCGAGGATCACTCGATTGGCCGACCGGAACGTCAAGACCATTGCCGAGTGCCTCGCTGATGAGCTGATCAATGCTACTCAAAGATCACTCAATCGGCCGACTCGAACGTCAAGACCATTGCTGAGTGCCTTGCTGATGAACTGATCAATGCTACTCAAGGATCACCCGATCGGTCGACCGGAACGACAAGATCATTGCTGAGTGCCTTGCTGATGAGCTGATCAATGCTACTCAAGGATCACTCAATCAGCCGACTGGAACGTCAAGACCATCGCTGAGTGCCTTGCTGGTGAGCCGATCAATGCTTTTCGAGGATCGCCTGATCTTCATCAAGCAAACAGACAACAATCCGAGAGAAGGACAAGTTTGATCAGTACCAGCTAAAAAGAGTTTTAGTTCTCTCAGACCCCCGCCGACTGCCCGCAGTCGATGGCGGTCTCGGGGACTACACCCAGTGGGTGCACTAAGCGTGGCCCCACTGGAGTAATCTCCACTCAGTATGGCCTGACCAGTCCGAGTGATAAACAACAACAAAAAGATAGGCTCTAAGACTCCCGCCGACTGCCCGCAGTCGACTGCAGTCTCAGGGACTACACCCAGTGGGTGCACTCAGCGTGCCCCCACTGGAATGGTATCCACTCGGAACGGTCCGCCCGGTCCGAGTGACGGCCAAACAACAAAAAAGAGACATGTTCCAAGCGTGAAGAAATTCTAAGTAATCAGTTACTCGATGCAGGACCAGCTCCCAAAAATAAATAAATTATAAGGTGAGTTTAACGCTCCTCCATGGACCCGTTTGAGCTCGTTTCACTCGGACACCATGCAGTCTGGAATCCGTCAAGGCAACACACGGAGATAAGACCGCCGGGTGACTAGAGGAAGTTCATAAGTGCCTCTGTAGCACTCGACTCATCTTGGAATTCACCTCGACTCGACCTGCTCAACCTCGACCGATTCGGGGGCTAATGACAAGGACATGTATTAGGGGTAGGGTAACAGGCCTGACCTAAAGACCCTACCCATGGAAACTGTACACTTTGTATTGGGCCCCTGGGCCAGATCGCCGTTTAGATGTACCGCAACTTGGAAGTCACTCGGACGGCAACGACCACTCAGAGCACGGCACTCCACTCGACGAGCTCATTCCACTCGGCCGTGTAACTCACTCGGATATACGAAGACCAATAGTCAGCATGACGGTTTTGTAGTGGCCAGGTATTATGGCATTCATGCCCCACTTTGTAACATAGGAGGTGAGGGGGTGGCGCACTCTATATAAGCCACCCCCACCACTAGGCTTGGGGGGCTGGGCTTCCACCTCTCTCTCTTTTCACCATTTGTCTCGGGACTTAGCTCAGGCATGGGGATCCGTTCCTCTCTCTCTCACACACATTGTAATCTCCAGATATATACTCAGATAAAACAAAGCCTCTCCGGAGCACGAGACATAAGGTTGTTATCTCCACCGTGAGAGGCCCGAACTCGCTAAAACCACCATATCACCCATATGCATCTCGATAGATCATGCTCCGTTACCCTCTACCTTATTTTTGTTGGAATCGTTCCCACGACAGGAACCACCTACGATGTATCTAGCATCAAAAGTATTGGGAATTACTCGGTGGTTTTCGTTGACGGGAAAAGCATGCCTCTCAAAATATTTTATCTCTCAATAAAAACTTTGAGCTCTAGCACCTCTACAAATCTCTGCTTCCCTCTATGAAGGGCCTATCCATTTACTTTATGCGATTTTTATTTTTATTTGAGTCTCCATCTTCTCTTATAAAGTACCAACTAGGGAGCACTATGATCATACTTGTGCATTGGATGCAGCTAATATCCGAGTGTGTTTCATGAATGGATCAATGATTCAGCATGATGGGCTAGGGATAACTTTCTTTAGTGTTGATATTTTGAAAGACATGGTTGCTTATTGATATGCTTGAGTATTTAAGTCTTCATGTCAAATATAGACTATTACTTTGAATAATCTAAAATTCCAAATGTCCATGCTATAAAATAAAAGAATACATGATGAACATGCTAGACAACATTCCACATCAAATATTCTGTCTTTGTCATTTACCTACTCGAGGACGAGCAGGAATAAGCTTGGGGATGCTGATACGCCTCCAGCGTATCCATAATTTTTGATTGTTCCATGTTGTTATATTATCATTCTTGGATGTTTTATATTCATTTTATAGCAACTTTATATCATTTTTTGGGACTAACTTATTGACATAGTGCCCAGTGCCAGTTGTTGTTTTTGCTTATTTTTTACTTCGCACAATATTGCTACGTCTTGAGCTTGCGTTGGTTTTCCTTGAAGGGGAAAGGGTGATGCAGCAATAGTAGCGTAAGTATTTCCCTCAGTTTTTTAGAACCAAGGTATCAATCCAGTAGGAGGCTCCTCAAAAGTCCCACGCACCTACACAAACAAAAAAAGAACTCGCAACCAACACAATAAAAGGGTTGTCAATCCCTTCACGGCCACTTGCGAAAGTGAGATCTAAAAGACATAGTATGATAAGATAAATATATTTTTGGTATTTTATAATATAGATGCAGAAAGTAAAGATGCAAATAAATGTAGATTGGAAGACCATATGATAAGAGATAGACCCGGGGGCCATAGTTTTCACTAGAGGCTTCTCTCAAGATAGCATAAGTATTACGGTGGGTGAACAAATTACTGTCGAGCAATTGATAGAAAAGTGAATAGTTATGAGATTATCTAGGCATGATCATGTATATAGGCATCACGTACGCAACAAGTAGACTGACTCCTTCCTGCATCTACTACTATTACTCGACACATCGACCGACTCCTGCCTGCATCTAGAGTACTAAGTTCATAAGAACAGAGTAACGCATTAAGCAAGATGACATGATGTAGAGGGATAAACTCAAGCAATATGATATAAACCCCATATTTTTATCCTCGATGGCAACAATACAATACGTCTCTTGCAACCCTTTCTGTCACTGGGTAAGAACACCGCAAGATTGAACCCAAAGCTAAGCACTTCTCCCATGGCAAGAAATATCAATCTAGTAGGCCAAACCAAACCGATAATTAGAAGAGACTTGCAAAGATAACTCAATCATACATAAAAGAATTCAGAGAAGATTCAAATATTATTCATACATAAACTTGATCATAAACCCACAATTCATCGGATCTCTACAAACACACCGGAAAAAGAGTTTACATCGAATAGATCTCCACAAGAGAGGGGGAGAACATTGTATTGAGATCCAAAAAGAGAGAAGAAACCATCTAGGTAATAACTATGGACACGAAGGTCTGTGGTAAACTACTCACAACTCATCGGAAGGGCTATGGTGTTGATGTAGAAGCCCTCCGTGGTGGATTCCCCCTCCGGCAGAACGCCGACGATGACTCCAAGATGTGATCTCGCGGATACAGAAGGTTATAGTGGCGGAAATATTTCTTTGGTGGCTCCCTGGATGTTTTCGGGGTATGTAGGCTTATATAGGAGGAAGAAGTACGTCGGTGGCCGCTCGAGGGGCCCACGAGACAGGGGGCGCTCCCTATAGGGGGGGGCACGCCCTACCCTCTCGTGGCCGCTTCGACTGCTTCTTGACTTGCACTCCAAGTCCTCTAGATCACGTTCGTTCCAAAAATCACGCTTCCGAAGGTTTCATTCCGTTTGGGCTCCATTTGATATTCCTTTTCTTTGAAATACTGAAATAGAAA
Organism: Triticum dicoccoides; assembly: GCF_002162155.2. Classification (NCBI taxonomy): domain Eukaryota; kingdom Viridiplantae; phylum Streptophyta; class Magnoliopsida; order Poales; family Poaceae; genus Triticum; species Triticum dicoccoides. The sequence goes on from NC_041389.1 coordinate 617,075,868, forward strand.
AAAAACAGCAATACGAGCTGGGCCTCCGGTTAGTAGGTTAGTCCCAAAAATGATAATAATCTGTAAAATAAAGCCCAAAAACATCCAAAACAGGTAATACAATAGCATGGAACAATCAAAAATTATAGATACGTTGGAGACGTATCAAGCATCCCCAAGCTTAATTCCTGCTCATCCTTGAGTAGGTAAATGATAAAAACAGAATTTTTGATGTGGAATGCTACCTAGCATAATTCTCAATGTATTTTTCTTTATTGTGGCATGAATGTTCCGATCCAAATGATTCAAGATAAAAGCTTTCAAAACATAAAAATAATAATGCTTCAAAGCATACTAAGAAATAATCATGTCCTGTCAAAATAGCATAGCCAAAGAAAGCTTATCCCTACAAAATCATATAGTTAGGCCATGCTTCATTTTCATTACACAAAATACTCCCATCATGTACAACCCCGATGACGAGCCGAGCAATTGGTTCATACTTTTTAACGTGCTTCAGCTTTTTTTCAACTCTTACGCAATACATGAGCGCAAGCCATGGACATATCACTATGGTGGTCTATTGTGGTGGTTGTGAGGACAAAAAGAGGGAGAAGATAGTCTCACATCAACTAGGCGTATCAACGGGCTATGGAGATGCCCATCAATAGATATCAATGTGTGTGAGTAGGGATTACCATGCAATGGATGCACTAGAGCTATAAATGTATGAAAGCTCAACAAAATGAACTAAGTGGGTGTGCATCCAACTGGCTTGCTCATGAAGACCTAGGGCACTTTTGAGGAAGCCCATCATTGGAATATACAAGCCAAGTTCTATAATGAAAAATTCCCACTAGTATATGAAAGTGACAACATAGGAGACTCTCTATCATGAAGATCATGGTGCTACTTTGAAGCACAAGTGTGGAAAAAGAGATAGTAGCAATTGTCCCTTCTCTCTTTTTCTCTCATTTTTTTCTCTTTTTTTTCTTTTTCTTTTTTTTCTTTCTCCTTTTTTTCTTTTTTCTTTTTTTTTCCTTTTTGGTGGGCTTCTTTGGCCTCTTTTATTTTTATAAAGTCCGAAGTCTCATCCCGACTTGTGGGGGAATCATAGTCTTCATCATCCTTTCCTCACTGGGACAATGCTCTAATAATTAAGATCATCACACTTTTATTGATTTACAACTCAAGAATTACAACTCAAAGCTAGAAAAAAATATGACTCTATATGAATGCCTCAGGCGGTGTACCGGGATATGCAATGAATCAAGAGCGACATGTATGAACATTATGAAGGTGGCCTTGCCACAAATACGATGTCAACTACATGATCATGCAAAGAGCAATATGACAATGATGAAACGTGTCATAATAAACGGAACGGTGGAAATTTGCATGGCAATATATCTCGGAATGGCTATGGAAATGCCATAATAGGTAGGTACGGTGGCTGTTTTTAGGAAGGTAAATAATGGGTTCATGATACCGGCGAAAGTTGCGCGGCATAAAAGAGGCTAGCAAAGTGGAAGGATGAGTGTGCGTATATCCATGGACTCACATTATTCATAAAGAACTCATATACTTATTGCAAAAGTCTACTTAGCCCTCGAAGCAAAGTACTACTACACATGCCCCAAGAGGGATAGTTTGGTAGGAAAAGACCATCGCTCGTCCCCGACTACCACTCATAAGGAAGACAATCAAAAGAGCACCTCATGCAACAAATTTGTCACACAACTTTTACCATACGTGCATGCTACGGGACTTGCCAACTTCAACAAAAGTATTTCTCAATTTTATAATTATCCACTAGCATGACCCTAACGTTACTACCTTTATATCTCAAAACAATTATCAAGCATCAAATTGATCCTAATGTTGAATGCACTTTTTATGATAGTTTTTATTATACCCAACTTGGATGTTCATCATTCTAGGACCAAATTTGTAACCATAGAAAATACCATGTTGTTATAAAAGACTCTCAAAATAATATAAGTGAAGCATGAGAGACTAGCAATTTCTTCAAAATTAATCCACCGCCATGCTCTAAAAGATATAAGTGAAGCACTAGAGCAAAAACTATCAAGCTCAAAAGATATAAGTGAAGCACATAGAGTATTCTAGCAAATTCTAATCAAATAGGCTTATCCCAAAAGGTGTGTACAGCAAGGATGATTGTGGTAAACTAGAAAGCAAAGACTATTATAATACACGACTCTCCAAGCAAAACGCATATCATGTGGCGAATAAAAATATAGCTCCAAGTAAAGTTACCAATAAACGAAGACGAAAGAGGGGATGCCTTCCCGGGGCATCCCCAAGCTTGGGCTTTCGGCTATCCTTGAATATCTTGGGGTGCCATGGGCATACCCAAGCTTAGGCTATTTCCACTCCTTATTCCATAGTCCATAAAATCTTTACCCAAAACTTGAAAACTTCACAACACAAAACTCAACAGGAATCTTATAAGCTCTGTTAGTGAAAGAAACAAAACCACCACACAAGGTACTGTAATGAACTCATTCTTTATTTATTTCGGTGTTAAACCTACTGTATTCGAAGTTCTCTATGGTTCATAGCCTTACATACTAGCCATAGATGCATCAAAATAAGCAAACAACACACGAAAAACAGAATCTGTCAAAAACACAACAGTCTGTAGCAATCTGTAACTAACGCAAACTTATGTAACTCTAAAACTCCTACCAAAATAGGTCGTACTTGAAAATTTGTTTATTGATCAGTAGCAAAAAGAATCAACGCAAAAGCACGTTTCTGTGATTTATTGAATTTGTTCTCGTGAGCGCAAAGTTTTTGTTTTTCAGCAGAAGCAAATCAACTATCATCATAGGTTATCCTATAGGTTCTACTTGGCACAAACACTAATTAAAAGATAAAAACACATCTAAACAGAGGGTAGATGCAAAATTTATTACTAAATAGGAACAAAAACAAAAAACACAAAGAAAATTGGGTTGCCTCCGAACTAGCGCTATCGTTTAATGCCCCTAGCTAGGCATAAAAGCAAAGATAGATCTAAGTAGTGCCATCTTTGGCACTTGCCTTGGGGGGCAAGTCTCCCCCTTGGCCGCCCCCCCTAGGAGATCCCATCTCGTAGGGCCGGCGCCCCCCTGGGGTCCCTATATAAAGAGGGGAGTGGGAGGGCAGCCGCACCTGACACCTGGCGCCTCCCTTCCCCCCTTGCTACACCTCTCCCTCCCGTAGTCGCTTGGCGAAGCCCTGCCGGAGCCCTGCTGCATCCACTACCACGCCGTCGTGCTGCTGGATCTTCATCAACCTCTCCTCCCCCCTTGCTGGATCAAGAAGGAGGAGACGTCACGCTGACCGTACGTGTGTTGAACGCGGAGGTGCCGTCCGTTCGGCGCTAGGATCTCCGGGGATTTGGATCACGACGGGAATGACTCCCTCAACCCCGTTCTCTTGAACGTTTCCGCACGCGATCTACAATGGTATGTAGATGCACTCCTCTCTCTCGTTTCTAGATGAACTCATAGATTGATGTTGGTGAACGTAGGAATTTTTTTATTTTATGCAACGTTCCCCAACACAATTATCATAATCAAATTCCTTGAAATCCGAGATAGTGGGTTCAATACTATTTAAAGTCATGACCTCTCCAATCCCACTTTTACCAACTTTAGCATCAAGATCTAAAAACTCCAAATTATTGGGACGCCTTCTAAATAAAGTTGAGTCATCTCCAGTCCCATTATTATCAAGATTCATATTGCAAAACAAAGATATAATAGGGGACACATCAATAACTTTAAGATCTTCATCATTATTTTCATGAGAACTAGAAGAACATGCCTTTATAAAGCTATCTTTCTTAGCACGCAATCTAGCGGTTCTTTCCTTGCACTCGTCAATGGAAATTATCATTACTTTGAGAGACTCATTGATATCATGCTTAGGGTAAGAAGATCTAATTTTATGAGAATCAACATCAAGTGAAAGTCTATCAATGTTCCTAGCCAAATCGTCAACTTTGAGCAATTTTTCTTCAAGCAAAGCAGTAAAATTCTTTTTAAGAAATCATAAATTCTTTCACACTATTCTCAAAATCAGAGGGCATCTTACTAAATTTACCATAAGAATTATTGTAGGAATTTCCATAATTATTAGAGGAATTACTAGGGAACTGTCTAGAATTAAAGTTTCCTCTATAAGCATTGTTTCCGAAACTATTCCTACCAACAAAATTCACATCCATAGATTCATTATTGTTCTCAATCAAAGTATACAAAGGCATATCATTGGGATCAAGAGGAGTATTTTTAGTAGTAAACAATTTCATAAGTTCATCCATCTTCCCACTCAAAACATTGATTTCTTCTATAGCATGCACTTTTTTACTAGAAGATCTTTCCATGTGCCATTGAGAATAATTTTCCATAATATTATCAAGAAGTTTTGTAGCATCTCCTAACGTGATTTCCATAAAAGTGCCTCCCGCGACCGAATCTAAGAGATTTCTAGAAGCAAAGTTCAAACCGGCATAAATTTTTCGTATGATCATCCATAAATTCAAACCATGCGTAGGGCAATTGCGAATCATCAATTTCATTCTTTCCCAAGATTGGGCAACATGCTCATGATCAAGTTGTTTAGAATTCATAATATCGTTCCTAAGAGTGATGATCTTAGCGGGAGGAAAATACTTAGAGATAAAAGCATCTTTGCACATGTTCCAAGAATCAATACTATTTCTAGGCAAAGACGAAAACCAAACTTTAGCACGATCTCTAAGTGAAAACGGAAATAACTTCAATTTAACAATATAATTATCCGTATCTTTCTTCTTTTGCATATCACACAAATCAACAAGTTGTTTAGATGAGTAGCGGCATCTTCACTAGGAAGGCCGGCGAATTGATCTTTCATAACAAGATTCAGCAAAGCAGTATTGATTTCACAAGACTCAACATCATTAAGAGGAGCAATCAGAGTACTAAGGAAATCATTATTATTGGTATTCGAGAAATCACACAATTTGGTATTATCTTGTGCCATGGCAACAAGTAATCCAACACACAAGCAAACAGAAAAAGGCAACGAAAAAGAGAGAGGAGATTGGGAAAGAGAGGGCGAATAAAACGGCAAGGGTGAAGTGGGGGAGAGGAAAACGAGAGGCAAATGGCAAATAATGTAAATGCGAGGGAGATGAGTTTGTGATGGGTACTTGGTATGTCTTGACTTGAGCGAAGACCTCCCCGGCAACGGCGCCAGAAATCCTTCTTGTTACATCTTGAGCTTGTGTTGGTTTTCCTTGAAGAGGAAAGGGTGATGCAGCAATAGTAGTGTAAGTATTTCCCTCAGTTTTTGAGAACCAAGGTATCAATCCAGTAGGTGGCTCCTCAAATGTCCCACGCACCTACACAAACAAACAAAGAACTCGCAACCAACGCAATAAAGGGGTTGTCAATCCCTTCACGGCCACTTGCGAAAGTGAGATCTAAAAGAGATAGTATGATAAGATACATATATTTTTGCTATTTTATAATATAGATGCAGAAAGTAAAGATGCAAATAAAAGTAGATTGGAAGCAAATATGATAAGATATAGACTCGGGGGCCATAGGTTTCACTAGAGACTTCTCTCAAGATAGCATAAGTATTACGGTGGGTGAACAAATTACTGTCGAGCAATTGATAGAAAAGCGAATAGTTATGAGATTATCTAGGCATGATCATGTATATAGGCATCACGTCCGCAACAAGTAGACCGACTCCTGCCTGCATCTACTACTATTACTCCACACATCGACCGACTCCTGCCTGCATCTAGAGTATTAAGTTCATAAGAACAAAGTAATGCATTAAGCAAGATGACATGATGTAGATGGATAAACTCAAGCAACATGATATAAACCCCATCTTTTATCCTCGATGGCAACAATACAATACGTGTCTAGCAACCCTTTCTGTCACTGGGTAAGAACACCGCAAGATTGAACCCAAAGCTAAGCACTTCTCCCATGGCAAGAAAGATCAATCTAGTAGGCCAAACCAAACCGATAATTCGAAGAGACTTGCAAAGATAACTCAATCATACATAAAAGAATTCAGAGAAGATTCAAATATTATTCATAGATAAACTTGATCATAAACCCACAATTCATCGGATCTCGACAAACACACCGCAAAAAGAGTTTACATCGAATAGATCTCCACAAGAGAGGGGGAGAACATTGTATTGAGATCCAAAAAGAGAGAAGAAGCCATCTAGCTAATAACTATGGACCCGAAGGTCTGTGGTAAACTACTCACAACTCATCGGAAGGGCTATGGTGTTGATGTAGAAGCCCTCCATAGTGGATTCCCCCTCCGGCAGAACGCTGGCGATGGCTCCATGATGGGATCTCGCGGATACAGAAGGTTCTGGTGGTGGAAATATTTCTGCGGTGGCTCCCTGGATGTTTTTGGGGCATGTAGGCTTATATAGGAGGAAGAAGTACGTCGGTGGCCGCCCGAGGGGCCCACGAGACAGGGGGCACGCCCTATAGGGGGGGGGGCTACCCTCTCATGGCCGCTTCGGCTGCTTCTTGACTTGCACTCCAAGTCCTCTGGATCACGTTCCTTCCAAAATCACGCTTCCGAAGGTTTCATTCCGTTTGGACTCCGTTTGATATTCCTTTTCTTCGAAATACTGAAATAGGCAAAAAAATAGCAATATGGGCTGGGCCTCCGGTTAGTATGTTAGTCCCAAAAATTATAATAATGTATAAAATAAAGCCCATAAACATCCAAAACAGGTAATATAATAGCATGTAACAATCAAAAATTATAGATACGTTGGAGACGTATCAAATAGTACCAAACAAAGTCCAAATGCCACAAAACTTTTTGGAGATTTTTTCTGCCCAGAAGACAACTTGGGAGCCAAGGAAGTGCACAAGGGAAGGCCTGTGGAGCCCGCAGAGACCAGGGCACCAAAGGCCCCTGGCGTGCCGTGATGGGTTATGGGGCCCATTGAGGTCCTTTCCACCACCTCTCAGCTCTATAAATACCCAAATATTTTAGAAACCCTAGGGGAGTCGACGAAACAAAATTCCAGCCGCCGCAAGTTCCAGAAACACAAGCTCTATAGATGGCTTCTTCTCTCTTTTTGATTCTCAATACAATGTTCTCTGATACGTCTCCAACATATGTATAAATTTTGATTGTTCCATGTTGTTATATTATCATTCTTGGATGTTTTACAATCATTTTATAGCAACTTTATATCCTTTTTTGGGACTAACCTATTGACATAGTGCCCAGTGACAGTTATTGTTTTCTGCTTGTTTTTTACATCGTAGCAAATCAATATCAAACGGAGTCCAAACATAGCAAAACTTTTTGTGGATTTTTTTGGACCAGAAGACATCCAGTGGGCCAAAGAAGTACCGAAGAGGGGGGCCGAGGTGAGCATAAGACACCAGGGAACGCCTGGAGGCCCAGTCGCGCCCTGATGGGTTGTGCCCACATCAGTAACCTCCCGCACCGCATCTTTGCTCTATAGATACCACAATATTCCAGAAACCCTAGGGGAGTCGACGAAAATCAATTCCACCCGCTGCAAGTTCCAGGACCACCAGATCCAATCTAAACACCATCACAGAGGGGTTCATCATCCTCATGGTGCCTCTCCGATGATGCGTGAGTAGTTCTTTGTAGTCCTACGGGTCCGTAGTTAGTAGCTAGATGGCTTCCTCTCTCTCTCTCTCTTGATTCCTGATACAATGGTCTCTTGGAGATCTATTTGATGTAACTCTTTTTGTGGTGTGTTTGTTGGGATCCGATGAACTTTGAGTTTATGATCAGATCTATGTTTTTATCCATGAAAGTTATTTGAGTCTTTTTGATCTCTTAAATGCATGATTACTTATAGCATCATATTTCTTCTTCGAATCTTTGGTTTAGTTAGGCCAACTAGATCGTTTTTTCTTGCCATGGGAACATGTGTTTTGTGATGGGTTCGATCTTATGGTGCTTTATCCAAGTGACAGAAGGGGAACCGAAACATTCGTATCATTGCTATTAAGGATAACAAGATGGGGTCTATTTCTACATAAATAGATCTTGTCTACATCATGTCATCGTTCTTATTGCATTACTATATTTCTCCATGAAGTTAATACACTAGATGCATGCTGGATAGCGGTCGATGTGTGGAGTAATAGTAGTAGATGCAGGCAGGAGTCGGTCTACTAATCTGGGAGGTGATGCCTATATAATGATCATTGCCGGGATATCGTCAGGGTTATTTGAAGTTCTATCAATTGCCCAACAGTAATTTGTTTACCCACTGTATGCTATTTTCTCGAGAGAAGCCACTAGTGAAATATACGGCCCCCGGTTCTCTTCTTAGTCATATTTGCCTTCGAGATCTATTTCTATTTGCTTTTACTTTCAGATCTATTAATCCATAAATACAAAAATACCTTGTTGCAATTTTTATTTATTTATTTCATCTCGCGTTCCCGCGAGATCTATTTATCCAAACTACTACAATTTTACCTTTCTTTTTACCCATGAGGGATTCACAACCCCTCTCTTACGTCGGGTTGCAAGTATTTGTTCTTCGTGTGCAAGAGTTGTTTACGTGGCGTTTTGTGGTTCTCCTCTGGTTCGATAACCTTGGTATCATCATCGAGGGAAATACCTACCGTTGCCGTGCTGCATCATCCCTTCCTCTTTGGGAAAATACCGACGTAGTTCAAGCCAACATCAAAAGGAATTTGTTTTTTTACATAAAGACTGTAAGGGAGGCCCCTACAGTATAATTGGTGCAACAAACCCAAATTGCAAGTACCATGCCTTGAACCTGGGTGGGTAGGAAGGCATCAACCCCTTCCCACCACTAGGCTATGCCTTAGTCTGCTCAAAAGGAATTTGTGGCGCCATTGCCAGGGAGGATCACGTCAAGATAGTCTCCCGTCAACTTGCCAATTTCTGGTGCTATTGCCAGGGAGACATCATCAACATCTACCCAATTCCTAATCACAAATCTCATCTCCTTGCAATTTACATTATTTTCCTCTCATTTTCCTCTTCCCCACTTCACAAAAATTTGTTGTTTTATTCGCCCTCTTTTTTGTTCATTGTTTTTCTCGTCAGATCTATTTTTGAGTGCAATCTTGTTATGTAGTCACCATGACTCAAGAGAACACCAATTTGTGTGATTTCTCCAATACCAACAACAATGATTTTATTAGCACTCCGATTGCTCCTCCCGCCACTAGTGCGGAGTCTTTTGATATTAATGCCGCTTTGCTGAATCTTGTTATGAAAGATCAATTTTCTGGTACTCCTAATGAGGATGCCACGTCCCATCTTAACATATTCGTGGAATCATGTGATATGCAAAAAGAAAAAAGATGTGGACAATGATATTGTGAAGTTGAAATTATTCCTATTTTCTTTGCGAGATCGTGCAAAAATTTGGTTTTCTTCTTTACCTCGCAATAGTATCGATTCTTGGGATAAGTGCAAGTATGCCTTTATTACTAAGTAGTTTCTGCCCGCAAAAGTTATTTCCCTTAGAACCCAGATCATGAATATGAAGCAACTTGATGAATGGATGCTAAGGAATTGCCCAACTCATGGGTTAAATCTTTGGATGATCATACAAAAAATTTATGCGGGTTGAATTTTGTTTCTGTAAATCTTTTAGATTCCGCTGCGGGTGGTACTTTTATGGACATTACTTTAGCTGAAGCTACTAAATTGCTAGACAATATTATGGCAAATTATTCATAATGGCGTACCGAAAGAGCTCCTACTGATTGAAAAATTTGATTAAAGAAATTTCTTCTCTGAGTGAAAAAGTTGATGCTCTTATAAAATTGGTTTCTAATAAAAGTGCTCCTACTGATTTTAATGATGTGCCTTTGTCTACTTTGATTGAGCAAAATAGTGATGCCATAGATGTGAATTTTATCTCGCGAAACAATTTCAATAACAATGCTTATAGAGGTAATTTTAATCCTAGGCCTTTACCTAGTAATTCCTCTAATAATTATGTTAATTCCTATGGTAATCCCTCTTATAATAATAATAGGAAAACCTCTGACCTTGATAATAATATTAAAGAATTTATCAATACTCAAAAAGTTCTCAATGCTACAATAGAAGAAAAGCTGAATAATGTTGATGATATGTCTAGAATTATTGATAGTATTTCTCATGATGTAGAGAATCTCAAGACGAAATTTTTTGTGCCTAAGGTATAAGAATCAATTCAAGCTCTTTATGTTTCTATGGATGAAAGTAAGAAAAGAACCGCTATGCTTAGAGCTAGAAGATTTTTTTTAGAAAAAGTGTTTTCTAGTGATTGCTTTCATAAAAGTGATGAAGATCTTAAAATGATTGGTGTTTCTTCTATTGATTCTTTGTTTATAAAAAATAAAATCGATGATAAAGGGAATGGAGAATAGTCAACTTCAGCTAGAAGGCGTCCCGATAATTCGGAGGGTGAAAATCTTGTTGAGAAAATTGATAAAAGTGGGTTTGAAGAGGTCAAAACTTTAACTAGTGATGTGCCCACTCTTTTGGATTACAAAGACTTTAATTATGATAGTTGCTCTTTGATTGATTGTATTCCTTTGTTGCAATCCATGATAAATTCACCCCATGCTTATGAACAAAATAAAGCTTTTAGTAAACATATCGTTGATGTTATGATGAAAGCTTTATAAGAAAAGTTGGAATTAGAAGTTTCAATTCCTAGAAAATTACATGATGAATGGTAACCTATTATCAAAGTCAAGATTAAAAATTATGAGTGTTTTGCTTTATGTGACTTGGGTGCTAGACTTTCTACAATTCCAAAATATTTATGTGATGTGTTTGGTCTTACCGATATTGAAGAATGTTCTTTAAATTTGCACTTGGCGGATTCTACTATTAGAAAGCTTATGGGAAGAATTAATGATGTTCTTATTCTTAAAAATAGGAATTGTGTGCCCATAGATTTTATTGTTCTTGATATTGATTGCAATCCGTCTTGTCCAATTATTCCTTGTAGACTATTTTTACGTACTATTGGTGTCGTGATTGATATGAAAGAAGGCAATATTAAATTTCAATTCCCACTAAGGAAGGGTGTGGAACACTTCCATAGAACTAGAATTGAGCCACCCTATGAATCAATCATGAGGTCATCATATAGATCTAGAAACAAAGATGACAACACTTAGATCCTTCGCATTATGCCTAGCTAGGGGTGTAGAACGATAACGCTCGTTGGGAGGCAACCCAACTTGTATATTTTTTGCTTTTTGGTTTTCTTGCTGTTTTCAATAAAATACCCAATTATGCCTTTGTTTAGATGTGTTTTTGTGGATTAAATTAGTGTTTGTGCCAAGCAAAGCCTTTGGGATAATTTGGGAGATAGTTGATTTGATCTTGTTGAAAAACAGAAACTTTTGCGCTCAGAAAAATAATTTTCATAAATCAAAAAAATGTACTTTTGCTCTTATTTTTTTTACACGAGATTGATATACAAATTGCCCACGTTTTCCTACCTTTTCAGAATTTTTGGAGTTACAGAAGTATACGAAGTTCCCTGATTACTACAGACTGTTATGTTTTTGACAGATTCGGTTTTTGTTGTGTTATGTGCTTGTTTTGATCATTATATGGTTTCCTTTGAAGAGTTTTTGCCATGGAAAATTTAAAATAAAGTAGATATAATACAATAACAAAATATGAATGGGTTCGCAACAGTACTTAAAGTAGTGATTTGCTTTCTTACACTAGTTTATCTCATGAAGGTTTTGTTGAGTTTTGTGTGATTGAAGCATTCATGTTTTGGGTGAGATCACGATGGATGAAGGAATAAGGATTAGCAAAAGGCTAATCTTGGGGATGCCCGAGGCACCCCAAGATAATATTCAAGAAGTATCAAGCAACTAAGCTTGGGATCCCCCTGAGTGGCATCCCCTCTTTCTTCTAACAACCATCGGTATTTTACTTGGAGCTATATTTTTATTCGTCACATATTATGAGTTTTGCTTGGAGCGTCTTGTATGATATGAGTCTTTGATTGTTTTTTTGCGTGTTTTAAGTCATCTATCCTTTCTTGACACACCTAGTTGAGGGAGCCAAAATTATACTATGACTTGTTAGAATTGCTCTCTATGCTTCACTTAAATCTTTATGAGCTATGAAATTGCTCTAGTGCTTCACTTATATCTTTTTGAGCACAGTGTGCTTTACTATTTTTGAAGAAATGCTCTCATGCTTCACTTAGATTTATTTGAGAGTTCGTATTTTTTTAAGGAATTCTCTCTTTCTTCACTTAAATTTGTTTGAGCTATCAAAAGCAACATATGAAATTAGTCCCAAAGTGATAGATGTTCAAGAAGGATATAATAAAACTTCCATGAAGATCATTGGACAAAATAAACTTGATTCTTTGTCATAGTTTTGAGATATGATGATAGTGATATGTGAGTCATGTTGATGAGTAATTATGCTTTAGTAAGAATGTTGGTGTTAAGGTTTGTGATTCCCTATGCAAGCATGAAAGTCAATAGTTATGCAATGAAATTACATCCTACTTGTGGTGCATTATTCAGTGTTAGTTATGCTTAATGCTCGCTTATGAGATTTTTCTTTTCTTGGTTGGATGCTTCCCAATCTTTTGCTAGCCTTCATTTGCACTAAGTATGATCACTACTTGTGCATCCGAAATCCTTTAAACCAATTTTTGCCACATGAGTCCACTATACCTACCTATATGTGGTATTCTTTTGCCGTTCTAAGCAAATTTTTATGTGCCATCTCTAAATTTCAAAATAAATTTCTCTTTTGTGTGCTCGTACCGCTCATGAAACGGTAGGAGGTGGCTGATGTATTGCCATGCTAGATATGTTATTCTCAAGATGAGTGCTTGTTCACTTGTCATTGCACGATAGTACGAAAAATGTATTAGGGATGCCCAGTCCAAAATGAAAAATGAATTTACTTTATGTTGTAAAATAATAAACTCAATGGAAAGTGTTAGTAAGGAAGTCACCCGTGGATACGGTTAGCCATGGAAAGTGAAAGTATGGCGGAAAAAGGAATAAACTTTATTTTCTATTTGGGAACCACCTATGATATATCTAGCATGGAAAGTATTGGCAACTACTCAATCATTTTCGTTGATAGGAAAAACATGCCACCCAAAATGTTTTTATCACTATCTTTTTTGCTTTGAGCTCTCGCACCTCTACAAATCCCTACTTCCCTCTATGAAGGGCCTTTCTATTTACTTTATCCAATTTTTATTTTATTGGAGTCTCCATCTTCTCTTATAAAGCACCAACTAAGGGGCACTATGATCGTACTTGAGCATTGGTTGTAGCTAATATGCGAGTGTGTTTCATGAATGGATCAATGATTGAGAATAATGGGCTAGGGATAACTTGCTTTAGTGTTGATATTTTGAAAGACATGGTTGCTTGTTGATATGCTTGAGTATTAAAGTCTTCATGTCAAAACTAGACTATTTCTTTGAACCATATAAAAGTCCAAATGTCCATGCTACAAAGAAAAGAATATGTGATGAACATGTTAGGCAGCATTCCACATCAAAAATTCTGTTTTATCATTTACCTACTCGAGGACGAGGAGGAATTAAGCTTGGGGATGCTGATACCTCCAACGTATCTATAATTTTTTATTGTTCCATGCTGTTATATTATCATTGTTGGATGTTTTACAATCATTTTATAGCAACTTTATATCATTTTGTGGGACTAACCTATTGATATAGTACCCAACGTTAGTTGCTATTTCTGCTTGTTTTTACATTGCCGGAAATCAATATCGAATGGAGTCCAAATGAAGTGAAACTTTTTGTGGATTTTTTTGGACCAGAAGGCATACAATGGGCTAAAGAAGTACCGAAGAGGGGCCCGAGGTAAGCACATGACACCAGGGTGTGCCTGGAGGCCCAGGCGTGCATTGATGGGTTGTGCCCACCTCGGAAACCTCCCACACCGCCTCTATGCTCTATAAATACCCCAATATTCCAGAAACCCTAGGGGAGTCGACAAAATCAATTCTAGTCGCCGCAAGTTGCAAAACCACCAGATCGAATCTAAATACCATCACGGAGGGGTTCATCATCCTCATTGCTACCTCTCCGGTGATGCGTGAGTAGTTCATATTGTAGACCTACGAGTCTGTAGTTAGTAGCTAGATGGCTTCCTCTCTCTCTCTCTCTCTCTCTCTCTCTCTCTCTCTCTTGATTCTCAATACAATGGTCTCTTGGAGATATATTTGACGTAACTCTTTTTGCGGCGTGTTTGTTGGGATCCAATGAACTTTGAGTTTATGATCAGATCTATGTTTTTATCCATGAAAGTTATTTGAGTATTTTTGATATCTTATAAGCATGATTACTTATAGCCTCGTATTTCTTTTTTGAATCTTTGGTTTATGTCGTGGAATTATCACGTTAGATGTCCTAGTGAAAGGACTTAGTCATGGAGCCACCACGATCGGGTTAGCTTAGAGGGGTTTAACCGGACACAGGACACGGGGAATTTATACTGGTTCGGCCCCTTGTGGTGAAGGTAAAAGCCTACGATCCAGTTGTGGTGTTTTTGATGTGGTCTCGATTACCAGGGAGCGAATACGCTTTGCCTAGTTCTCGAGTTGTTGTTTCTTGTCCCTGAACCGCCGCCGGGTCGTCCCTTTATATACTCAAGTTGACGCCCGGCCGGTCTACAGAATCCCGAGGCCGGCTCATACAAGAGTCCGGCTCGGTTTCTCCTTTCCCTGACTTACAATACAAGTTATACATCTATGGTGGTTTACTACTATGGGCCCTAATCCGCCATTGGGCTCTGGGCCTCTAAGCCTCCATGGTTAAAGCGCCACAGCCTTCGTCTTCATGGGCTTCTATATAGATGACTACTTATGAGTGTAATCCAGCCCCTCCTGGGCGGTTTAACTCAGTAGTCATATCCCCAACATTAGGCCAAGATTGATTTGAACTTGTTCATGTCAATCTTCAACTTTGAGAAAATCTGATTTGAACATCTTCGTATTGTCTTTGTAAACTGCCGTGAGGTCATCTTCTGAATCGCCTTAAACCGCCATGACGTCATCTGCGTAAAAAACCTATAAACATTTCTCTTTATTAATTAATCTCCGAATATCAAGGTGACAGCTGTATCAGATATCCAATTTTCGGCTCCTCGATTCTCGCGTCTGTCACTTATCCCTTTGCCTTTATAAATAAGACCGGGGGTCCTTTCCATTCTCCCCCTTGCCTCTTCGCCTCTTCTTCTTCCTCGCGACCCTGAAGAGCTCGAGCTTCGCCGCCGCCGTCGACCTTCGCATCTGCACCAACAAGGCCACTGCATCAACCTGTTTTTGACCAGAAACACTGTGATGCACCTCCGCTACCCCGCAACACCTGTAAGTACTCCTCTTTCCGACTACTAGATCTGCATTAGGGTTTCACTGTTCTTCAGTGTTCATCCGTGTTCATCATTGTTTATCTTCTTTCCCTTGCTGTCTCATTGAATCTAGACAAACTTGACATCTTCCTTTTGCGGCCGAAGCTGTAGTTTTATTTTGCTTTGCCATAATATCCCTTCGTTCCTGAACAGATCCCATCTGGACCTTTGTTGTTCTGCTGTCGCCATTTTAGGGCTCTGAAATTTTTCTTTACTGAACTGCGGTAGATCCAAAATTATTACACCATCTTGTGAAATCTGTTTCCACATCACTTAGTAAATTTTAGATCTGCGTCTTCCACTAGAAGCAGTTTAACCTTTAGAAAATGATAATCCATCAGGTACCATTAGCCCTCACTTAAATCGCCAGCTTTACCTGAACATAAGTATCCGGTTTAACATGTAAATATGCTCTGATTGAACCCCCCGGTTTGACACCGGTTTATATATACCAACTTTTGAACCGTGAACCGGCGTTTTGAAATTCTTTTACAGCTTGTCATCAACAATGGCCAAACAGTTCTCTGCTTGCAATTGGGTTCATTCCTGGGTCACCAATGAGCAACTGATTGGGTACGTTTTGACTGGCACTTTAGCAAAAGAGGAAACCATTCATTGGAGGGTCCCAGGTACTGAATGTCCTCCTGAACCTCAAGACGGAGACGTAATTGTATTTGCACATCATCTGGACCGAGGGTTTAGCCCTCCCGGATCAAATTTTTGTCGTGATGTGCTTGCCAGCTTTCAACTCCACCCTCAAGACATTGGATCGAACTCTTTGTCCAACCTTTGCAACTTTCAAGTGTTTTGTGAGGTTTACCTGCAAGAGGAACCGACTGTTGAGCTGTTCAGAGATTTCTTTCACTTGAACCACCGCACTGAGTTCACTGACGGCCCCAATACTGAACTTGGCGGGGTATCAATTCAAAAGAGGAAAGAAGTCAATTTTCCTCATGCCAAACATCACAACCACCCCAAGGATTGGAACCAAACTTGGTTCTACAGCCGAAACACTACTCCTAAAGATGAAAATCCTCTGCCAGGTTATCGTGCTCACAGGCTCAGTAACGAACACCCACTGCCTCAACGGCTGACTGCTATGGAGCGAATGAAGTATGCCAAGCAGATCTCTAAGATCCGGGCTTTTATGGCCAATGGTTTAACCGGTGTCCATCTTGTTCGCTGCTGGGTTTCGTGGAGTATCTTGCCTTCAAGCCATCATTCCGGTTTAATGTGCGAGTACACAGGAGATTTGAAAGACCCTCAATGTCATATTGACATTCAATTGACTGATGACGAGATTACTAAATCCGTCAATAAGATGTTGGATGAACCGGTAGCTGAATGCAGCAAAACTGGGCTACGTCCGTTCTGTGCTCTCAACAAACCGCCAGCTATAAGAATTGCATTTTTCTGTTTTAATCCGCCCTCTTTGACTCTTTCTGATAGCCTTTATGTTTACCTTTGTAGAGCAATGATCCTTTTTGGAAGAGGAAAACGCAGGACAAACCGGCCAAAGCTCAAGACAAACCGATGAGAGCGCCTCGGGCTAAGTCCAAGGTCACCAAGAAGTCTGCCAAGAAGAGAACCGCTGAGTCCCCTGATCTGGCCGAAGATGTTGATGACTCAGACTCAGAGGTAGAACTTGATTCACTTGGTTCACTTTTCATGCACCTTATTGACAATGACCATTATCAGGATGATGTGGAGGCCAGCCGTGCTGACAATTTAGAGGTAATTTCCCTTTCCTCCGATTCAGATCATGTGCCGGTACAAAAACTCTGTCGCGCAGTCCGGAAAGTAAAACATTCACATCCTCTCGCTCATTTGGATCCGCTTTTTTCTTTGAAGACACAGCAACATGAAGCCCGTCGCACAATCCGGCATAGTGGCCAACAAGTTACTTCCTCCGGTTTACCAGATACTCCGGTTCGAAAACACCGACCAGAGGTCTCTTGTACTTCCAATACATCTTATCCCAAGGCGGGTTGCTTTCGATATCCTCTTAATCCGTATGATTCGAATTATCAGGGAACTTCCCATTCATCCTCTGGCGATTCATCAACCACACAGATGCCTCCACTCAAGACCGTTCCTGGGTAATCGTAATATACTTACTTTTACATGTTGCTCCGGTTTACTGTACTAATATCTATACTTTACTCTTTTCAGTGCCAAAGGCAGGCTTAGCAAGAAAGCCAAACTCACTGTTCCAACTGATGATAATTAGACCCTTGAACCGGAGAAGACCCCTGAACCTCATGACCCGGATGTTGATGTTGTCCGGGAAGATCCAGTACGTCCAGTTCAGGATACTTTTGTTGAACCGGATGAGAGTAATGTCATGAACCAGCCTGCTGATCCGCCAAGTCCAGCCAAGAATGAAGATCGTCCGCCAAGTCCAGCCAGGGATATTGATATTCCTCCAAGCTCAACCAAAGGTGGTGATGATGATGTTGTCATTACCGGTACTGGTCATACAGTTCCTGGTAATCCAGTTGTCTTAGCAAAGCATACTGCCAAGGAAGAATTCGCTACTATGGTCAAAGGAAAGTGGAAAACAGACTTATCCAGCTGTGCTAACCTCAATGCTCAAGAACTCCACTCTGGATTTCTAAACTGCCTATACACAAGTCATGACTATGAAGCCGGTTTAGTCAACTTGATGAAGGAGCGCTATGAGGTAATTCTTGCTCGAACCGTTTCATAGAGTTCTTTCTCTTGCTTCATATCAAGTCCATTGTAGCCCCCAAGGGCTGGTTTATCTTCTTGAAGATGAACCGGTACTTCATATTGCAAAGCTTATCTTTGTTGAGTTCCTTCACATCCGGTTTAGATGATCAAATAAGCATTAGCCCCCAAGTGCCAAGATGAATACTTGTATTGAGCCTTGGGACTTAAAATAGCAGCTAGGAAGAAATAATCCGCCTAAGCCCCCAAGTGCCAAGTGTATAACTTGTTATGTGCTTGGGACTTTGAAAAAGTGTTATCAACTTATTGTCTGTCTTTTGCATGCTGACTTAACCAGCAAGGATTCCCAAATCGCCGACCTCCAGGAGAACATTAAGTCCCAGCAAGCCGAAACCACCAAAGCCAAAGATGAACTGAAGGGTGCTTTAACATCCATGGAACAATTGAAGGATGGCTTCAAGGACGAGCGGGTAGGCTAGGAGACTGAGAAAGCCGCTTTGCTGAAACGGGCAGAGGATGCTGAAGCAGCGCTTAAACCAATAACAGAAGAGCTAAAAGGCTTGAAGCACCAAATCAATGCGATGACTTCTGATGTCTTTGGTAAGTACTTTTCTTCAGCTTTTTAGTAAACCTCGTTGATATTGCCGGTTTAACAACAATTTCTCAAACTGTTGCAGGTAGTCGTGTTCCTCATCTGGGCTCGGATATGAGGAAGAAACTGAAGGATGCCTATACCTTGATAGAGCAGCTTTATACCAGTGCTCAACGGGTCATCTGCGCAGCCTCATACAATAAACCGCCGCCAACCTTAATCAAGGATACGTTGGCCAGATTGTCCATGACTCCTGCCTAACTAGAAGAGGTGAAGGAATCTGCTACAAGGGCTGGCGCTTTATCTACACTGACTCGGGCCAAAGCTTGGATAGCTAATCTTGATCCGGAAGATATTGGAAATGGGTATCCTAGCCAAACAACAGACGGGTCAGATTTTGCCACTGAAGCCCTTAAAGCTTTGACGAAGGAGATGCGCCCGCTTGTAAGCAGATTGGCCGAAGAAATTGACTTGTCTATCCATCGGTCCAACTATGATGCAGACAACAAACAGATTGATGCATCTGTGAATGAAGTGCAGAATCTTATCCCGCCAATCCGCAAGCAATTATGCCCCTGACATTGAACCATCAGATCTTATAAGTGATGAAGTTGTCTTCCGAGCTTTGTTTGGAATTGACTGGGCAAACATTGACATCCAGCCAGTGGATGGGGAGGAGGAGGGTGAACCAGCGCAAGATGATCCATCAACCTCATGTCAACCTGGTGACGAATCGTAAACCGTCGGTCGGCTTAATTTCCACAAATTGAATTATGTGCAACAAAGAATTATTCTTTGGGGCATTCAAGTGCCTTGTAATAGGCTAGTTGAAATATTTTGATCCATCGCCATCGTGCAATGCTGCGTGATACTGTTTGATCTGTCGGGATTGTTGTCCTTATAGAACTTCTTCAGAGGAGTCATGTCTGCCGGATCAATGTTGTCCTAGTAGAACTTCAACTCTTCTGCCGCACAAACCGACTCAGCATAAGCCGCATCACCCTCTTCGCAATCCAAAGGGATCTTACGGCTCCCATGTACTATAATGGTCCCCTTATGACCCGACATTTTGAGCTGGAGATAAACATAACAGGGCCTTGCCATGAACCTTGCGTAATTCGGCCATCCAAATAGGGCGTGATATGGGCTCTGGATTTTCACCACTTCAAAGGTTAAGGTTTCTGACTTGGAATCATGGTCATCTCCAAATACCACTTCCAAATTTATCTTCCAACTGGGTATGCCAATTTACCTGGTACCACTCTGTGGAAAACAATGTTTGATGGTTTAAGATTTTTATCCGTCAATCCCATGCGCCGGAAGGTTTCATAATATAGAATATTGATATTGCTCCCTCCATCCATGAGCACCTTGGTGAACTTATAACCTCCAACCTGAGGCGCCACTACCAAAGCAAGATGACCCGGATTGTCAACCGGGGGTGGATGATCCTCTCTGCTCCACACAATGGGTTGTTCGGACCAACGCAAGTAACACGGCACTGCCGGTTCGACAATGTTTACTGCCCTCTTGTGAAGCTTCTGATCGCGCTTGCACAAGCTAGTGGTGAAAACATGATACTGCCCACTACTCAACTGCTTCGGGTGGCTTTGATGACCCAACTGCTGCTGGTTCCCCTAATTATTCTGTTGATTATAAACACCCTGGTTGTTTTGATTGCCTTGATTGCCTTGGTTGCTCTGGAATCCGGAGTTTGAACCGCCACCACCGTAAACCGGCCCATGGGATCCTGAACCGCCAGATGGGCCTTGATCATACCGGAAAAGATCAGAATTTTTGAACTCCCGCATAATGAAACAGTCCTTCCAGAGGTGTGTGGCTGGAACCTCCTTTGTCCTGTGCTTCGGGCAAGGCTGATTCAACAAGCGCTCTAGATTCATACCGACACCACGCTGGGGCGGTTTACCCTTACGATGTTGATTATTACCCTGCACACTGGTGTTAGCCACGAAATCTGAATTGTCCACTTTACATTTACCATCATTACCGTTGCCCGTCGGGTTAGGCTGCTGTCCTTTGGCATTGCCGCTCTTCTTTCCCTTCCCCGGCTTTTCCTCATCAGACTCGGGATCCTTGGTATTATCAGAGTCAGCATACTTAACTAGAGCCCCCACTAGTGTTCCCATATCATTGCAGTGACGCTTCATCCGCCCCAACTTGAACTTCAAGGGCTTGAACTTGCAATTGCCTTCCAACGTTATGATTGCTGAGTCTGCATTGATGCGGTCAGATGAATGTAAGATCTCAGAAACCCAGCGTACCCAATGGGTAGTCGATTCACCCTCTCCTTGAACACAAGCGGCCAGGTCAACAATTGACATCGGTTGCTTGCAAGTATCCTTGAAGTTGTTGATAAACTGGCTCTTCAACTCGTCCCATGACCCAATTGAATTGGGTGGTAAACTTTTTAGCCAAGTGCGAGCTGTTCCTTCCAGCATCATAGTGAAGTACTTAGCACACACCACTCAATCCACATCCAACATCTCCATGGACATCTCATAGCTTTCTACCCATCACTCGGGGTGTAAATCAGCAGTGTAATTGGGCACTTTTCGAGGGCCCTTGAAGTCCTTGGGCAACCACGCATTGTGCAGGTCCGGTGTGAGATATTGCACACCCAAAGTCGTAAAAGCAACTCCTGGCTCTACTATAGTGGTTGGACGAACTGGCGTAAGCTATCGCTCCATGTCATGTGAAAGTCAATCCGGCGCTACGGCACGCTCGTCCTTGGTCCACTAAATCCTGTGCTTCGTTCCTTCCCCCTGCCGGGTTAGGCCTCCGTGGCGGATGATGATTCCGTCCACTGCTTGACACAGCTGGCTCGTCAACACGCCTGCTGTAACTCCGGCTTGGACGAGGGGTAGAGTGTATCCTGTCCCGACTGTATGAATAAGCCTGTTGCTGAACCATTGCTGTCTGGAGTAAATCCTTAGCCCGTCGTGTCTCAACCGCCGCGGGGGAATCACCTTCCATTGGAATAGCAGCCCTCCTGGACGCCGCAGTAATCATGTTGTCCAATGGGGTAGGAAAATTACCCGGTGGCGCTGGTGCGTATTGCGGCGGATCACGATTCTGCTGAGGCGGACCCATCGTGCCCGGCTGATCCGGCACTCCTATCCTGGGTGCTTCAATCCGGTTCACCACGGGCGGGTTACTAGTGCCCACTCCTGGCATGTTAAAAATATTTCTTCCTTCGTAAACCGGTGGTAGATGAGATTGGTGCCTTCTCCTCATCACCTCGTTTGAAGCGTTCTGATCCAACATAAGCCGATAAGCCTCTGCATGAACTTGCTGTGCTTCCGCATTTAAAGCGGTAAGTTCTTCGACCATCCTGGTCTCCTCAGCAGCCATGTCCTCCTTAGCCTGAGCTATCTGATCTCGCAACTTTCTGACCTCCGCATTATGCTCATCCCGATTATCCAGACTAACTTCAGCGGCCAACAACGTTGCTAAAGCATCCAATAATCCGGACAGGACTTGAACCGACGGGCGTGTAGGGCCTCCTGCCCCGGCTGCTGATCCGGAGATTATTGACGCTGCTGTTGAAGATTGTGGGGCGAGCTGCGTGCCAGCCATGAAGATTGAAACCTGGTTTGGCGGTTCGAAGGGGTTCAGAATACTGCTGCCATTGGAACAACCCCCGAACAGGCCGTCATGAATTTGATACAAAGACTCGGTCTCAGCGGGGGATGACTCGCCATCGGAATAGATGGCTGTCTCAGCATCAGACATCGGTTCAGATTCGATTCCATGGATACATCCTACGAACGCACGCTTCATGGCGGGCTGAATCCGGGCAGGACTCACACGCTGAGCCATCTCGACAAGGTCGGTGCAGATGTCCGGCTCAGGGCCCGGTTCGCCGATCTTGCCGATGAAGACATGAATTCCTCTGAAGGGGACCCGATACCCATACTCGATTGAGCCAGCGTCAGGGCCCCAGCCTGCGTCATCGATGTAGAGCTTGCTGCGACGACTCTTGGTCATCCGGCCTACTGCGTATCCCTTGAGCCCTTCGAACTTGCCCTCCAAGAACTTGAAACCATCGTGCGATAGCCCCACGGTGGGAGCCAACTGTCGTGGAATTATCACGTTAGATGTCCTAGTGAAAGGACTTAGTCGTGGAGCCATTGCGATCGGGTTAGCTTAAAGGGGTTAAACCGGACAAAGGGCACGTGGAATTTATACTGGTTCGGCCCCTTGCGGCAAAGGTAAAAGCCCATGATCCAGTTGTGGTGTTTTTGATGTGGTCTCGATTACCAGGGAGCGAATACGCTTGGCCTAGTTCTCGGGTTGTTGTTTCTTGTCCCTGAACCGCCGCTGGGTCGTCCCTTTATATACTCAAGTTGACCCCCTGCCGGTCTATAGAATCCGGAGGCCGGCTCATACAAGTGTCCGGCTCGGTTTCTCCTTTCCCTGACTTACAATACAAGTTATACATCTATGGCAGTTTACTACTACGGGCCCTAATCCGCCATTGGGCTCTGGGCCTCTAAGCCTCCATAGTTAAAGCGCCATAGCCTTCGTATTCATGGGCTTCTATATAGATGACTACTTATGAGTGTAATCCGGCCCCTCCTGGGCGGTTTAACTCAGTAGTCATACCCCCAACAGTTTAGTTAGGCCAACTAGATCAATTTTTCTTGCCATGGGACTAGGTTCTTTGTGATGGGTTCGATCTTACGGTGCTTGATCCCAGTAACAGAAGGGGAACCAAAACATACGTATCGTTGCCATTAAGGATAAAAAATGGGGTCTATTTCTACATAAATAGATCTTGTCTACATAATGTCATTGTTCTTATTGCATTACTCCGTTTCTCCATGAACTTAATAGACTAGATGCGTGCTGGATAGCGGTCGATGTGTGGAGTAATAGTAGTAGATGCAGGCAGGAGTCGGTCTACAAATCTTGGACATGATGCCTATATAATGATCATTGCCTGGATATCGTCATGATTATTTGAAGTTCTATTAATTGCCCAATAGTAATTTTTTTACCCACCGTATGCTATTTTTCTCGAGAGAAGCCACTAGTGAAATCTACAACCCCTATGTCTCTTCTTAATCATATTGCCTTCAATATCTATTTTTATTTGCTTTTATTTTCAGATCTATTAATCCAAAAATACAAAGTATCCTGCTGCAATATTTATTTATTTATTTCATCTCGCGTTCCCGTGAGATCTATTTATCCAAACTACTACAATTTTACCTATCTTTTTACCCGTGAGGGATTGACAACCCCTCTCTTACGTTGGGTTGCAAGTATTTGTTCTTTGTGTGCATGAGCTGTTTACGTGGTGTTGCATGGTTCTCCTACTGGTTCAATAACCTTGGTCTCATCACTGAGGGAAATACCTATTGTTGATGTGCTGCATCACCCCTTCCTCTTTGGAGAAATACCGACGTAGTTCAAGCCAACGTCATTCTCCTCGATGTTCTTGGATATCTATTTGATGTAATGACTTTTTGCGGTGTGTTTGTTGGGATCCAATGAATTGTGAGTTTATGATCAGTTCTGTTCGTATACATGCATGATTATTATAGCCTCGTATTTCTTCTTCGATATTTTGGTTTTGTTTGGCCAACTTGATTGATTTATCTTGCAATGGGAAGAGGTGATGTGTAATGGGTTCGATCTTGCGGTGTCCTCACCCAGTGATAGAAGGGGTAGCGAGGCACGCATGTATCGTTGCTATTAAGGATAAAAGGATGGGGTCTATTCCTACATCTTATCTACATCATGTCATCGTTTTTATTGCATTACTCCGTTTCTCCATGAACTTAATACATTAGATGCATGCTGGATAGCAGTTGATGTGCGGAGTAATAGTAGTAGATGCAGAATCATTTCGGTCTACTAATCTTGGGCGTGACGCCTATATGCATGATCATTGTCTTGGATATCATCATCATTATTTGCTCTTCTTTCAATTGCCCAACAGTAATTTGTTTACCCACCGTATGCTATTTTCTCGAGAGAAGCCACTAGTGAAATCTACGCCCCCCGGGTCTATTTTCTATCATATTGTTTCCAGATCTATTTTTCCAAAAACCCAAAAATACCTTGCTGCACTTTTTCTTTCTTTATTCTATTTTTTGGTTTTGCAAGATCTATTTATCCAATCTCGTACAACTTTATCTATCTTAATACCGAGGAGGTATTGACAACCCCTCTTACGCGTCGAGTTGCAACTATTTGTTGTTTGTGTGCAGGAGCCGCTTACATAGTGTTGCTTGGTTCTCCTACTGGATTGATAACCTTGGTTTCATAACTGAGGGAAATACTTACTGTTGATGTGCTACATCATCCTCTTCGGGGAAATACCAACGCAGATACAAGCAATCAGGAAGAGTTTCTGGTGCCGTTGCTGGGGAGACATCATCAACATCTATCAGGTTCCTAATCAAAAATCTCATCTCCTTGCAATTTTCATTATTTGCTATTTGCCTCTCGTTTTCATCTCCCCGCTTCTAATTTTTTTTGCGAAAAGCACAAAAATATTTGATTTTTTATTTGCCTTCTTTTTGTTTGTCTTTTTCTCGTTCGATCTTTTGTTGCCTCGAATCTTTCATCATGAGTGATTTTGGCATGGCAGAAATGGATGATGGCAGAACTCCTAAAATTGGACGTTCTAGAAATATGGATGCTAAAACTTTTGTTTTGGGACAAGGGAACATTATAGGAATAGAAACCATCCAAGAATTCTTCAACTGTGTTGGAACTTTGACTTGTGATGATGCTCCTATACTTAAAAGAACTAAAACTTATGCAGAACTATTTCAGCACTAGTTATGAAACTTGAAAATAGATTTATTCATACTCATCCTACCTTGCAAAGATTGTTTTATGAGCTACCCGTTATAAAGGATTCGAAAGCTAAAAAGATAGCCACTCTTGTTCTTATGAATGAATTTGATCACATAGTACGAGAATCTAGGGAGATCTTTGTTTTTATGGTATGAATCATGAAAAACCGGTAATAGATGACATCCTTTACAATAGTGACTATGTATAGAGACATTTGCTTGGTAATAATCGAATTTTTTATGAGAACCTTAAAAAGGAAATTCCCATTTTTGATATGATCCAACAAGTTTTCAATGATGTTAATCAACAATATTCTTGGATTGTAGCCGGGAATCAAAAGGGCTACAAAGATGGACAACTTGATAATGCTAAAATTTCTATGGACAATGTGTTTCAAGTTATATTTGAGAAACCTCCTGACAAAAACACACCTATAGAAAATAAGACCAAAGATGACAATACTTGAATCTATGCATTATGCCTAGCTAAGGGCATAAAATGATAGCGCTTGATGGGAGGCAACCCAATGAATAAAATTTATTTTTGTCTTTTTCTTTCTGTTCTTGAGTGTTTTCACAACTATGCTAATCTTTGGTTCTGTTTTAATGTTTTAATTAGTGTTTGTGCCAAGTAAATCCTTTGGGATCATGTTGGGTGATAGTTGATTTGATCGTGTTGAAAGACAGAAACGTTTGGCCTAGTAGCGAAATTTTAAAAAATAACAGAAATGTGCTTTTGCTCTAAATATTTTACACAAGATTGATATACCAATTGCCTAATTTGACCTAATTTTTCAGAAGTTTTGGAGTTACAGAAGTATGGTAAAATTTCAGATTACTACAGACTATTCTATTTTAGATTATGTTTTTGTTGCATTGTGTGCTTATTTTGATGATTCTATGGATTGTATCAGGGGGGTTGTAAGCCATGGTAAAGTTAGAATACAGTAGGTATAATGCAAAAATAAAATATGAATGGGTTTGCAACAGTACTTAAAGTTGTGATTTGGTTTATTACAGTAATGGATCCTGAGGGAGTCCTGGATAAGGGGGTATCCGGACAGCCGGACTATATTCATCTTCCGGACTATAGAAGCGTCAAGATACAAGATTCAAGACTTCGGCTCGTGTCCGGATGGGACTCTCCTTTGCGTGGAAGACAAGCTTGGCGATCCGGATATTATATTTCCTTCCTTGTAACCGACTCCATGTAAACCCTAGCTCTCCGGTGTCTATATAAACCGGAGAGGATGGTCCTTAGAAGGCCGATCACAATTACAATCATACCATCATAGGCTAGCTCTTAGGGTTTAGCCTCTACGATCTCGTGGTAGATCTACTCTTGTACTACTCATATCTTCAATATTAATCAAGCAGGAAGTAGGGTTTTACCTCCATAGAGAGGGCCCGAACCTGGGTAAACATTGTGTCCCTTGCTTCCTGTTACCATCAGCCTAAGACGCATAGATCGGGACCCCCTACCCGAGATCCGCCGGTTTTGACACCGACATTGGTGCTTTCATTGACAGTTGTTTCAAGACTTAAAACTGTTGTTTCAACCGTTTCAAGTCTCAAGGGCTACTACCATACATGCTCATCAAACTTTCTTACCCGTATATCTTTGGTATACTGGACTGTCGCCCGGGCGAGTCCGCTCTGAGAAGCTCGGATGTATGTGTCTCCCGAATTGAAAGCATTAAATGCCTCTTCGGAAAAGATGTTGTGGCGAAGCATGGCCCGTCGTCGCCGATGGTTCATGGCACTCTCTACTTCCGAATTTGTGGCAGAGAGCATATCTGCCTCCTTTGTCGGAGGACTATGCGGCGTAGGCCCTACGTACGACTCCTCTCTTGAAGTTGGTCCTGGAGCCCGACTAGTGGAGGCGTTGTTGGCGGGATCCCCGGATATAGTCCAGATGCTCCTTTTCCTGCCATGATGTGAAGGGCGCTGTCATGCTTCAAATAAACAATAATTATGCGACATGTTGTTTTCTTACCTCTGTAGAGGCGTGTCGGCTCTAATCGCCTTCCTCTTGAGCCTACCCAATCCGGACGCCTGTGGCTGACGGGTCCCTAGGGGCTCGGCCCTGCGCTTCGAACGTTGCTTCTGCAAAAGCACGACGTATCAGGGATAAGGTGTGACATCAGGAAAGAATCCTCTTTGGAGGATCGAGTCTTTGGCTTGGCTTACACGCGACGAAGTTAACCGTCCGGGATAATCAGCGGTGATAGCCACTGGGGCGCCTTCACGGCTCGCCCGATAAAATATCCCGTCGACAAGCTCCATGGCTGCATTTGGGTCTTCTTCGAGTCCTGGATCCAGGGCCCTTTCGTGGTCCTCTGGCTATAGGGAAGGGCTGGAGATTCCTTCCACGACCCTCCTCAGATCCTGCTCAGAAATATCGATGCAGGTAACTTTAGCAAAGAACGCCACAATAAGTGAAGCGAGAAAATAAATGACGACTTACCCAGTTTGGGGGATTATACATGGAGAATCCGTCCCGCGGTTTGATATGGAGGAAGTCTTCCTCTTCTCCTTTGTATAGGTCGGACAGTATCCTTGCCAGAGCAGTGGGGGAGTCCGGACCCTTACGGCCACAGCGGGTGGCATCGTCTGTCCCGTTGTAGTGCCACATGGAATTGCCCTGATATTGAAGCGGTTGCACTCCCCGCATTATGCATATTGCCATCACCTCGACTATCGTCAGTCCGGATTTGGCCAGTAACTTTATCCTGCTCATCAGGAGATGTATTTCCCTGGAATCCTCTTCATGTGGGCCTCGGGGGCGCTAGCTTAGACGTGCCCTCGCCGGGGTGTTACTGAACTTGGGGAGTCCTGTCCGGACTGGATCCGGAAGGGGAGCGTCATCAATATAAAACCACTCTGAAGCCCAGTTATCTGGTGCCTTCTTGGGAGTGCCGGATAGATATCCGGTCTCAGCAGTACGCCATACTTCGGCCCTACCCACTTGACATAGGGATTCTCCCTGGTTGCGGGGGACAAGGCATAACAACTTCTTCCACAATCCGAAATGAGCCTCTCAGCCTATAAATAGCTCACAAAGGGCGACATACCCTGCTATATGTAGTATGGAGGCTGGGGTAAAGTGGTGCAACTGGAGGCCGTAGAACTCCAGAAGACCACGAAGGAATGGTTGAATACGAAACCTGACGCCCCTTAACAGATGCAGAATTAAGCATATTCGCTCCTCTGGAGACGAATTGGGGGATCTCTCCGCTTGTTCTCCGCCGTTATAGGTGGCCTCTCCGGCTCGGACGGGGACCATGAACGCCGGCGGGAGGAGCCCTTGGGTTTGTAACTTTACCAAACGGCTATGGGAAACTGAACACTCTCCCCAGTCCCCCGGCTTGGGGCAAGGGGAGCAAGCAGAAGAGCTGCGACGACCGGCCATGTTGGAATGGTTTTTTCTGGGCGCTCTATTGGATGCTTGCTCGAGGAGGGAGAGTGAGGTTTGGATCTGGCAATCCCCGTCTCTTCAAATAGACGGCTAGCCCGAAGGACCGAGGGTGGCAAATGCAAAAATGCCTTGACTCCTCGCATTTGCTCGACATGTGGAAATGGTCATTATTGAAACACTGAAGCCGAGGAGTACAACATTGATGAAGATGCTGGACATTGTTCGTCATGATGGGAACATTGGAGTATTCGGAGGGGGAACCCGCCTTGCAATGCCGAAAACAAGACTGCGTGCCGGACTCATTGTCATTGAAGCCTGGTTCAGGGGCTACTGAGGGAGTCCTGGATAAGGGGGTATCTGGAAAGCCGGACTATATTCATCGTCCGGACTATAGAAGCGTCAAGATACAAGAATCAAGACTTCGGCTCGTGTCCGGATGGGACTCTCCTTTGCGTGGAAGACAAGCTTGGCGATCCAGATATTATATTTCCTTCCTTGTAACCGACTCCATGTAAACCCTAGCTCTCCGGTGTCTATATAAACCGTAGAGGATGGTCCTTAGAAGGCCGATCACAATTACAATCATACCATCATAGGCTAGCTCTTAGGGTTTAGCCTCTATGATCTCGTGGTAGATCTAGTCTTGTACTACTCATATCTTCAATATTAATCAAGCAGGAAGTAGGGTTTTACCTCCATCAAGAGGGCCCGAACCTGGGTAAACATTGTGTCCCTTGCTTCCTGTTACCATCAGCCTAAGACGCACAGATCAGGACCCCCTACCCGAGATCCGTCAGTTTTGACACCGACAGATCCCACGAAGGTTTTGTTGAGTTTTGTGTGATTGAAGTTTTCAAGTTTTGGGTGAGATCATGATGGATGAAGGAATAAATAGTGTCAAGCGCCTAAGCTTGGGGATGCCCCGTGGCACCCCCAAGGTAAATTCAAGGAGAACCAAGCAACTAAGCTTAGGTATGCCCCGGAAGGCATCCCCTCTTTCTTCTAATGACCATCGGTAATGTCGGGGAAGCTGATCCACAAACACCTATGGGACCGGCGGACCGAGCCCCTTTCGGTTCAGCGGGGGGCGGAGGTCGCATGAAGAGCAGATCGAGGCGAAGCACACGAGCAGTTTACCCAGCTTCGGAGCTCTCCGGAGAGATAATACTCCTACTGCTGCTTGTTTGATTGTATTGTGTTCTTGCTCGAGAGAGAGCTAAGTGTTTTTCTGGCTTCCGAATGATCCGAACCCCCTCTACGTTGCGCATGGGCCTCCTTTTATATGCTAAAGGGGTCACCGACAGGTGGCAACGCAGAGAAGGGTAGAAGTGTAAAAAGAGGAGTTGTTGGTACAGCTGCCTGTACAGTGTTTCCTACCTAACCCTGACAGCAGGGGACAAGGGCATTAAATGCCCGTCTGTGTAGCCCAAACAGTGCAGAAAAGGACCGTCAGGGGCGCCACCGCTCGCCACGATGGCGATCTTGTCAGCTTCGCATGCCCCCGCGCACCGCTGGCTGCATAGTCTCCTGCCACGCGCGCCTGGAAAGGCCCCCAGAGCGACACATTGGTGGATGCGCTGGAGCGTGGGCACAGAGTGGCCGCTTGTCGCGGCAAGTGCCTTGCCGCGGTCGTTGTCTTGTCGGGTCCGGGAGCTTGTCGCTCACCGGGCCTTGCCGGGACGCGCGGCGCGTCGCAGCAAGTTCCTTAAAATGCCTTGGTTGGCCTTCCCGGCAAGCTCCTCTTGCCGGGGCCTTGTCTCCTGGGCTTAAATACTTTGTTCTTGAATGGCTCCAAAGGAACCACGGAGGATCTTGGCGGTCGCCCGGCAAACCTTGCCGCGGGGTGCTGCAACTGCCCGTGCACAAGTTCGGGGTACTAGGGTACCCCTATTCTAGTACACCGACAGGAGCCCCCAGGCCTGGGCCATACACGGTGCCGAGCGTTGTTGGGCCAGGCCCAAAACAGGGCACGGGCACACGCGGCCTGGGTTACGCCGAATCCTGTTCCGTATCCACCGCGCCCTCCCCTAACGGCACGCGGTGAATGCGGCGTCGTGGGTGGTTTATTTATTTGGAAGGGCGAAACGTCCGCCCCCTCCCTCTTTATAAGCAGGGGAAACAGGGGCAGTTCGCCCATCTCGCCGTTTGTTGCTCCAACTCCAGAAATCTCCACCGCTCCCCTCTTCTTCTCGAAGCAGAAAGAGAGCAGCGCTCCGCTCCCCATTGCCACCAGCATCACCACCGCTGCCGATCTCCCCCACCACCTCCGCCATGGCTCCAAAAGCCGACAAGGGGAAAGGCATGAAGTCGGCCGAGGCGCAGCGGCTCGCGGCGCTTCGGAAGGAGCGGTCCCTCTTCCCTCCTCATCTCGGTGCGTAGGAGCTGAGGGAGTACTACTACCTCTTCTGGTCGACGGAAACGTGTGCGCATCCGCGCACGAGGGTACTCTCAGCTGCAGCTTCGGAACTGGCTCCAAGCGGGTACCCGTTCTTCGCATTGTTCTTCTACTGCGGGCTCTGCCCGCCCTTTTCTGATTTCTTCTGTGACATCATGAACACCTATGGGTTCCGCCTCCTTGACTTCACCCCCAATGCCATTCTGACCATGGAAGTTTTCGCACATTTGTGCGAAAACTTTGTCGGAGTCCACCCAAATGTAGCCCTTTTCGGCCATTTCTTCATGCCTCGGGTCGAGAGAGGAGAGCCGCTTGCCGGAGGGATCGCCTGGATCTCGAGAGTCGGCAAGAAGGAGGCGTATCTGGAGGGTGAGCTCCGCAGCAAGTGGGAGGAGTGGAGAGCGGAGTGGTGCTGGATCGTCGAGGAGAATCCGCAGCCGTTCACTGCCCTGCGCCAAGCCCCAATAGTGCGCGGCAACGATTGGAGCAATGTGGCCCCGGAGGACGACAGGCTGAAGATTGCCGTCACCCGGATCCTTCGCCTTAGGCTTGCCAGGCTCACCGTAGGCGCCGTTGGCGCAGATTTCCTTCGCCGCCGCATCGCCCCCCTGCAGGAGAAGGGGAGACCCGCCTGGGAGTTCAAGAACTCGGCGGATATCATGAGGCTGCGCCCGGGCCTCAACTTCAACTTCACCGTCCTGGAGCTGGATGCGATGCTCCTGGAGTTGTTCAAACGAGATCCCCAACATCCATTCACGCTGCCGAGGAGCGTCGTTCCGTTGTGCAACAATTCGTCGCTTGACCGGATCCGCGCGATGATGCCGTTGTGCGATTCGCACGGAATCGCCCCAACTTGGCAGGAACCTACAGATGACGTCGTACAAGCGTTCTTCGACGACTTGGTAGAAGTGCCGGTCCGCGCCGACCAACAGAAGAGCCTCACCCGCGACACTACCGACGTGGAGCTGCAGCGCATTGCCACTAGGGCGGAAGAGGCTGCGGCAGCAGCTGCCGCGGGCGCGTTCGGGTTCACCGTAGAGGAGGCAGAGGCGGCAGAGGCGGCAAGCCTTGCCGAGCGCGAGGAGTTTGCCGGTGAGGAAGATCTTGCCGGCCCTGAAGCTGAGCCGAGCGAGGCCGGCGAGGAAGAGCCCGAGCCTTCAGACAGCTTGCCGCAGGCGGAGCCCCCGGCCCCGCCAAAAAGGCATCTCCGCAGGGCCGGGGACGTAGCGGGGCGGCAAACGAGCCAACAGCCGCCAAGCAGTGCGACACGCTCTACCGCGGCAAGCAATGTTGCCGCGGGAGCGCCTCACGCTGCTGCGGCCACTGGAGCGGGATCTTCCCGGTCCACCACCACCGCCCCTGCCAAGCGGGCAAGGGATCCTACTCTTCCGCCTCGCCGCACCGGAGTGGAGCCGGACTTCGATCTCTCCGCGCTCAGCTCCGACGAGGAGGAAGAAGAGTAAGTTTCTTTGGCGTTCTTGTAGTTCTCCAATCTTGTTGCTTTTATCTTGTCTCTGACTTGCTTCAATCTGAACCCATTCCTTTTCAGGACGCTGGCCCAGAGAGCGGCGAAGAGAGCCAAGGCCTCGGTGATTGTCATCGAAGATGATCCCACCGTGTCAGCAGGGGGTGTGTCTGAGACCACCTTGACGGACCCTGCAGCCACTCCCCAAAGGAGCCCCCAGCGCAGCCCCCAGCGTAAGTTTGTAGTTTTACTTCCTGCTGTCGGGCGCGCATGGGTGCTCTTTTCTCTACTGATATCTTGCTTGTTGATTTGTGTAGGAGCAGAACAGCCTCACCAGGAGGGCCCGAAAGCCGCCCCCGAAGTGCCATCTGCTTCGACTATGCCGCCAAGGGAGGAGTCCCCGGCAAGGGAGCGCTCTCCGGCAAGGGAGAACGCCCCGGCAAGGGACAGTTCTCCGGCAAGGGACGGCACCAGTGATCCTCCAGCGGTTGAGACCGCGACCGCAGATCCTAGTACAGGTAATATTCTTGCCTGAAACCTTCCCTTGGGTTCTTCTTCTTCTGAATTCCCTTTCTTGGATTTTTGCTTGATTTTTCTCCCTTCTTCCTTCTTCAGATCCATCTGCTGTGGAGCCAATGGAGACTGAGGACGCCGGCGAGGAAGGCGCGCGTGGCAGCAACGATGACGCCGCCGCCAACGAAGAAGGGGTCGGTGCTGATGAGCCCGCCGACGAAGAGGCCGCCAAGGCTGCCGCCGCAGAAGTTGGCGAGGGGTCGGGCGATCGCACTGACGGCCCTGAGGCCGCAGGAGCGCCAGGCGCTGCGCCGACCGCCGATCCCTCCGCCGCTGCCGCGGAGCCAGGCTCCGAAGAGCCCCAGCCCGGCGCCTACTTGAAGGCAGGCGACGGTATCTTCATCAAGCTTCCCTGGGCGTCGAGCTCCAGGGCGCCGGTCAAAGGAGAAGCTTTTGACGAGGAGGTTCTCACCTCCGCTGGGTTGGCGCTGGTCGATGCGCCAAGCAGCAGCAGCAGCGAGTCTGAGGAGGAGCGGCTGCTGCGGAAGCTGCTGTCGCACTACCGCGCCCGACAAACCAAGCTGGCGTCTTGAGAAGCACTCGTCGCGAGGGAGGGAGTCGACATCGAGAAGTGCGCGGAGGAGCTCCGAGGTCTTAGGCAGGAAACTCTCCGGAGCTTGGCAGAGGAGCAGGAGCAAGTCGCCGAGGAGAGGAAAGCCTTCCTCCTCGCGAATGATGAGGTTGAAGAGCAGCAGCGACTTGCTGCCGAGAAGCTATCTGCGCAGGAGGGAGAGTTGGCGCAGCGCAAGGTCAACCTTGACAGCCACGAAGAGGAGCTCGCCGAGTGTGAGCAAGCGATTGGCGGGGCGCTCAAGGAAGCAAAGGACGCTGCCGCAGCTGCTGAGGCCGCCAAGAAAGAGCTGGAGGCGAAGGTGGAGCAGGTGGAGGCCAATATCAGGAAGAGCATCGAGGAGCTTGCCGCGCTCAAGCGTGAGCGCGAGAAGGATGCTGCCGCCCATGGAGAGCTGCAGGGTCTTCTCGCTGAGAGGAACAAGGAGCTCAGCGCCGCCAAGGACTCCAACATGGATCTCGAGTTGAAGATGGCTACGCTGACTCAGACGCTGGACGGCGCCAAGGAGCGAGAGGTGACCTTGTCGGAGAAGATCAAGGCCGACAAGGCGCTGCTGGCGAGCATCAACGTTACCCAAAACTCATTTAGAGAGACTGTGGAGCACTGGACGGAGGGTCTGGTGAATATCGCTGCAGTCATCGACGGGGAGCTGGCGCAGCTGGGGATGGAGGACTTTGGCTATCCCTCCGACGAGCATCTCCAACCCAGCGCCAAGCTCAGCCTGTTCTTCAAGGGCGTGGCGACGGCACTCCAGCGACTCCGGCAGAGGATCACAAAGCAGTTGGCCGACGAGTCGCGCAGGATTTGCGCGGGGGCTCCCCAGAAGGTGCTGATGAAGGTGGCCTTCCGCAACCCAGGCCTCAACCTCACCAACGTCCTCAGGTCCTTGCCACCTGACGCCGATCTGGATGCGCTCAAGGCCCTTGTCGCACCCATTGTGGACAAGGTGAGCGAGATCAAGAGGGTTGAGGGCGATCGCGTAGACTAGGCCGCCCATTTTCTCTTTCTCCTTGTCGCTGCTAGTCATATTATAAGAGCAATCTGTTAGAGCTGCGACAAGGTATTTTGTAATATAACTCTATTTCTGGTATCGATTGCTACGTTATTTCCTTTACTAGATTCCTTCCTTTGTATGTTTTTACCCTATGCTTTTAGGGAACTTGTCGGCGCAGGCACCCGAGCCGCGAGCGCTGAGTGCGGGACGTCAGCAGCTTGCTGGCGGTGCCGCTTCCGACAAGAAACCTTGTCGCGACTGGTTGTAGCACACTTAAGTTGTTGAGCGGACTCGAAACAAAGTAAGGGCGCAACTAGCTACGAGTTGGTTCCTCCGCGCACAGGTTTTCCATACAAAGCACGGTCGTTCGAGGAAGATAACTTAAAAATTAAAACTAATTGCTCAAACTTTGGCAACTTAGCTTTTCTGTCGTTTGCTTCTCGGCAAGGTTTCCGTCAAGGCGAAACTTTCTTGAACGACGCCTGTTCCACATCATTATCTTCTCCTCCCCCCCAGCAAACTTGTGCGCGAGGGAATCTTCCTTCCTTTGAGAAAAAGAAAGAAGAGAAAATAACGATATGGAGCCTTTCGGCTCGTTATTGCTTACCGGGAGTAGGTGCTACACAAAGTGTCAGATAACGCATGCAAGAAAGAATATAATGCATGAAATTGACAAGATGTGCGGAGCACATGAGCTTTACTTATGCACGGGATCTGCGCCCGGCTTTGTACAAAGGATTACATGCAACATCGGCAAGACTCGTACAAAAGGTGGTTGTCGGAACAGGTTCCGGCAACCGCGCCCTACGGGTAAAACTTACGAAGATGCTCAATGTTCTAGGAGTTGCTCACCGGAATGCCATCTTCGGTCTCAAGGCGGACAACGCCGGGCCTAGTGACTCGTTTCACCCGATAAGGGCCTTCCCACTTCGGCGTCAACTTGTTGGAATTCTTGGCGGAATGAACGCGCTGAAGAACAAGGTCGCCTTCCTCGAAGCTTCTGGCTTTAACTTTGCGGCTATGGTAGCGGCGCAAAGCTTGCTGGTATCGAGCAGCTCGTACAGTAGCCTGAAGACGATCATCCTCAAGGAGCAGCGCGTCATCTTGTCGCAGCTGCTCTTGCTCAAGCTCATCATAAGCGAGCACTCGAGGTGACCCGTATACGAGTTCCATGGGGAGAACTGCCTCTGCTCCATAGACTAGAGCGAAAGGCGTCTGGCCAGTGGCTCAATTTGGCATCGTCCTGATCGACCAAAGAACCACCGGCAGCTCCTCGATCCAGTTTCTTCCGCACTTGTGTAGCCTATCGAATGTTCTGGTCTTGAGCCCGCGCAGCACTTCAGCATTTGCCCTCTCCGCTTGACCGTTGCTTCTCGGATGAGCAACAGAAGCGAAGCAGATCTTGGCGCCAAGATCTTGGACGTACTACATGAAGGTGCGGCTCGTGAATTGCGTGTTGTCGGTGATGATCCTGTTAGGGATCCCGAAACGGCAAACAATCGACCTGAAGAACTTGACTGCTGACTGTGCTGTCACCTTCCTCACTGGTTCCACTTCCGACCACTTTGTGAACTTGTCGATTGCAACGTACAAGTACTCAAAGCCCCCGACAGCTCGGGGAAAGGGGCCGAGGATATCGAGCCCCCAGACTGAAAATGGCCAGGATAAAGGGATCGTCTCGAGAGCTTGAACTGGCTGGTGTATCCGCTTGGAATGGAACTGGCATGCTTCACACTTGGTTACTTGTGCAGTTGCATCCTGGAGGGCTGTCGGCCAAAAGAAACCTTGCCGGAACGCTTTGCCGGCAAGTGCTCTTGCGCCATTGTGGTGACCACATATGCCCCCATGTATCTCTGCCAACATCTTTTGTCCGTCTTCCCGGCAAATACACTTCAATTTCACACCGTTGAGTCTTCTTCTGTACAGTGTGCTATCGACAAACTGGTACATACTTGACTGCCAGGCTACTTTTTCCGCTTCTTCTTGCTCTTCGGGAAGTTCTCCTGTCTGAAGGAAATGGACAATCTGCTGTGCCCATGCTGGAGCTTGTGGCTCGACAACAAGGACTAAAGGCACATCTCCTGCTGCGGGAACATCCGCTTCTACGGCAAGAACCTGCGGCTCAACCGGAGCTTGATGTTCCCCGGCAAGCTTGCCGGAGCAAAGCTTGTCGGGAGCGTCTGCTACGACGGAACAAACCATAAGGCTTGCCGGAGCAGACTGTTCTTCAGCATCCTTGGCGTTGATCTTGGGGACTTTCTTGGCGGCGACATCAGGGAGCTCTGCCGGAAAATAGTCACCAGAAATCAACTTCCTCTTCTTGTTCTGTCCCGTTGATGGTGTTACAGACGGTTGAGTCAGCTTGAGCACAAAGATCCCTGGTTCCACAGGCAACTTAAGTGCGGCGCACTTCGACAGGCCATCAACAATGTCATTCTGAGCTCTCGGAACATGCTCCATCTGTAGGCCATCAAAGTGCTCTTCCAGCTTTCTCACTTCATCAACATATGCTTCCATCAACGGACTCTGATAATTCTTATTCACTTGGCGGACGACAAGCTGTGAGTCACCCCTGACAATGAGCTTCTTGATCCCAAGGTCTGCTGCGATCCTGAGACCGGCAAGCAACCCTTCATACTCTGCAGTATTGTTGGTTGCTTGCTCCTTGGGAAAGTGCATCTGGACTACGTACTTGAGGTGCTCTCCGGTGGGTGCGACAAGCAGCACGCCTGCTCCGGCGCCTTGCAGCGAGAAGGCACCATCAAAGTACATCAGCCACTCTTTGCTCGCCTCCTTGACGGGGATGCTCGTCTCTGGAATTTCTTCATCTTGTGTTGGCGTCCACTCTGCTATGAACTCTGCCAATGCTCTGCTTTGGATAGTTAAAGTACTCTCAAACTTTAGGCCAAAGCTTGATAGTTCCAGTGCCCACTCGACAATCCTGCCTGTTGCTTCTGGATTTTGCAGTATCCTCTTCAACGGAAAACGAGTGACGACTGTGATCTCATGTGCTTGGAAGTAATGGCGCAGCTTTCTCGAGGCCATGAGAAGGCCGAAAAGCAATTTCTGCACACCATAGTACCTTGACCTAGCCCCCTGCAGAAGGGAACTGACAAAGTAAACTGGGCGCTGCACCATTCTCTTCTGCATCTTATCATGCTCCTGCGGAGATCCATCCTTGTCGGGACCAGAGCTTGTCGGCGAAGCCCCCTGCTTGTCACTGGATGCGTCTGCTGTGGTTGCCGGCTCATCATCTGCCTCCCTCTCCGCCACTAACGCAGCACTAACCACTTGATTGGTTGCCGCTATATACAACAGCAACTTTTCTTGTGGCTTAGGTGCGACAAGTGTTGGAGTGGAGGATAGGTATCTCTTGAAGTCCTGCAGCGCAGCCTCCGCCTCCGGAGTCCATTTCATTGGACCTACCTTTTTCAATATTTTGAAAAATGGCAGGGCGCGCTCAGCAGATCTAGAGATAAACCTGCTGAGAGCAGCCACGCAACCGGCAAGCCTTCGTACATCCTTGACGCGCTTTGGTGCTTCAATCTGCTCAATGGCCTTGATCTTGTCGGGATTGGCTTCAATTCCCCGCTGAGACACGAAGAACCCGAGAAGCTTGCCGGAAGGGACTCCAAACACGCACTTCTCGGTGTTAAGCTTGAGGTTGATCTTGCGCAGATTTGCAAATGTCTCGTCTAAATCTTGAATCAGGGTTGCCCTGTCCTTGCTCTTGACCACTATATCATCCATGTAGGCTTCCACATTTCTGTGCATTTGTGGCTCAAAAGCGTGGTGGACTACCCTTGCAAATGTTGAACCAGCATTCTTCAAACCGAAAGGCATCCATACGAAACAGTACGTGCCACACGGGGTGATGAATGCGGTCTTCTCCTCATCCTCTTCTGCCATGAAGATCTGATGGTATCCTTAGTATGCATCAAGAAATGAAAGCAAATCACATCCGGCCGTGGAGTCAACAATCTGGTCGATGCGTGGCAAAGGAAATGGGTCTTTCGGACAAGCTTTATTGACAACGGTAAAGTCGATACAAAGCCTCCATTTCCCGTTAGCCTTGCGCACGACAACAGGATTGGCCAATCACGTGGGATGGAGCACTCCTCTGACAAGGCCTGCTGCTTCCAACTTCTTGATTTCTTCTGCGATGAACTCTTGGCGCTCCACTGCCTGTTTCCTGACTTTCTGCTTGACGGGCCGCGCATGAGGACAGACGACAAGGTGGTGCTCAATTACTTTCCTGGGAACACCGGGGATGTCAGATGGTTGCCACGCAAACACGTCGACATTCGCCCGCAGGAAAGCAACGAGCGCGCTTTCCTATTTAGGGTCGAGAGTGGCACTGATGGTGAAGGTACCACCAGTGCTGTTCTCCTTGGCGGACACCTTCTTGGTTTCAGGTGGAGCTGCCATTGCCTTCTTACACTTGCCGGTGGAGCTTGATGGTGCGTCCTCGACGGTAGCGCAGCACTCCGAAGAGGTGCGCTTGCCAGAGTGGGCATCAGAACTCTTGCCGGACTTGGTCTTCTTCTTCCCCCCGGGAGCTTCAGCGGCAAGTGATTTGCGATCTATTGTGGCTGCTGCTTCCCGGTAGATCTTGTCGGCGCAGATAAGAGCATCCTTCTTGTCGCCAGGGACAGAGATGACACTTATCGGGCCTGGCATCTTCAGCATGTTGTAGGCATAGTGAGAGGCTGCCATGAATTTGGCGAGTGTTGGACGGCCGAGTATCCCATTGTAAGGCAATGGAAAGTCAGCAACGTCAAAAGTAACCCTCTCAGTCCTGAAGTTCAACTCGCTGCCAAATGTTACTGGCAACGTGATCTTTCCCTTTGGCTTGCTCCTTCCCGGATTGATTCCTTGGAACGTACCGGTTTCTTCGAGCTCGCTGTCAGGGATCTGGAGTTTCTGGAGCACCGCAGAGGAGATCAGGTTCAAGCCGGCCCCGCCGTCAACTAACATCTTAGTGACCTTGAGGTTGCGGATAGTTAGTGAAACCAACATCGGCAAGCACCCGGCCGCAGTTATGCGATCAGGGTGGTCCCCAATATCAAAGATGATAGGCGTGCTGGACCATTTCAGAGGCTTGCGTGACTCGACGGGTGGTTCTGCTGCATTAACTTCCCGCACCCACTGCTTGAGCTGGCGGTGCGAAGTATGCAGAGAAGCACCGCCGTCAACGCACAGGACCTCTGTGGCTTTCTGGAACTCCTGCTCATCAGTCTCCTCATCATCCATGTCTTCATCGTCGTCATCATCTTCATCCTTGTCGCGGCCGCGAGGAGGTCTGTCTCCTTGCCGCTGCTTGGCCTTGCCGCGACGTCCTCCTTGGCTGGATGTTTCTTGCCGGATCCTCCAGCACCTTCCTGGGCTTTCTCCTTGTCGCGCCGCTCGTATTCAGCTTTCTGTTGCTCAACAAGCTGCTCGACTTTCTTGCAGCTCTCGAGATCGTGGCCCTTGGTGCGGTGGATCTTGCAATACTGTTCGTTGGCGCCGTCCTGCTTGTCGGCGACCGCCACAGCCTCTGCGGTAATCTCCTTGCCGGAGTCACCAGCTTTGGCTTTCTTGGCGCCACCACCGTTGCCGGACTGCTCGACGACTAGCACCTCTTTTCCCTTCTTCCTCCTGTTGTTTCGCCGCCGGTTTTTCCTTGCCGGGGCTGCATCATCGCTGTCAGATCCTCCTACTCCTATGTTCTCTCCGGGGAGTCTCCTCCCTTCCTCAGCACACGCACACTTGTCGGCCAGGGCATATAGCTCGCTGACGTCTCTGATCTTGCACATCGCCATCTCCTCCCGCATCCTACGGTTTCGCACGTTCTGATGGAACGCGCTGATCACCGCGGCAGGGTGGACGTCTGGGATGTTGTGCTGTACGCTGCTGAATCTCTGAATGTACTTGCGTAGGGGCTCTCCTTCCTTCTGGGCGAGCAGGTGAAGGTCACTCTCTTGGCCATGAGGCTTGTGGCCGCCTGTGAAGGCGCCGACAAACTGATGGCATAGATCGGCCCAAGAGGATATGGAGTTGTCCGGCAAGTGCATGAGCCAGGATCTGACGTTGGGCTTGAGCACCAGCGGGAAGTAGTTGGCAAGGATCTTGTCATTCCGTCCCCCGGCAGCCTACACCGCAATGGTGTAGATGCTGAGGAACTCCGACGGATGCGTCTTGCTGTCGTACTTCTCCGGTACGTCTGGCTTGAAGTTCTTCGTGCTGGGCCACTGGACTTGCCGCAGCTCACGAGTGAACATAGGGCAACCTAGCGCGTACGGCAAGCCGCCTGGTTCCCCTGGCGCATGCATGTCGACAGAGGGCCCAGCGCGCTTGTCGGATTGACGTCGCGCTTCTCTTCGGTGCTCGATGCGAGTACGAGTGTCTTCTTGCTGTCGATCGCGAAGAACTTGGCGCTGATCGCGACGAGCTCGTGGATCCGACGATGCGGTGGAGTCGCTGTCGAGGTGGATCCGGCGAGTCGGCGATCTTGGCCTTCGGGGTGGTGATTGCATGGTGGTTGCACCTCCACCAGTTTCGTCGCCACCGGCTCGCGCCTGGCAACCCTGCCGCGGTAGCGACGTGCTCGGCTGTCGCGGAGTGTCGCCGTTGGTGTAGCCGATGAGACTCTGAATGGTGGCCCTCCATTCGTCGATCTTGTCCAACGTCAGAGGGTAATCCAGGAGCAGTTGAGCTCGTGCTAAAGCTTCTGCCTGAGTGGTGGGTGGCAGTGGCGGACGGCGTGAGGAGCGGGATGTGCTCGGACTTCTAACTATGTTAGAAGGAGCATTATCCCGTCCGGGCGACCGTGTCTCGCTCGTGCTGGTACGCTGGCGTGCATGCTGGTCTTGAGCGCCCCGGGATCCACCAGCTTGATCTTGGCCCAACAGACGTATGGTACTGCGAGTACCATGACGCTGTCGGTCCTGCGCCTCCTGAGATGGGCGCGCAACAGGCGCGGACGTCGAGGTCTGCGCCACCTTGCCCTTGGACCTGGTAGCGTCGTGAGCTTCCTCGTCGACGTCCGTCCTTCCGCCGACGTCTACCCCACCACCCGTTTGCTCCGGTGGCGGTGGGATCGACGTGGACGGAACAGCTGCCTCCGAAGCCTTCTTCTTCGGTGGCATGTTGATGAAGAAAATGAAGATCTAGCTCGTGTGGACGCTGGATCAGGTTCACACAGCCTCGACGCCCCAAAGATGTCGGGGAAGCTGATCCACGAACACCTATGGGACCGGCGGACCGAGCCCCTTTCGGTTCGGCGGGGGGCGGAGGTCGCACGAAGAGCAGATCGAGGCGAAGCACACGAGCAGTTTACCCAGCTTCGGAGCTCTCCGGAGAGATAATACTCCTACTGCTGCTTGTTTGATTGTATTGTGTTCTTGCTCGAGAGAGAGCTAAGTGTTTTTCTGGCTTCCGAATGATCCGAACCCCCTCTACGTTGTGCATGGGCCTCCTTTTATATGCTAAAGGGGTCACCGACAGGTGGCAACGCAGAGAAGGGTAGAAGTGTAAAAAGAGGAGTTGTTGGTACAGCTGCCTGTACAGTGTTTCCTACCTAACCCTGACGGCAGGGGACAAGGGCATTAAATGCCCGTCTGTGTAGCCCAAACAGTGCAGAAAAGGACCGTCAGGGGCGCCACCGCTCGCCATGATGGCGATCTTTTCAGCTTCGCATGCCCCCGCGCACCGCTGGCTGCACAGTCTCCTGCCACGCGCGCCTGGAAAGGCCCCCAGAGCGACACATTGGTGGATGCGCTGGAGCGTGGTCACAGAGTGGCCGCTTGTCGCGGCAAGTGCCTTGCCGCGGTCGTTGTCTTGTCGGGTCCGGGAGCTTGTTGCTCACCGGGCCTTGCCGGGACGCGCGGGGCGTCGCAGCAAGTTCCTTGAAATGCCTTGGTTGGCTTTCCCGGCAAGCTCCTCTTGCCGGGGCCTTGTCTCCTGGGCTTAAATACTTTGTTCTTGAATGGCTCCAAAGGAACCACGGAGGATCTTGGCGGTTTCCCGGCAAACCTTGCCGCGGGGTGCTGCAACTGCCCGTGCACAAGTTCAGGGTACTAGGGTACCCCTATTCTAGTACACCGACAGGAAATTTTACTAGGAGATATATTTTTATTCGTCACATATCATGAGTTTTGCTTGGAGCGTCTTGTATTATATGAGTCTTTGCTTGATTTGATTTTTGTTTGTCACAATCTTCTTTAATGGACACACCTATTTGAGAAAGCCATAATGATGCTAAGATTTGTTAGAATTGCTCTATGTGCTTCACTTAAATTTTTTGAGCTATGGAATTGCTCTAGTGCTTCACTTATATCTTCTTTGAGCACGGTGGTGCTTTAATTTTTGAAGAATGATACGTCTCCGCCATATCTACTTTTCCTAAAACTTTTGCTCTTGTTTTGCACTC
This sequence comes from Triticum dicoccoides, assembly GCF_002162155.2. Classification (NCBI taxonomy): domain Eukaryota; kingdom Viridiplantae; phylum Streptophyta; class Magnoliopsida; order Poales; family Poaceae; genus Triticum; species Triticum dicoccoides. Next base: position 617,119,262 of record NC_041389.1, read on the forward strand.
TAATTTGCATGATTTGAATGAAACTAAGCCAGACTGACGATGTTTTCAGCAGAACTATCATGGTATTGTTTTGTGCAGAAATAAAAGTTCTCCGAATGGAACGAAACTTTTTGGAGAATTATTTTACAATAAATAAAAAATACTAGAGCCAAGAACCACCGGAGGGGGCCCCTGGTCAAGCACAAGACACCAGGGCGCCCCCTCTCCAGGCACTCCCTGGTGGGTTGTGCCCACCTCGTGGCCCCAATGACCCTAATTCCGACGCAATAAAATCCTATTTTTCCAGAAAAAAATAGAGAGAAAGTTTCATCGCGTTTTATGATACAGAGCCGTCGCCGCCTCCTATTCTTCATCGGGAGGCCAGATCTGGAGCCCGTTCGGGGCTCCGGAGAGGGGAATCTACGGTCTTCGTCATCACCAACCCTCCTGCATCGCCAATTCCATGATGCTCCCCACCGGGAGTGAGTAATTACTTCGTAGGCTCGCTCGTCGGTGAGGAATTGGATGAGATTGATCATGTACGAATTAGTTTTGTTAGGGCTTGATCCCTAGTATCCACTATGTTCTGAGATTGATGTTGTTATGAATTTGCCGTGCTTAATGCTTGTCACTAGGGCCCGAGTGCCATGATTTCAGATCTCAACCGTTTAAGTTTGGACCATTATATATATATTCTAGATCCGATCTTGCAAGTTATATACACCTTCTACGTGTTATGATCCGTAAACCCCGGGGTGATAGTAATTGGGATACTTTCCGGTGATGACCGTAGTTTGAGGAATTCATGTATTCACTATGTGTTAATGCTTTGTTCCGGTTCTCTATTAACAGGAGGCATTAATATCCCTTAGTTTCTTTATGGACCCCGCTACCACGGGAGTGTCGGACAAAACATGTCATGCAAGTTCTTTTCCATAAGCACGTATGACTATTTACGGAATACATGCCTACATTATATTTATGAACTGGAGCTAGTTCTGTATCGCCCTAGGTTATGACTGTTATATGATGAATATCATCCAACGAATTCACCGATCCAATGCCTACAAGTTTTCCACTTATTGTTCTTACTAAGTTACTACTGTTGTTGCTACTATCACAACTATTAGAAAATCATTGTTATCACTGTTATCGCTACTATTATTGTTACCACTGCTATCAAAACCATCATATTACTGTGCTACTCGTTATCTTGTTGCAGATATTTAATCTCCAGGTGTGGTTGAATTGACAACTCAACTGCTAATACTTGGAAATATTATTTGGCTCCCCTTGTGTCGAATCTATAAATTTGGGTTGAATAATCTACCCTCGAAAACTATTGTGATCCCCTATACTTGTGAGTTATCAAGACCTTTTTCTGGCACCATTGTCGGGGAGCATAGCTATATTTGTTGAGTCACTTGGGATTATTATCAATTTATTACGATGAAGAATTTGAAGGATACCAACCAAGATTTCCCCCTCTAAGACAAGGGGAGGTAAGGAACTGCCATCTTCCTCTGCACTTGATTCACCTTCTATTTTGAGTAAACTTGCAACACCACCACATGCTATTAATCCTGATATGTCACAAGTTATTGATGATTCTACTTATGCTATGAATGATACTTATGATGATGCTAGTACCTTGCATGAAGCTAATGTGCCAGTAGGTGAATTTCTTGATAAACAAATTGCTAGAGCTAAAGATAATGTGCCACTTAGAATGAAATGTGATCTAAGTTTGCTACTTCACCTATCTTTGTTACTGATAATGATTATGAATTTTCTGTCGACCCAGAGTTAATTACTTTGGTTGAATATGATCCTTTCCATGGTTATGAAACTGAAACTGTCATGGCACATCTTACCAAGTTAAATGATATAGCCATCCTTTTTGCTCATGATGAGAAAATTTGCTACCATTATATTCTCAAGTTATTTCCGTCCTCATTAAAAGGTGATGCTAAGATATGGTACAATACTCTTGCTCCTGGTTGTGTGCGCAGTCCCCAGGATATGATTTACTACTTCTTTGAAAAATACTTTCCTGCTCTTAAGAAACAAGCTGCCTTGGAAGAGGAGAGTGTCCCCACAAGCTTGGGTGAGGCTTCCCCAATTGCTTAATGCTTTGCCCGATCATCCACTTAAGAAAATTGAAATACTTGATATATTATATAATGGACTAGCCAATGCTTCTAGGGACTTCCTAGATAGTTATGATGGTTGTGTTTTTAGGGAACGAAGTGTTGAACAAGATGGGGAATTATTGAATAATATATTAAAAAATTATGATGATTGGACTCGTCCTGAACCACCGCCTAAACCCACTCCGAAGAAGAGGGTTATCTTATATCTATGTCCTGAAGATATGCAAGAGGCAAATAAAATATGAAGGAAAATGGTATTAAAGCAGAGAATGTTAAGAATTTACCGCCTATTGAAGAAATACATGGACTTGATACACCACCCTCACAGGTGGTAGAGGTAAAGGCTTTAATGAAATTTGATGAAAGTGACATCCCTTACAATAAACATTCTAGTCAATGCCTTTATGAATTTGATAACTACGTTAGAAAACAAGATCACTTCAATGCCAATGTTAAGAAACAATTGAAATATAATTCTAATATGATTGCTCGCTTGAGTGACTTGTTATTTAGAATCACCAATGATGTTAGAGGTGCAGGCAAACATGCCTCTAGGGTTCAAACCCAGTTAAAACAAGTTGCTAAACCTCAAAGAGAATTTCTTGATGAAATGAATAATAATATGAATGATCATGCTATTAGAGTAGTGACTAGAGGAGCTAGAATGACTGAGGAACCACTTTATCCTGAGGGAAATCCAAAAAGAATTGAACAAGACTCTCAAAGAATTAATACCGATTCACCTAGTCCTTCTAAAAAGAAAAAGAAGAAGAAAATTGATAGGACTTGATGCGTCTCCAATGTATCTATAATTTTTGATTGTTCCATGCTGTTATATTATCATTCTTGGATGTTTTACAATCATTTTATTGTCATTTGTATCATTTTTGGTACTAATTTATTGAAATAGTGCCCAAGGCCAGTTGCTTTTTTCTGCTTGTTTTTTACATCGTAGGAAATCAATACCAAACGGAGTCCAAACGCAATGAAAATTTTTGTGGAATTTTTTTGGATCAGAAGACATCCAATGGGCTAAGAAAGTACCTGAGGGGAGCTCCAAGGGGAGAACAACCCACCAGGGCGCGCCTGGGGGCCCAGGCGCACCCAGGTGGATTGTGCCCACCTCGGTGGCCTACATCACCGCCTCTTTGCTCTGTAAAAACCCCAATATTCCAGAAACCCAAGGGGAGTCGACGAAAATCAATTCCAGCTACCACAAGTTCCAGAAACACCAGATCCAATCTAGACACCATCTCGGAGGGGTTCATCATGTCCATTGGTGCCTCTTCGATGACGCGTGAGTAGTTCTTTGTAGAGCTACAGGTCCATAGTTAGAAGTTAGATGGCTTCCTCTCTCTCTCTCTCTCTCTCTCTCTCTCTCTTGATTCTCAATACAATGGTCTCTTGCAGATCCATATGATGTAAGTCTTTTGCAGTGTGTTTGTTGGGATCCAATGAACTTTGAGTTTATGATTAGATCTATGTTTTTATCCATGAAAGTTATTTGAGTCTTCTTTGATCTCTTATATGCATGATTGATTATAGCCTCGTATTTCTTCTCCGATATTTGGGTTTTGTTTGGCCAACTTGATCTATTTATCTTGCAATGGGAAGAGGTGTTTTGTGATGGGTTCGATCTTACGGTGCTTGATCCCAGTGACAGAAGGGGAAACAACATGTATGTATCGTTGCTATTAAGGATAACAATATGTGGTCTATTTCCACATACATTGATCTTGTCTAGATCTTGTCATTGTTCTTATTGCATTACTCTGTTTTCCATGAACTTCATACACTAGATGCATGATGGATAGCGGTCGATGTGTGGAGTAATAGTAGTAGATGCAGACAGGAGTCGGTCTACTAATGTTGGACGTGATGCCTATATAATGATTATTGCCTGGATATCGTCATGATTGTTTGAAGTTCTATCAATTGCCCAACAGTAATTGTTTTCCCACCGTTTGCTATTTTTCTCGAGAGAAGCCACTAGTGAAACCTACGGCCCCCGGGTCTCTTTTCATCATATTTGCCTTTGTGATCTATTTTCCTTTGCTTTTACTTTCAGATCTATTAAACCAAAAATAAAAAAATACCTTGCTGCAATTTATTTATTTTGTGATCTATTTATCCTATCGATCACAACTTTATCATGTCTTCTCGCCAATTTGAGGCATCGTTACCCGAAAGGGATTGACAACCCTTTAACACGCCGGCTTCCGAGTGTTTGTCATTTGTGTGCAGGGGTTGTTTATGTTGTGTTGCTTGGTTATCCTACTGGTTCGATAACCTTGGTCTCATTACTGAGGGAAATATGTACCATCGATGTGCTACATCGTCCCTTCCTCTTTGAGGAAATACCAATGTAGTTCAAGCAGGCATCAAAAGGAATTTCTGGCGCCATTGCCGGGGAGGATCATCAACATCAACCAGGTTCCTAATCACAAATCTCATCTCCTCGCAATTTACAGTATTTGCCATTTGCCTCTCGTTTTTCTCTCTCACACTTCACAAAAATTTGTTGTTTTATTCGCCTGATAACCCACAAGTGTAGGGGATCGCAACAGCTTTCGAGGGTGAAGTACATCCCAAATTTACTGATTCGATACAAGGGGAGCCAAAGAATATTCTTGAGTATTAGCAGTTGAGTAGTCAATTCAACCACACCTAGATAACTTAGTATCTGCAGCAAGGTATTTAGTAGCAAAGTAGTATGATAGTAATGGTAACAGTAGCAAAAGTAAAGATAAATGTTTTTGGGTTTTTGTAGCAGTTGTAACAGTAGCAACAGAAAAGTAAATAAGCGAAGAACAATATATGAAAAGCTCGTAGGAAATGGATCAGTGATGGATAATTATGCCAGATGCAATTCCTCATGTAATAGCTATAACATAGGGTGACACAGAACTAGCTCCAGTTCATCAATGTAATGTAGGCATGTATTCCGTAAATAGTCATACGTGCTTATGGAAAAGAACTTGCATGACATCTTTTGTCCTACCCTCCCTTGGCAGCGGGGTCCTAGCGGAAAATAAGGGATATTAAAGCCTCCTTTTAATAGAGAACCGGACTAAAGCATTAACACATAGTGAATACATGAACTCCTCAAACTACGGTCATCACTGAGAAGTATCCCGATTATTGTCACTTCGGGGTTGTCGGATCATAACACATAATAGGTGACTATAGAATTGCAAGATAGGATCAAGAACACTCATATATGCATGAAAACATAATAGGTTCAGATCTGAAATCATGGCACTCGGGCCCTAGTGACAAGCATTAAGCATAGCAAAGTCATAGCAACATCAATCTCAGAACATAGTGGATACTATTGATCAAACCCTAATAAAACTAACTTGATTAAATGATAAATCTCATCCAACCCATCACCGTCCAGCAAGCCTACGATGGAATTACTCACTCACGGCGGTGAGCATCATGAAATTGGTGATGGAGGATGGTTGATGATGACAACAGCGACGAATTCCCCTCTCCGGAGCCCTGAACAGACTCCAGATCAGCCCTCCCGAGAGAGATTAGGGCTTAGCGGTGGCTCCGTGTCGAAAAACGCGATGAAACTTTCTCTCCGATTTTTTTCTCCGCGAGACGGAAGATATAGAGTTGGAGTTGAGGTCGGTGGGGGTCCAGGGGGCCCACGAGATAGGGTGCGCACCCTACAGGGGAGGCGCGCCCCCCTGTCTCGTGGATAGGCCCTGGGCCCCCTGGTGTATTTCTTTCACCCAGAAATTCTTATTAGTTCCAAAAAGTGCCTCCGTGGATTTTCAGGACATTCCGAGAACTTTTCTTTTCTACACATAAAACAACATCATGGTAGTTCTGCTGAAAACAACATCACTCCGGGTTAGTTTCATTCAAATCATGCAAGTTTGAGTCCAAAACAAGGGCAAAAGTGTTTGAAAAAGTAGGTACGTTGGAGACGTATCAACTCCCCCAAGCTTAAACCTTTGCTTGTCCTCAAGTAATTCAGTTGATAAACTGAAAGTGATAAAGAAAAACTTTTACAAACTCTATTTGCTCTTGTTGTTGTAAACATGAAAAGCCAGCATTCAAGTTTCAACAAATATTATGAACTAACCATACTCACAATAACACTTAGGTCTCACAATTACTCATATCAATAGCATAATCAGCTAGCGAGCCATAATAATAAAACTCGGATGACAACACTTTCTCAAAACAATCATAACATGATATAATTAGATGGTATCTCGCTAGCCCTTTCTGAGACCGCAAAACATAAATGCAAAGCACCTTTAAAGATCAAGGACTGACTAAAAATTGTAATTCATGGTAAAAGAGATCCAGTCAAGTCATACCCAATATAAACCAATAGTAATACACGCAAATAACAATATGCTCTCCAGTGGGTGGTTTTTAATAAGAAGGTGATGACTCAACATAAAAATAAATAGATAGGCCCTTCGCAGAGGGAAGCAGGGATTTGTAGAGGTGCCAGAGCTCAATTTTAAAATAGAGATTGAATAACATTTTGAGCAGCATACTTTTGTTGTCAACGCAACAACTATGAGATGGTTGTATCTTCCATACTACATGCATCATAGGCAGTTCCCACGTAGAACGGTAAAAGTTTATACTCCCCCAACCACCAACAAGCATCAATCCATGGCTTGCTCGAAACAATGAGTGCCTCCAACAAACAACAGCCCTGGGGGAATTTTGTTTAATTATTTTGATTTGCTTTGATCTTTTTGGATCATGGGACTGGGTATCCCGGTTACCGACCCTTTCTCGTGAATGAGGAGCGGAGTCCACTCCTCTGAGAATAACCCACCTAGCATGGAAGATATAGGCAGCCCTAGTTGTAAGAGCTGCTCGAGCATACAAAACAGAATTTCATTTGAAGGTTTAGAGTTTGGCACATACAAATTTACTTGGAACGGCAGGTAAATACCGCATATAGGAAGGTATAGTGGACTCATATGGAACAACTTTGGGGTTTAAGGAGTTAGGATGCACAAGCATGCATGTTTATGACTGTTGTCGCTCTCTTAGTTGGTCGCTTCCCAGTCTTTTGCTAGCCTTCACCTGTACTAAGCGGGAATATACATGCGTGAACATGTGCCAAGTTGAGTCACTCAATTCATTCAAACGAGGATACCATCCCATCATACCACATCATAAGCATTCTAATAACATGTTGGCACGCAAGGTAAACCATTATAACTCAAAGCTAATCAAGCATGGCACAAGCAACTATGATCTCTAAATGTCATTGCAAATATGTTTACTTCCTAATAAGCTGACTCAGGAACGATGAACTCATCATATTTACAAAAACAAGAGAGGTCGAGTTCATACCAGCTTTTCTCATCCCAATAAGTCCATCATATGTCGTCATTATTGCCTTTCACTTGCACGACCGAACGATGTGTATAATAATAAGAGTGCACGTGCATTGGACTAAGCTGGAATCTGCAAGCATTCAACTCAAAAGATAAGACAAGTAATATGGGCTCTAAATTAAATAAACAATCATGCATATGAGAGCCACTAAACATTTTCAATAAGGTCTTCTCGACCCTCAAAGGAAAGAAAAGAAAACAAAACTATTTACACGGGAAAGCTCCCAACAAGTAGGAAGAAGAACTAGAAATCTTTTTGGGTTTTCATTTTAATTTCTACTACAAGCATGGAAATTAAACTAACTAATTTTTTTGGTTTTTCTCAAGGTTTATCAAACACACGAGAAGAAAACTAGAAAAAGGAATTTAAACTAGCATGGATAGTACAATGAAAGAGTATGAGCACCGACAACTAGTGTGTGAACATGAATGTAAAGTCGGTGAGAAATACGTACTCCCCCAAGCTTAGGCTTTTGGCCTAAGTTGGTGTAAAACCAAGGACCGCCACTACTCTCCCTGGTGTAATGAGAGGTGTAATCAGGATACCACTGGTTAGTCATCTCCGGATCCCACTGGACAGATGATGCACGATAAGGGTCCAGTTCAGGTTCCGGCTCCGGTTCAGATTCTGGAGTAAAAGCTTGAGCTCGATGATTGTTCACCGCTTCCGGTGTGACGAGAAAATTTTCTGCAAGCAAATCAAACAACAAAGGCACGGGCAAAATAATAATCTCAAAGTGTTTCTTATTGAATCTAAGTTTATACAAGAGCATCCTATCTTCGTTGTCATCAATAAACTTGTGTGCTACCATGCTTTTGTAATCTAAAATGTGAGGAGGAAATATTGTCTCCCTTTCCTCATGGTGCCTAATGGGTATCTGAAAATGTCTAGCAAGACGTGCAACATAGATACCTCCAAATATGGGGCCTTTTGTATGATTCAGGCTAGCCGTTTAGCAACGACGGCACCCATACTAAAAGTATTGTCTCCAAGCAAAGCATGTAGAAGAATGATAATATCAGGAACACTCAAGTTTCCACTATTTCCACGACAATCAAGCATCTACTAGAAAATATGGCAAAGTAGCGTAAAACAGGAAAGTGTATGCTAGAGACTTTTGCCTCGGAACCCTTCTTTGGCTCTTCTACGGCGATAGTATTAACAAAGCCCACCACATCTTCACGATGGGGTTCCTCTAATTCTCCCACATAAGGTATCTTACATACCGCGCAAAAATGACGTAAAGACATTTCTTTGAACTCATCATATAAATGAAATGATACTGCAGACGGTGACTTCTTAGGATAAAAGTAAAAGTTTTGCATGAAAGTATTTGTGAGTAAGAGATACTGATCGATTCGATCGTTGATGAACCCGGTGAGGCATGCAGTCTCGATTAAAGCATAAAAGTCTTCATGAATTCCAGCCTCTTTCAAGAGATCCTCGCATGGCCATTCACATGACCGTACTTCCGCTAAGCGAGGAAGATTATACTTGGCTTTTTCCTTCTCTTTGGCTTGTTTCTCCTGGGAGCTTTGTCTAGAAGAGCCCCTCAAAAATTTCCTGAACATTTTTCTGAAAATTTCTGAAATTTTTAGTAACTTCAAAATAAGAGTGCATAAAACTAAACAAGATTGATAGCAACTACTCCTACAAGTGCCTAGAGCCTATATCATGCATTGGAATTGCTTGGGACCTCAAAAAGTTAACATGCAAGGTCAAGAACAGGGTCACCAAGGCAGCAAAGATTTGCAATGAATAAAGCACTAGAACAAAAAATAATTGGACCAATGGAGGAGTCACATACCAAGCAACAATCTCCCAAAGCAGTTTTGTGAATGGATCTTTGAGCTAAGAGATCGAAAGTCGCAGCAAAACGAGCTAGAACTCGGGCTTGAGCTGGATGGGGATTTTTTTGGGTAGAAGATGAAGTGTGTGGGTGCTGGCATAAGTGGAGGGGAGCCACCAGGGGCCCACGAGACGGGGGGGGGGCTACAAGGGGGGCGCCCTCCTGTCTCGTGGCCTGGTGCTTGCCCCTCCTGCAGTAATTTCAGTGCCTAAAATCCTCAAATATTCCAGAAAAAATAATACTAAATTTGCAGGGCATTTGGAGCACTTTTATTTTCAGACTATTTTTTAATGCACGGATAATTCAGAAAACAGGCGGATAATACTATTTTTGCTTTATTTAATCTAAATAATAGAAAGTAAAAGGAGGGTACAGAAGGTTGTGCCTTCTAGTTTCATCCATCTCGTGATCATCAAAATGAACACACTAACAAGGTTGATCAAGTCTTGTTAACAAACTCATTCCGAATAGCACGGAACCGGAGAAATTTCGAATAACACTAAGTTACCTCAACGGGGATATGAAAATCCCCAACAATAAGAATATCATACTTTTTCTTGACAGTAAGGAGAGGAAATTCAAAACCTCCAAAAATAGTACTTGGAACTTTCTTAATAGTATTTATGCTATGAACTTGGATTTGCTTCCTCGGAAAGTGTACCGTATGCTCATTACCATTAACATGAAAGGTTACATTGCGTTTGTTGCAATCAATAACAGCTCCTGCAGTATTTAAGAAAGGTCTACCAAGAATAATAGACATACTATCATCCTCGGGAATATCAAGAATAACAAAGTCTGTTAAGATAGTAACATTCGCAACAACAACAGGCACGTCCTCACAAATGCCGACAGGTATAGCAGTTGATTTGTCAGCCATTTGCAAAGATATTTCAGTAGGTGTCAAGTTATTCAATTCAAGTCTACAATACAAGGAAAGAGGCATAACACTAACACCGGCCCCAAGATCACATAAAGCAGTTTTAACATAATTTCTTTTAATAGAGCAAGGTATAGTGGGTACTCCGGGATCACCAAGTTTCTTAGGTATTCCACCCTTAAAGGTATAGTTGTCAAGCATGGTGGAAATCTCAGTTTCAGGTATTTTCCTCTTATTAGTGATGATATCTTTCATATATTTAGCATAAGGGTTTGTTTTAAGCATATCAGTTAAGCGCATGCGTAAGAAAATAGGTCTAATCATTTCAGCAAAACGCTCAAAGTCCTCATCATCCTTTGACTTGGATGGTTTAGGAGGAAAGGGCATGGGTTTCTGAACCCATGGTTCTCTTTCTTTACCGTGCTTCCTAGCAACAAAATCTCTCTTATCATAATGTTGATTCTTTGATTGTGGGTTATCAAGATCAACAACAGGTTTAATTTCTATATCATTGTTATTACTAGGTTGAGCATCTACATGAACATCATTATTAGCATTATCATCAGGTTCACGTTCATCTCCGGATTGTGTTTCAACATCAGAGATAGAAGTATTATTAGGATTCTCAGGTGTTTCCACATTATGTTCACTAGAAGCATGCAAAGTCCTATCATTCTTCTCTTTCTTCTTCTTAGAAGAACTAGGAACATCTAGATTATTATTCTAAGAATCTTGTTCAATCCTTTTAGGGTGGTCTTCAGGATACAAAGGTTCCTGAGTCATTCTACCAGTTCTAGTAGCCACTCTAACAACAAAGTCATTTTTCTTATTTAATTCAGCAAGCAATTCGTTCTGAGCCTTAAGTACTTTACAACTTGAGTAGCAACCATGGAAGCATGTTTACTAGTTAGTTTAAGTTCACCTTTAACTCTAGCTACATAATCATTCAAGAGTACTGTCGTATAAGCATTATTCTTCAATTGTCTATCAACCTAATCATTGAAATTTGCTTGTCTATTCATGAAATCATCAAATTCATCTAAGCATGGGCTATGAAATTTAGTAGATGGGATTTCATCTTTATCCTATCTATAGAGATAATTTACCTTTACTACCTGTGTCGGGTTATCAAGACAATGTGTTTCTTCAATAGGCGGTATATTAAGACCATGTATTTCTTCGATAGGAGGTAAATTCTTAACATCTTCAGCTTTAATACCTTTTTCTTTCATTGATTTCTTTGCCTCTTGCATATCTTCAGGACTGAGAAATAGAACACCTCTCTTCTTTGGAGTGGGTTTAGGAATAGGCTCAGGAGTTGGCTCAATTGGTTCAGGAATTGGCTCAGGGAGAGTCCAATTATTTTCATTAGTCAACATATTATTCAATAACATTTCAGCATCGTCGACTGTTCTTTCCCTGAAAACACAACCAGCAAAACTATCCAGGTAGTCCTTGGAAGCATCGGTTAGTCCATTATAGAAGATATCAAATATTTCATTTTTCTTAAGTGGATGATCAAGCAAAGCATTAAGTAACCGGAGAAGCCTCCCCCAAACTTGTGGGAGACTCTCTTCTTTGATTTGCACAAAATTATATATTTCCCGCAAGGCAGCTTGTTTCTTATGAGCAGGGAAATATTTAGCAGAGAAGTAATAAATCATATCCTGGGGACTACGCACACAACCAGGAGCAAGAGAATTATACCAAGTCTTATCATCACCCTTTAATGAGAACGGAAATATCTTAAGGATATAAAAATAGCGATACTTCTCATCATGAGTAAACAGGGTAGCTATATCATTCAACTTGGTAAGATGTGCCACAACAGTTTCAGATTCAAGGCCATAAAAAGGATCAGATTCAACTAAAGTAATAATCTCAGGATCAACAGAGAATTCATAATCCTTATCAGTAACACAGATAGGTGAAGTAGCAAAAGCAGGGTCAGGTTTCATTCTAGCATTAAGAGACTGCTGCTTCCATTTAGCTAATAATTTTTTAAGATCATTTCTATCATTGCAAGCAAAGATTTCCCTAGCAGTTTCTTCATTCATAGCATAACCCTTAGGAACAACAGGAAATACATAATCATTGGGAGAACCTTCATCATCACTATCATCAATAATAGCATCTTCAATATTTTCATTCCCCCTAACTCTAGCAAGTTGTTCATCAAGAAATTCACCTAATGGCAAAGTAGTATCACACACAAAAGTAGTTTCATCATGCATAGCAGAAGTGGCATCATCAATAACATGCGACATATCAGAATTCATAGCAATAGCAGGTTTAGGTGTCGCAAGCCTACTAATAATGGAAGGAGAATCTAGTGCAGAGCTAGATGGCAGTTCCTTACCTCCCATCATAGTTGAGGGTAAAGTCTTGGTTTTAGCGTCTTTCAAGTTCTTCATAGTGATCAACAAATATAAATCCCAAGTGACTCAGAGAATAGAGCTATGCTCCCCGGCAACGGCGCCAGAAACTAGTCTTGATAACCCACGAGTGTAGGGGATCGCAACAGCTTTCGAGGGTGAAGTACAACCCAAATTTACTGATTCGGCACAAGGGGAGCCAAAGAATATTCTTGAGTATTAGCAGTTGATTTGTCAATTCAACCACACCTGGATAACTTAGTATCTGTAGCAACGTATTTAGTAGCAAAGTAGTATGATAGTAATGGTAACAGTAGGAAAAGTAAAGATAAATGTTTTTGGGTTTTTGTAGCAGTTGTAACAGTAGCAACGGAAAAGTAAATAAGCGAAGAACAATATATGAAAAGCTCATAGGTAATGGATGATGGATAATTATGCCGGATGCGATTCCTCATGTAATAGCTATAACATAGGGTGACACAGAACTAGCTCCAGTTCATCAATGTAATGTAGGCATGTATTTCGTAAATAGTCATACGTGCTTATGGAAAAGAACTTGCATGACATATTTTGTCCTACCCTCCCATGGCAGTGGGGTCCTAGCGGAAACTAAGGGATATTAAGGCCTCCTTTTAATAGAGAACTGGACCAAAGCATTAACACATAGTGAATACATGAACTCCTCAAACTACGGTCATCACCGAGAAGTATCCCGATTATTGTCACTTCGGGGTTGTCGGATCATAACACATAATAGGTGACTATAGACTTGCAAGATAGGATCAAGAACACTCATATATTCATGAAAACACAATAGGTTCAGATCTGAAATCATGGCACTCGGGCCCTAGTGACAAGCATTAAGCATAGCAAAGTCATAGCAACATCAATCTCAGAACATAGTGGATACTAGGGATCAAACCCTAACAAAACTAACTTGATTACATGATAAATCTCATCCAACCCATCACCGTCCACCAAGCCTATTATGGAATTACTCACTCACGGCGGTGAGCATCATGAAATAGGTGATGGAGGATGGTTGATGATGACGACGGCGACGAATTCCCCTCTCCAGAGCCCCGAACGGACTCCAGGTCAGCTCTCCCGAGAGAGATTAGGGCTTGGCGGCGGCTCCGTGTCATAAAACGCGATGAAACTTTCTCTCTGATTTTTTTCTCCGCGAGACGGAAGATATAGAGTTGGAGTTGAGGTCGGTGGAGGTCCAGGGGGCCCACGAGATAGGGGGCGCACCCTACGGGGGGGGGGGCCTGTCTCGTGGACAGGCCCTGGGCCCCCTGGTGTATTTCTTTCGCCCAGAAATTCTTATTAATTCCAAAAAGTGCCTCCGTGGGTTTTTAGGACATTCCGAGAACTTTTCTTTTCTACACATAAAACAACATCATGGCAGTTCTGCTGAAAACAGCGTCAGTCCGGGTTAGTTTCATTCAAATCATGCAAGTTAGAGTCCAAGACAAGGGCAAAAGTGTTTGGAAAAGTAGATACATTGGAGACGTATCATCGCCCTCTTTTTTCGTTCGCCTCTTCTCGTCAGATCTCATGTTTGCTTGTGTTGCCATGTGCATTCTATTTGCTTGCATCTTTGCTTGCTAAAAATCCATTGTTATGGATCCTCATCCACTTGCTAATATTTTAAAAAGATCCAATTATGATGAACCAATTGCTAGTGAATTGAGTTCACTAGATTATCTTTATGAAGTCTTGCTTGAGATTTATGAAGCTGAAAATTGTGATGAAGTGTTAAACAAAGAAATTAATAAAGTGATTCATGATAGCTCCTTCAATGAAAAGCATGATTGAAATGATGTTATTATAAATTCTATTAATGTCAATTGTGCTAATAATATGCAAAACCCCAAGCTTGGGGATGCTAATATTGGTATGTCCATTATTTATTGCAATGATCATGATTCGGGTGATAATGATTCTTATGATCTTGAAAATTTGTTTAAACCTCATGATGAATATGTTTGTGATAATATTAAAAGTGGGTTTGGAAGAGTGTTAACTTTAGCTAAAAATAATCCCACATATTTGGAGTGTGTTTGATCTTATGAAATTTTTGATAAAAGTGGGCTTGGAGAGGTCATGACTTTATTTGATGATAACCCCACTATTTTGGAAGAGTGTCAACTTTGCATGCATGTGGATCATGAAGAGAAAATTTTATGTCATAGCTATATTGTTGAATTTGAATATGATCCTACATACACTTATTATGAGAGAGGAAAATATGGTTTTAGAAATTTTCATGTTACTAAATTACCTCCCATTATGTTGAGATTGTCAATGTTTTATTAATTCCTCTTCTTTGCATATGTTAGATGTTTCTTGTCTTGATAATTTGTTTGCTTATAAAATTCTTATGCATAGGAAGTATGTTAGACTTAAATGTGTTTGTCATATGTTTCATGATGCTCTCTTTGTTTTTCAATTCTTATCTTTCATGTGAGCATCGCTGAAATCGTATGCCTAGCTAGGGGCGTAAAACGACTGCCCTCGTTGGGAGGCAACCCAACTTGTATTTTTTGCGTTTTGGTTGTCTTGCTGTTTTCAATAAAACACACAATTATGCCTCTTATTAGATGTGTTTTCTGGTTTAAATTAGTTTTTGTGCCAAGCAAGGCCTTTGGGGTGATTTGGGTGAGAGTTGTTTTGATCTTGCTAAAAAACAGAAATTTTTGTGCTCACAAAATTATTTTTCATTTTGATCAGAAGAGTGCTTTAGAGTTGATTATTTTTGCAGAAGATTAATAAACAAATTATTCACGTTGTCCTAATTTTTCAGTATTTTTGGAGTTACAGAAGTATTGGAAGTAGTCAGATTGCTACAGATTGTTCTATTTTTGACAGATTCTGTTTTCTTTGCGTAATGTGCTTGTTTTGATGATTCTATGGTTTTATGTAAAGAGATTTTTCCATAGAAAAGTTGGAATACAGTAGATATAGTGCAAAAATAAAACATAAATGGGTTTTCAATAGTACTTATAGTAGTGGTTTGCGTTCTTATAGTAGTGGTTTGCGTTCTTATACTAACGGATCTCACGAAGGTTTTGTTGAGTTTTGTGTGATTGAAATTTTCAAGTTTTGGGTGATCTTACGATGGATGAAGGAATAAGGATTAGCAAAAGGCTAACCTTGGGGATGCCCGAGGCACCCCAAGATAATATTCAATAAGTATCAAGCAACTAATCTTGGGGATGCCCCCGAATGGCATCCCCTCTTTCTTCTAACAACCATCGGTATTTTGCTTGGAGCTATATTTTTATTCGTCACATATTATGAGTTTTGCTTGGAGCGTCTTGTATGATATGAGTCTTTGCTTGTTTTTCTTTGTGTTTTAAGTCTTGAATCCTTGCTGGACACACCTTTTTGAGAGAGCCAAAAATTATGCTATGCTTGCTCTTATGCTTCACTTAAATTCTTAGAGCCTTGGAATTGCTCTAGTGCTTCACATATATCTTTTTGAGCACGGTGTGCTTTGTTATTTTTGAAGAAATGCTCTCATGCTTCACTTAGATTTATTTGAGAGTTGCTAATTTTTTAAGAAATTCTCTCTTGCTTCACTTAGATTATTTTGAGAGAAAGAAAAATTATGCTCATGTTCTTCACTTAAATTTGTTTGAGCTTATCAAAAGCAACATATGAAATTAGTCCCAAAGTGATAGATATCGAAGGAGGATATAATAAAAACCTTCATGAAGATCATTGGAAAAAATAAACTTGATTCTTAGTAATGGTTTTGAGATATGACGATATGATATGTGAGTCATGTTGATGAGTAATTGCTTTTTAGTAAGAATATTGATGTTAAGGTTTGTGATTCACTATGCAAGCACAAAAGTCAATAGTTTTGCAACGAAATTTATATCCTACTTGTGGTGCATTATTCGGTGTTACTTGTGCTTAATGCTTGGGTATGAGCCTTTTCGTTTCTTGGTTGGTCGCTTCTCAATCTTTTTGCTAGCCTTCATTTTGCACTAAGTATGATCACTACTTGTGCATCCAAAACCCTTTAAACCAGTTTTGTCATATGAGTCCACTATATGTACCTATATGCGGTATTTCCGTGCTGTTCTAAGTAAATTTGCATGTTTCATCTCTAATTTTCACAATAAATTTCACTTTTGTGTGCTCGTACCGCTCGCGAGGCGGTGTGGGGTGGCCAATATTTTCCATGCTAGATGTGTTATTCTCACGATGATTGTTTATTCACTTGTCACTGCACGAGAGTACGACAAAGGTATTAGGGATGCCCAGTCCCGAAATGAAAAAATGAATTTACTTTATGTTGTAAAATAATAAATTCCTTGGAAAGTGTTGGTATGGAGGGCACCGAGGGAGTCCTGGATTAAGGGGTCCTCGGATGGCCGGACTATGTAACATGGGCCGGACTGTTGGCCGTGAAGATACAAGACAGAAGACTCTCTCCCATGTCCGGATGGGACAATCCTTGGCGTGGAAGGCAAGCTTGGCGCCCAGATATGAAGATTCCTTTCTCTGTAACCGACTTTGTACAACCCTAGTCCCCTCCGGTGTCTATATAAACCGGAGGGCTTAGTCCATACAGGCAATCATAATCATACAGGCTAGACTTCTAGGGTTTTAGCCATTGCGATCTCGTGGTAGATCAACTCTTGTAATACTCATATTCATCAAGATCAATAAAGCAATAAGTAGGGTATTACCTCCATAGAGAGGGCCCAAACCTGGGTAAACATCGTGTCCCCCACCTCCTATCACCATCGACCTTAGACACACAGTTCGGGACCCCCTACCCGAGATCCCCCGGTTTTGACACTGACATTGGTGCTTTCGTTGAGAGTTCCGCTGTGTCATCACCAAAAGGTTTGATGGCCCCGTCAATCATCTACAACAATTCAGTCCAGAGGGAGGTTTTTCTCCCTGGACAGATCCTCATATTCGGCGGCTTCGCACTGCGGGCCAACTCGCTTGGCCATCTAGAGCAGATCGATAGCTACGCCCATGGCCATCAGGTCAGGTTTGGAAGCTTGAATTATGTTGCCGATATCTGTGGAGACTTGATCTTCGACGGATTCGAGCCCATGGAAGCCGCTCCCTGCCACCACAATGAACATGACCTAAATCAGTCATCGGATCATGCACAGGAGATAGCGCATGTAACTGCTCTAGCCCTAGATCCAGAATAGACTGTGTCATCCGAGGACGGGAAGCTCAACCCTGTCGCGGAAGCCGCAAACTCAGCGGCATTAGAGCCGCACACAGATCCAACCTCGGGCGGGGCCTGTGTCACCGGAACCTCGGATTCGTCTCCGGCCATAGGTTCCGAACCGCGTGCATCCGCGCCCATCAAACCTGATCAGGCACCGATCGTTGAATTCAGTTCCGCGGACATCTTCCAGCACTCACCTTTAGGAGATGTGCTAAACTCATTAAAAGCCCTCTCTGAGGGAGTCCTGGATTAAGGGGTCCTCGGACAGCCAGACTATGTAACGTGGGCCGGATTGTTGGGCCATGAAGATACAAGATAGAAGACTCTCTCCCGTGTCCGGATGGGACTCTCCTTGGTGTGCGAGGTTTTGGGGAACGTAGTAATTTCAAAAAATTCCTACGCACTCTCAAGATCATGGTGATGCATAGCAACGAGAGGGGAGAGTGTTGTCCACGTACCCTCATAGACCAAAAGCAGAAGCGTTAGCACAACGCGGTTGATGTAGTCGTACGCCTTCACGATCCGACCGATCCAAGTACCGAACGTACGACACCTCCGAGTTCGGCACACGTTCATCTTGATGACGTCCCTCGAGCTCCGATCCAGCCGAGTTTTGAGGGAGAGTTTCGTCAGCATGATGGCGTGGTGACGGTGATGATGTTGCTACCAACGCAGGGCTTCGCCTAAGCACCGCTACGATATGATCGAGGTGGAATATGGTGGAGGGGGGCACCGCACACGGCTAAAAGATCAAGAGATCAATTTTTGTGTCTAGAGGTGCCCCTGCCCCCATATATAAAGGATCAAGAGGGAAGGCGGCCGGCCAGGAGGAGGGCGTGGTTGATGTAGTCGTACGCCTTCACGATCCGACCGATCCAAGTACCGAACGTACGGCACCTCTGAGTTCGGCACACGTTCAGCTTGATGACATCCCTCGAGCTCCGATCCAGCCGAGCTTTGAGGGAGAGTTTCGTCAGCACGATGGCGTGGTGATGGTGATGATGTTGCTACCAACGCAGGGCTTCGCCTAAGCACCACTACGATATGATCAAGGTGGAATATGGTGGAGGGGGGCACCGCACACGGCTAAAAGATCAAGAGATCAATTTTTGTGTCTAGAGGTGCCCCCTGCCCCCATATATAAAGGATCAAGAGGGAAGGCGGCCGGCCAGGAGGAGGGCGCGCCAAGGGGGGAGTCCTAATAGGGCTCCCTAGTCCTAGTAGGATTCCTCCTCCCACGTGGAATAGGAAAAAGGGAAGGGAGAAGGAGAAGGAAGGAAGGGGGCGCCCCCCTCCCTAGTCCAATTCGGACCAATCCATGGGGAGGGGTGTGGTCACCCTTTGAGGCCTTTCTCTCGTTTTCCATATGGCCCATTAAGGCCCAATACGAATTCCCGTAACTCTTTGGTACTCCGAAAAATACCCGAATCACTCGGAACCTTTCCGATGTCCGAATATATTCGTTCAATATATCGATCTTTACATCTCGACCATTTCGAGACTCCTCGTCATGTCCCCGATCTCATCCGGGACTCTGAACTACCTTCGGTACATCAAATCACATAACTCATAATACAAATCGTCACCGAACTTTAAGCGTGCAGACCCTACGGGTTCGAGAACTATGTAGACATGACCGACACATGTTTCCGGTCAATAACCAATAGCGGAACCTAGATGCTCATATTGGCTCCTACGTATTCTATGAAGATCTTTATCGGTCAAACCACATAACAAGATACGTTGTTCCCTTTATCATCGGTATGTTACTTGCCCGAGATTCGATCGTCGGTATCTCAACACCTAGTTCAATCTCGTTACTGTCAAGTCTCTTTACTCGTTATGTAATGCATCATCACGCAACTAACTCATTAGTCGCATTGCTTGCAAGGCTTATAGTGATGTGCATTACCGAGAGGGCCCAGAGATACCTCTCCAACAATCGGAGTGACAAATCCTAATCTCGAAATACGCGAACTCAACATGTACCTTTGAAGACACTTGTAGAGCTCCTTTATAATCACCCAGTTATGTTGTGACGTTTGGTAGCACACAACGTGTTCCTCTAGTAAACGTGTCGTGGAAATATCACATCAGATGTCCTCGTGTAAGGACCTAGTCGTGGAGCCATCGCGACGGGTTAGCTTAAAGGGGTTAAACCGGACAAAGGACACGATGGATTTTATACTAGTTCGGCCCCTTCGATGAAGATAAAGACCTACGTCTAGTTGTGATGGGATTATTGGGGTCTCACTAACCAGGGAGCTAGACAAGCTATGCCTGGCTATCGAGTTGTGTTTCTTGTCCCTGATCCGCCGCCGGGTCGTCCCCTTATATACATGGGTTGACGCCCGGCCGGTCTACAGAGCCCCGAAGCCGACTCATACAAGTGTTCGGCTCGGCCTCTCCTTTCCTTATCTTACAACATAAGTTACATGACTATGGCGGTTTACCACTATGGGCCCTAATCTGCCTTTGGGCTCCGGGCCTCTAAGCTTCATAGTAAAGCGCCATATTCAGAGTCTTCGTGGGCTTCAATATAGTTGAGGGTGAACCGGCCCCTCCTAGGCGGTTTACACTCAGTAGTTATATCCCCAACATTAGGCCCCAGATTGATTTGAACCTGTTCATGTCAATCTTCAACACTTAGAAAATTCCTGTAAACATCTTCCTTCATTTCTCATAAACCGCCATGATGTCTTCCCTTTATAAATCTTGTTAAACCGCCGTGACGCCATCCTCTGGACACAGCAACAGATCATCATGACATCATATCTATAAGAAACAAATAAAAAGATTCCCTTCATTTAATGTCATCCCGGAAATCGAGGCGACAGCTGCGCCACTTGCCGCTTTGGAATCCTCGAATCTCGCGTCTGTCACTTATCCTCTACCTTATTGTAAATAAGCTCGACGGGCCCTTTCATCTTTCTCCTCTTTCTTCTCATCTTCCTCCTCGCGACCCGAAGGACCTCCACGCCGCCGCCGCCGTCGCTCTTCGGATCTGCACCGACCCCGGCCGCAGCATCGACTTTTTTGTTCCAGAGACTCTGCTGCGATCCTCCGCTGCCGAGTGGCCCTTGTACGTTCATGCCTCATAACCCTAGATCTTCATTAGGATTCTCAAGTTCATCCATGTCCGCCGCTGTTCATCAGTTCTTCTGTGTTCCTCTCTCTAGTCTTTGTACTGAGTATATCTATGTACACCTGAGAGTTTTAAACTACGGCTTGATTCATGTTGTCACTTCTCCCAACCGTAGCATCATTCTGCTTCTGAATAAGCTCTATCTGGTTCGTCACTATTCCTCCTAGCACCATTGTAGGGTTCAGGAATGTTTTCTTAGTTATCCATGGTAGATCCAAAATTGTACTGCAAAATTGTGAAACCTGTTTTTGTGACACTTAGTAGATTTTGAACCCTGGCCCTTCCGTCTATGGGCGGTTTAACCTTTGATAACGAATCCACCATATACCATTAGCCCTCTCTTAAACCGCCAACTGAATTTGGACGGCAATTTGCTGGTTTAACACTGAATAATACGCGTAAACCATTAATTGTAAACCGGCCTTTACTTTTCCTTTCACAGTTTTCCTTCTGGAATGGCCAAACAATTCTCTTCTTGCAATTGGGTTCCGTCCAAGATCACTGAGACACAAATCAATGGATATGTCACCACTGGCGCTTTAGCCTCAAAAAGGGCCCTTCATTGGCGTGTTCCAGATTCTGAATGCCCTCCTGAACCTCAAGATGGAGAAGTGATTGTATCTATGCAACACTTAGACCGGGGATTCAGTCCCCCCGGATCAAAAAAATTCCGGGATGTCCTCGCAAGCTTCCAACTCCATCCACAAGATATTGGACCGAACTCCGTTTCCAATATCTGCAACTTTCAAGTATTCTGTGAAGTCTACCTTCAGGAAGAACCATCTGTGGAGTTGTTCCGGGATTTTTTCCATTTGAACCGCCGTACGGAGTTCTCTGATGGTCCCAACACAGAACCTGGTGGCGTTTCAATCCAGAAAAGGAAAGAAGTTGATTTCCCTCATGCAAAACACCATAGTCATCCTAAAGATTGGAACCAAACTTGGTTTTATTGTCGGAACACTGCCCCTGATGGAGAAAATCATTTGCCGGGGTTACCGCCCTCACCGGCTTAGCAACAGACACCCATTACCTTCATCCTTATCCGCCGCAGAGCGAAAAACCTTTGCTCCTCAAATCGCCAAGCTCCGGGCCCTCATGGCCAACGGTTTGACTGGTATTGATCTCGTCCGCTGCTGGGTTTCCTGGGGCATTCTGCCTTTAAGCCGCCGTCCCGGATTGATGCACGAATATACTGGCAATGTCAAAGATCCTCAACGGTATCATGAGATGGTGATGACAGACCTTGAAGTTACTGAATGTGTGAAGAAGATGCTTGATGAAACAATCTCTGCATGCAGCCAAACCGGATTGCCACCTTTTTGCGCCACCAACAAACCGCCAGCGGTAATTTTAACTTAATGCTCACTGTTCACATGTGCTTTAATAATGTGTTGAGACTCCTTTTCTTTAATTCTTACAGGCCAACAGCTCTTTCTGGAAACGGACTAAACCGGCGAGGGCTCGTCGAAAGACCAAAGTCATCAAGAAAGCAGGCAAAGAAAACCGCCGAATCTTCTAATCCGCCGGAAGATGTTGACGAATCAGATCCAGAGGTAGAACTTGATTCACTTGGTTCCTTTTTCATACATCTTATTGATAATAACTATTCCCATGTTGAGGTAATCTCTCTTTCCTCCGATTCAGATCTTCTGCTGGTTCAAAGATTTCGCCGTACAGTTCGGAAAGTGAAATACTCTCACCCTCTTGCTTATCTGGATCCAAAATTTTCTTTGAAGACAGAGCAAGCTGAAGAACGTCGCACAACCCGGCACAGTGGCCAGCAGATCACCTCTTCCGGTTTACCGGATACGCCAAACCGGAAACGTCGCCCAGAGGTTACTTGTTCTCCTGAAAAACTTTATCCTTTGAAGGGTTTCTTCAGAGACCCACTTAATCCGTCTGATCCCAATTACCAAGCGTCTTCCAACTCGTCTGGCGGTTCATCAACCACTCAGCTGCCTCCCCTGAAAACTGTTCCTGGGTAAGTACATTACTCTTCATGTTTGTCCTTCACAGTTCGGTTTACAGTGCTAATCTTTGTTGTGATGTCATAGTGCCAAAGCTCGCCTGAGCAAGAAGGCTAAAACCAGTGCCCCCATTGGTGAAGCGGAACCGGAGAGGGCTGCTGAGGACACCGGTATAAGTACAGATGTTATGGATGATTCCATCCCGCAAGGTGCAAATACTGAGGCTAATCCGCCAGAGGCTGATCCGGCAATCCATACAGATCCGTCGAGCCCTCGTACTACCCCTCCACCAAGTCCGTCTGCTGATCCGCCAAGCCCGGCAGCTAACCCGCCAAGTCCAGCTAGGGGTGCCAGCAAACTGCCAAGCCCATCAAAGAATGATGATGATGATGTTGTAATTACTGGCACGGGTCATACCAGTCCTAGCAATCCGGTTATCTTGGCCAAACATACCACTAAGGAGGAATTCGCCACTATGGGTAAGGGGAAGGGGAAGACGGATTTATCCCACTATGTCAATCTGATGAAGGAGCTTCATTCCGGTTATTTAAACCGTTTGTACACCAGCTGCGACCTGGAAGCCGGTTTGGTAAATCTGATGAAGGAGCGTTATGAGGTATGAATACTTTGAAACTTTTTCAATCCTGTAGTTTTTCCATTGTAGCCCCCAAGGGCCGGTTTATCTCCTGAAGATAAGTCGGGTCTTTGATGTAAAGAACACTTCAATCGTAGTAACTCCCAAGGGTCGGTTTGTCTTCTTGAAGACAAACCGGGACTGTTTGTCCCTGTTGAACAGCCTTTCCTTTATGACATTGAACATACATTAGCCCCCAAGTGCCAAGCTTAATACCTGGATTGAGCCTTGGGACTTTGAAAAATATTCACTTTAAAAAGCAATCCTCATTAGCCCCCAAGTGCCAAGTGTTTAATTGATTATGCGCTTGGGACTTTAAGAAATCTGTAACTTTTGTATCATCTGACATTGCAGGCTGACATGAAGACCAAAGAGTCCCAAACCACCGATCTCCAAGAAATCCTCAAGCCACAGCAAGAAGAAACCTCTAAAGCCAAAGAAGAGCTCAAGGGTGCCTTGGCAACCGTGGAAAAACTTAAAGAGGGCTTCAAAACAGATCGCACCAACTGGGAGACTGAAAGGGCTATTTTATTGAAGCAGGCGGAAGATGCTGAAGCAGCCCTTAAACCGATTGAAGAAGAGCTGACGGGTCTGAAGCATCAAGTGAATTCCATGACAGCTACCGTGTTTGGTAAGTACCTTAGAACACGTGCTCTGTAGTACTATGAACTCCGTCGGTTTAACTTAAATTTCTTAAACCGTCGTAGGCCATCGCATTGCTCATCTGGGAACAGATATGCAGATGAAATTGAAGGTGGCTTATACACTGATTGAGCAACTGTACATTGGTGCCCAACGGGTTATTTCTGCAGTCTCCTATAACAAACCAGCACCAACACTGATCAAGGATACCTTAGCGAGTTTATCCATGACACCAACCCAGATAGAGGAGGTGAAGCGGTCTACTGCCAGGGCTGGCGCTTTACTGGCACTGACCCGGGCCAAAGCATGGATATCTAACTTGGATCCGGTTGACATTGCCAAGGGATTTCCAGATGAACAGGAAGACGGATCAGCATTTGATAATGACACACTCAAAGCTCTGACAAAGGAGATGTGTCCACTGTCCAGTCAACTGGCTGTAGAAGCCAACCTGACTGTTCACCAGTCTTTTTATGATGAAGAGAACCATCGAGTTGACACGACGGTGACAGAGACACAAAATCTTATCCCGCCAATTCGTCAGCACACTTACGCCCCTGATATTGACCCATCCAATCTGATAGGTGAAGAGGCTGTCTTTCAGGCGTTAACCCGGATTGACTGGACCACCCATGACTTCCAACCACTGGGTGGAGAGGAGGAGGTTGAACCGGCGCCTGAAGATCCTTCCACTTCACGTCGTCCGGGCAACGAGTCTTAATCCATCATTTATGTGTCTGTGATAAACTTTTATTGTGCAAGAACAATCAGCTTTTTGCGCCTCAGAGTGACTTGTAATAGGCTAGTTAAAACTCTGTGGTTTGTTGTGCTGATGCACTAGTTGTGTTGAACCGCCATAACACATGCAATGTTTGCTTATGCTGTGATAACACGACTCTGAATCCTGCAAAAAGAAAGTTTGTCCTGGCGGTTTACCGCTGGACGGGTCATAATACCCAAGATAAAGCCTGATTGATAATCAAACCTTAAGAAATATGAAATAACTCATACCTGTGATGTGATATCACTTTAGTTGGTTTACCAACGTTGATTGTATTAAGGGTGAAGACCCAAATCTTGAATTTTGTACAACTTCACCTTGTACTGATGGTGTATAAGTCATGTCGGGTTATGATGAACACCAGATGATCAAAACTGGCGACAAGTAGTCAAAGCCAGGCCAAGTTAATAAACTCCGGTTTAATAATAAGGTTCTTCAACTTTTAGTTGAGATCCAAGCCGGGTTAACAAACACCGGGTTAATATGATGACTGAAAAGCCATACCAGATCAAAGATACCGGTTTAACATAAAAGTCATCAAAACAAAAATAATGACAAACGCAAATAAAAGCATGTAGTCGAGGCTTTTCGAGGGCTGCCAGGCCCAAATTCGAGGCTTTTCATGGGCTGCCAGGCCGCTGAGTTAAACCATTTGACAAAGCCTTTTAAGATGGGCCTCCAACTAACCAATCACCGTTTTACCTTTGACAAGTTCAGTGTCTCAATGAGAGTAACTGTCAAACGTTCGGAGGGTCATGCCAGGATTACCTGGATAGGAGTGGCTTACTTGATAAAGGCAGGTTAACCCGGGGTTTTAGGTAAATATACCAGGCTTCCAAGCCGTGGGTCGATACCCGGCTACAAGGGTCCTTTCAAACTCTTTGTTACTTTACACAAAGAGCCCCCAAGTAACGTGATGAGATGTGCTCATTGGGTGCCTATGTTTGAGCTATGCAAAGCATCAAGACTCTCTTTGGCCCCTTGGGTGTGAAGCTCCCAAGCTGTAATGTGGCATGATAGCCGGTTTAACAGGTAGTACTCCGCTTTGTCAGCTGAAGCCCCCATGTAACTCAAAAGATATTTGAGAAAAAACAGCAGAGGCCCTGCTTATAGCAAGGATGCTGGTTTATTTTATTGATCATAGTATATACATTGTAGAAATATGTACATAAGAAAAGCCTATGGCTCAAGTGTAGTAAGGCCGTAGGAGAGCTATGTTCCACGGCCGCCGGGTCTCCTCCTCAGAAGTGCGTGAGTTGTCTCGAACGTCAATGAGGTAGTATGATCCGTTGTGCAGATTTTTGCTGACCACAAAGGGCCCTTCCCAAGGTGGGGATAACTTGTGCATGTCGGTTTGATCCTGGATGAGCCGGAGTACCAAATTGCCTTCTTGAAAGGTTCGTGCCTGACCCGGCGGCTGTGATAACACCGCAGGTCTTGCTGATAAACCGCCGAACGAGCTAAAGCCATATCCCATTTTTCATTTAACAGGTCCAATGCCTCCTGGCGTGCTTGCTCATTGTCTGCTTCAACATAATTAGCAACCCGGGACGAATCGTGACGAATATCACTTGGGAGGACCGCCTCTGCCCCGTACACCATGAAGAAAGGCGTGTAACCCGTCGATCTGTTGGGAGTGGGGTTGATGCTCCATAACACAGAAGGCAATTCCTCCACCCAACAACCCGGCGTCCGCTTTAAAGGGACCATAAGCCGGGGTTTAATACCCTTCAAGATTTCTTTATTAGCTCTCTCCGCTTGAAAATTGGTCTGGGGGTGCACCACGGATGCTAAGTCAAGCCAGATGTGTTCTCTCTGACAAAAATCTTCCATCTCACCTTTAGAGAGGTTTGTGCCATTATCCGTGATGATGTTGTGTGGAAAACCAAAGCGGAAGATAATCTTTTTGAGAAATTGAACCGCCGTAGCCGCATCACACTTGCTGACAGGCTCCGCTTCAACCCACTTGGTAAACTTGTCAACCACCACCAGCAGGTGGGTCTTCTTATCCTTGGAGCGTTTAAAGGGTCCCACCATGTCAAGCCCCCAAGTGGCAAAAGGCCAAGTGATGGGAATCATCCTTAATTCTTGAGCCGGAACATGAGTTCTGCATGAAAACTTATGACAAGCGTTACATCACTTTACCAGATCCTCCGCATCAGCATGAGCTGTCAACCAGTAGAATCCATGACGAAAAGCTTTTGCAACCAAGGACTTTGAACCGGCATGATGACCACAATCCCCTTCATGAATTTCCCATAGGATCTCTTGGCCTTCTTCCAGATAAACACAACACTGAAATACGCCTGAAACGCTGCAGCGGTGTAACTCGCCATTGTGAATAACCATGGACTTGGACCGCCAGACTATCTGCCGAGCCAGGACTTCATCATCTGGTAACTCGCCCCGATTCGTATACGCCAGATATGGAACCATCCAATCCGGCACAATGTGTAAAGCGGCCACCAATTGAGCCTCCGAATCAGGAACAGCCAAATCCTCCTCTGTAGGCAACTTAACAAATGGGTTATGCAAGATATCTAAAAAGGTATTGTGAGGTACCGGTTTATACTGAGATCCAAGCCGGCTTAAAGCATCTGCTGCTTCATTTTTGCGCCGATCGATATGCTCAACCTGATACCCATTGAAGTAACCCACCACAATATCCACCTCACGTCTGTAAGCCGCCATAAGTGGATCCTTAGAATCCCAAGTGCCAGAAACTTGCTGAGCCACCAGATTAGAGTCTCCAAAGCATCGTACCCGGCTTAAGTTCATATCCTTGGCCACGCGGAGCCCATGGAGCAGAGCCTCGTACTCAGCTACATTGTTAGTACAGGGGAACATTAAACGGAGGACATAACGAATCTGATTACCTCGAGGGGAAGTAAGAACAACTCCAGCCCCCGAGCCCTCCAATTTCCTGGATCCATCGAAGTGAATAGTCCAGTATGTATTATCCGGTATGTCCTCTGGCACTTGTAACTCGGTCTAGTCATTGATGAAGTCCACAAGTTCCTGAGATTTTATGGCTGTTCGGGGCACATACTTCATACCATGTGGACCAAGTTCAATTGCCCATTTTGCAACCCGGCCAGTTGCTTCCCTGTTCTGAATTATATCACCCAACGGAGCTGAACTTACAACCGTAATGGGATGGCCTAGGAAATATTGTTTGAGCTTCCGACTTGCCATAAAAACCCCATATATGAGCTTCTGCCAATGCGGATATCGCTGCTTTGACTCGATAAGCACCTCACTGATATAGTAAACCGGCCGTTGAATCGGGTACTCCTTACCAGCGTCCTTGCGCTCCACCACAATTGCCACACTAACAGCACGGGCATTAGCAGCCACGTACAACAACAAGGGCTCCTTGTCAACCGGAGCAGCAAGGACCGGCAGTTCAGCCAACTGCCGCTTCGAGTCCTCAAACGCCGCATTAGCCGCATCACTCCAGACAAAGGTGTATGTTTTCTTCAACATCTGATATAGAGGGATCGCCTTCTCTCCCAAACGGCTGATAAACCGGCTTAGGGCTGCAATCCACCCTGCTAGACGCTAAACATCATTGGGGTTTAGCCAAAGATGTAATAGCTTTGATCTTCTCCGGATTAGCCTCAATGCCTTTGTTGGACACCAGAAATCCTAGAAACTTGCCTGCCGGAACACCAAAGACACACTTGTCTGGATTGAGCATCATCTTGTAAACCCGCAGATTGTCAAAGGTCTCCTTGAGATCATCTATAAGTGTCTCTTTCTTCCTGGATTTTACCAAAATGTCATCAACATAGGCATGAACATTGTGCCCAATCTGAGTGTGAAGACAATTCTGTACACAGCGATGATAAGTTGCCTGAGCACTCTTGAGCCCAAAGGGCATAGAAACATAGTAGAAGGCTCCAAAGGGAGTGATGAAGGTAGTCTTCTCCTGGTCCTTAACTGCCATTTTGATCTGATGATAGCCTGAATAAGCATCCAAAAAACTCAAACGCTCACAACCCGCCGTCGCATCAATGATCTGATCAATAAGCCTGAGAGCAAAAGGATCAGCCGGACAAGCTTTGTTCAAATCTGTGTAATCCACACACATGCGCCAAGTGTCGTTTTTCTTAAGAACAAGCACCGGATTAGCCAACCACTCAGGGTGAAACACTTCAACGATAAACCCAGCAGCCAACAGCCGGGCTATCTCTTCACCAATTGCCTTGCGCCTTTCCTCGTTAAAGCGACGAAGAAATTGCTTGACCGGTTTAAACTTGGGATCAATATTGAGAGCGTGCTCAACGAGTTCCCTCGGTACACCTGGCATGTCAGAGGGCTTCCATGCAAAAATGTCCCGGTTCTCACGGATGAACTCGATGAGTGCGCTTTCCTATTTCAGATCCAGATTTGTACTGATGCTAAACTGCTTGGATGAATCGCTAGGAACAAAGTCAACAAGTTTAGTCTCATCAGCCGGTTTGAAATGCAGGGTTGGGTCATGCTCAGTGGTAGGCTTCTTAAGAGGGGTCATGTCTGCCGGATCAACATTTTCCTATAAAACTTCAGCTCCTCTGTAGCACAAACCGACTCAGCATAGGCCGAATCACCTTCCTCGCAATCCAAAGCAATTTTACGACTTCTGTGAACCATAATGGTCCCTTTATGACCCGGCGTCTTGAGCTGCAAGTAAATATAACAAGGCCTCGCCATGAACTTTGCGTAAGCCGATCACCCAAACAGTGCGTGGTACGGGCTCTGGATCCTCACCACTTCAAAGGTCAATGTCTCCGACCGGGAATCATGTTCATCACCAAACACAACTTCCAAAGCGATCTTACCAATAGGATATGCCGATTTACCTGGAACCACACCATGGAAAACAGTATTGGATGGTTTAAGACTCTTGTCTGTCAACCCCATGCGACGGAAAGTCTCATAATACAGAATGTTGATACTGCTCCCTCCATCAATGAGTACCTTAGTGAACTTATAACCTCCCACCTAAGGTGCCACCACCAAAGCTAGGTGACCCGGATTGTCAACCCGGGGCGTATGATCCTCTCTGCTCCATACAATAGGTTGCTCGGACCACCGCAGGTAACGTGGTACCGCCGGTTCAACAGCATTAACAGCCCTCTTGTGAAGCTTCTGATCACGCTTGCACAAACTAGTGGTGAACACATGACACTGCCCACCATTCAACTGCTTTGGGTGACTCTGGTAACCCGACTGCTATTGATTTCCTTGATTACCCTGCTGGTTATTAGCACCCTGGTTGCTCTGGTTGCCCTGATTATTCTGAAATCTAGAGTTTGAACCGCCGCCACCATGAAAACCTGGACCTGAACCGCCCGATGGACCCTGATCATACCGGAAAAGATCAGATTTTTTGAACTCCTTCATAATGTGACAATCCTTCCAGAGATGCGTTGCAGGAACCTCCTTGGTCCCATGCTTTGGGCAGGGCTGATTCAACAAACGCTCTAGATTCATTCCACCACTGCGCTGGGGCGGCTTACCCTTACGATGCTGCACATTAGCATTAGCGACAAAATCTGAATCCACTTTACGCTTACCATTATTCCCCTGGCCTCCTTGGTTGTGCTGCTGTCCCTTTGCACCGTCGTTCCTCTTTCCCTTCTCCGGTTTCTCCTCATCAGAATCGGGATCCTTGGTATTATAAGAATCGACATACTTGACCAAGGCGGCCATGAGGGTGCCCATGTCATTGCAGTGGCGCTTGAGCCGTCCCAACTTCATCTTTAGTGACTTCAACCGGCAATTACGCTCCAAGGTGATGATTGCCAAGTCGGCATTAATACGGTCTGAGGAATGCAAGACTTCTGAAACCCAGCGCACCCAATGAGTTGTTGACTCGTTCTCCCCTTGCACACAAGCGTCGAGATCCACAATGGACATAGGCTGTTTACATGTGTCCTTGAAATTGGCTCTAAACCGGGCCTTCAACTGGTCCCATGACTCGATGGAATTAGGTGGCAAATTTTTCAACCAAGTACGGGCAGTTCCTTCCAACATCATCGTGAAGTACTTTGCACAAGCCGCTTCATCAACATCCAGCATCTCCATCGCCATCTCATAACTTTCTACCCACGCCTCGGGTGGCTGATCAGCGGTGCAATTCAGCACCTTACGTGGGCCCTTGAAATCCTTAGGAAATCACACATTATGGAGAGCCGGAATAAGGCACGACACTCCCCACGAGCTGAAAGCAACTCCGACGCCTCGGTCCACTGATGCTGCTGGCTGAACCGGGGCGGGTTGGTATCGACCCGTATGTTGTGCTGCTAAAGCGGCCTCCCTTCATGCTCTACCATTATCCACCACGTCCTGAGAGTTCATATCACCATGCACCGGATTAGGCCCTTGAGGGACAATGCTGCGCCGCGCACTGCTAGACACCTCCGGTTCATCTATATGCCTGCTATAGCTTTTGCTCGGTCGTGGAGTTGAGTGAACCATGTCTCGGCTATATGAGTAAGCTTGCTGCTGTGTCAAAGCTGTTTGAAGAAGATCCCTGGCCCGCTGCGTCTCAACCGCTGCCGGCGATTCACCTTTAATCGGAATAGCGGCCAACCGGGACGCTGCCGCTATCATATTGTCCAACGGGGTAGAGAAGTGACCCGGCGGTGGTGTGGTATACCGCGGCGTGTTGTTCGTATGCTGAGCCGGACCCATCACCTGAGGTTGATCCGGCGCCCCGGTCCTTGGATGGGTATTCCGGTTTACTGCTAGCGGGTTACTAGTTCCTGCACCTGGCGTTCCAAAGAGATTCATTGCGTTGTAATCTGCCGGCAAGCGAGATTGATGTTTCCTCCTAGATACTTGATTTAAAGCGTTCTGATCCATCAAAAGCCGATAATTCTCAGCTTGAATCCTTTGCGCCTGGGCATCTAAAGCGGCCCGTTCCTCCGCCATCCTGGTTTCCTCAGCCGCTAAGTCCACCTTGGCTTGCGTTATTTGATCTTTTAGACTCGCAATGTCCGCATTGTGCTGATCCTGCATCGCTGGTGTAACTACCGTGGTCAACAAGGCCGCCCAGGCATCCATCAAACCAGAGAGAACTTGAGCCGGCTGGCGCACGGAGCCTCCTGCCCCTGCTACCGGTCCAAACGCCGCCGCCGTAGAGTTTTGCAAAG
Source organism: Triticum dicoccoides (assembly GCF_002162155.2). Classification (NCBI taxonomy): domain Eukaryota; kingdom Viridiplantae; phylum Streptophyta; class Magnoliopsida; order Poales; family Poaceae; genus Triticum; species Triticum dicoccoides. The sequence continues at coordinate 617,151,412 of NC_041389.1, forward strand.
TTGGCTGTTTTCCGGCCATGAAGATACCAACGTGGTTCGGCGGTTCAAGAAATTCCGGAATACTGGTGCCATCGGAATACCCTTCAAACACGCCACCCTGAACTTGGTACAGGGATTCGGTTTCACCATCTGATGATTCACCGTCGGAATAAGCGACCGTCTCACCCTCAGATTCCAGTTCAGATCCGATCCCATGGATGCATCCCACGAACGCACGCTTCACGGTAGGCTGAATCCGTGCGGGACTTGCACGTTGAACCGTTTCGACGAGGTCAGTGCAGGTGTCCGGCTCAGGGCCCAGTTCGCCGATCTTGCCGATGAAGACGTGAATTCCGCCGAAGGGGACCCGGTACCCGTACTCGATTGAGCCGGCCTCGGGGCCCCAGCCTGCATCGTCGATGTAGAGCTTGCCGCGACGACTCTTTGTCATCCGGCCCACCACGTATCCTTTGAGTCCTTCAAAGCTTCCCTTCAAGAACTCAAAACCATCGTGCGATAGCCCCACGGTGGGCGCCAACTGTCGTGGAAATATCACGCCAGATGTCCTCGTGTAAGGACTTAGTCGTGGAGCCATCACGACGGGTTAGCTTAAAGGGGTTAAACTGGACAAAGGACACGAGGGATTTTATACTAGTTCGGCCCCTTCGATGAAGATAAAGACCTACGTCTAGTTGTGATGGGATTATTGGGGTCTCGCTAACCAGGGAGCTAAACAAGCTATGCCTGGCTATCGAGTTGTGTTTCTTGTCCCTGATCCGCCGCCGGGTCGTCCCCTTATATACACGGGTTGACGCCCGGCCGGTCTATAGAGCCCCGAAGCCGACTCATACAAGTGTTCGGCTCGGTCTCTCCTTTCCTTATCTTACAACACAAGTTACATGACTATGGCGGTTTACCACTATGGGCCCTAATCCGCCTTTGGGCTCCGGGCCTCTAAGCTTCATAGTAAAGCGCCGTCTTCAGAGTCTTCGTGGGCTTCAATATAGTTGAGGATGAAGCGGCCCCTCCTGGGCAGTTTACACTCAGTAGTTATATCGCCAACAAAACGGGAGTTGCATAATCTCATAGTTGTAGGAACATGTATAAGTCATGAAGAAACCAATAGCAACATACTAAACGATCAAGTGCTAAGCTAATGGAATGGGTCAAGTCAATCACATCATTCTCCTAATGATGTGATCCCATTAATCAAATGATAACTCATGTCTATGGCTAGGAAACACAACCATCTTTGATCAACGAGCTAGTCAAGTAGAGGCATACTAGTGACACTATGTTTGTCTATGTATTCACACATGTATTATGTTTCCGGTTATTTCAATTCTAGCATGAATAATAAACATTTATCATGAAATAAGGAAAAAAATAATAACTTTATTATTGCATCTAGGGCATCTTTCATTCAGTCTCCCACTTGCACTAGAGTCAATAATCTAGTTCACATCACCATGTGATTTAACACTTATATTCACATCTGTATGTGATTAATACCCATAGTTCACATCGTCATGTGATCAACACCAAAAGGGTTTACTAGAGTCAATAATCTAGTTCAGATCGCTATGTGATTAACACCCAAAGAGTACTAAGGTATGATCATGTTTTACTCATGAGAGAAGTTTAGTCAACGGGTTTGTCAAATTCAGTGCCGTATGTATTTTTGCAAATATTCTATGTCTACAATGTTCTGCAAGGAGCTAATCTAGCTAATTGCTCCCACTTTCAATATGTATCCATATTGAGATTTAGATTCATCTGGATCGGTGTAAAAGCTTGCATCAACATAACTCTTTACGACGAGTTCTTTTATCACTTCCATAATCAAGAAATATTTCCTTAGTCCTCAGTAAGGATAATTTTGACCGTTGTCCATTGATCTACTCTTAGATCACTATTGTACCCCCTTGCCAAACTTATGACAAGGTACACAATAGGACTGGTACACAGCACAACATACTTTATAGAACCTATGACTGAGGCATAGGGAATGACTTTTCATTCTCTTTCTATTTTCTGCCATGGTCGGGTTTTGAGTCTTACTCAACTTCACACCTTGCAACACAGGCAAGAACCCCTTTTTGACTGTTCCATTTGGAACTACTTCAAAATCTTATCAAGATATGTACTCATTGAAAAATCTTATCAAGCGTCTTGATCTATCTCTATAGATCTTGATGCTCAATATGTAAGCAGCTTCACCGAGGTCTTTCTTTGAAAAACTCCTTTCAAACACTCATTTATGCTTTCCAAAAAATTCTACATCATTTCCGATTAACAATATGTCATTCACATATACTTATCAGAAAAGGCTGTAGTGCTCCCTCTCACTTTCTTATAAATACAGGCCTTTCCAAAAGTTTGGGTAAAACCATATGATTTGATCAACTCATCAAAGTGTATATTCCAACTCTGAGATGCTTGCACCAGTCCATTGATGGATCGCCGGAGCTTGCACATTTTGTTAGCACCTTTAGGATCGACAAAATCTTCTAGTTGCATCATATACAACTCTTCTTTAAGAAATCCATTAAGGAATGTAGTTTTGACATCCATTTGCGAGATTTCATAAAATGTGACAATTTGCTAACATGATTCGGACAGACTTAAGCATCGCTACGAGTGAGAAAATCTCATGCAACACCTTGAACTTTGTCAAAAACCTTTTTCGACAAGTCGAGCTTTGTAGATAGTAACACTACTATCAGCGGCTGTCTTCCTCTTGAAGATCCATTTTATTTTTTATGGCTTGCCAATCATCGGGCAAGTCCACCAAAGTCCACACTTTGTTCTCATACATGGACCTCATCTCAGATTTCATGGCCTCAAGCCATTTTACGGAACCTGGGCTCATCATCGCTTCCTCATAGTTCGTAGGTTCACCATGGTCAAGTAACATGACCTCCAGAACAGTATTACCGTACCACTTTGATGCGGACTGTATTCTGGAAGACCTACGAGGTTCTGTAGTAACTTGACCTGAAGTTTCATGATCATCATCATTAGCTTCCTCACTAATTGGTGTAGGAATCACTGAAACTGATTTCTGTGATGAACTAGTTTCCAATAAGGGAGTAGGTACAGTTATCTCATCAAGTTCTACTTTCCTCCCACTCACTTCTTTTGAGAGAAACTCCTTCTCTAGAAAGGATCCATCTTAGCAACGAATATTTTGCCTTCAGATCTATGATAGAAGATGTACCCAACAGTTTCCTTTGGGTATTCAATGAAGACGCACTTCCCTGATTTGGGTTCGAGCTTATTAGGTTGAAACTTTTTCACATAAGCATCGCAGCCCCAAACTTTAAGAAACGACAACTTTGGTTTCTTACCAAACCACAGCTCATAAGGCGTCGTCTCAACGGATTTTGATGGTGCCCTATTTAAAGTGAATGCAGCTGTCTCTAATGCATAACCCCAAAACGATAGTGGTAAATCGGTAAGATACATCATAGATCGCACCATATCCAATAAAGTGCGGTTACGATGTTCGGACACACCATTAAGTTGTGGTGCTCCAGGTCGTGTGAGCTGTGAAACTATTCCACATTGTTTTATATGAAGGCCAAACTCGTAACTCAAATATTCTCCTCCACGATCAGATCGTAGAAACTTTATTTTCTTGTTACGATGATTCTCCACTTCACTCTGAAATTCTTTGAACTTTTCAAATGTTTCAGACTTGTGCTGCATTAAGTAGATATACTCATATCTTCTCAAATCATCTGTGAAGGTCAGAAACTAACGATACTTTCCATGACCATCAACACTCATTGGACCGCATACATAGATATGTATTATTTCCAACAATTCATTAGCTCGTTCCATTGTTCCGGAGAATGGAGTTTTAGTCATCTTGCCCAAAAGGCACGGTTCGCAAGCATCAAATGATTCATAACCAAGTGATTCCAAAAATCCATCTTTATGGAGTTTCTTCATGCGCTTTACACTAATATGACCCAAACGGCAGTGCCACAAATAAGTTGCACTATCATTATTAACTTTGCATCTTTTGGCATCAATATTTATGAATATGTGTATCACTACGATCAAGATCCAACAAACTATTTTCATTGGGTGTAAGACCATTGAAGGTTTTATTCATGTAAATAGAACAACAATTATTCTCTGACTTTAAATGAATAACCATATTGCAATAAACATGATCGAATCATATTCATGCTCAACGCAAACACCAAATAACATTTATTTAGGTTTAACACTAATCCCGAAAATATAGGGAGTGTGTGATGATAATCATATCAATCTTGGAACTACTTCCAACACTCATCGTCACTTTCCCTTCAACTAGTCTCTTTTATTCTGTAACTCCTGTTTCGAGTTACTAACCTTCGCAACCGAACAAGTATCAAATACTCAGGGGCAACTATAAACACTAGTAAGGAACACATCAATAACATGTATATCAAATATACCCTTGTTCACTTTGCCATCCTTCTTTATCCACCAAATATTCAGGGCATTTCCACTTCCAATGACCATTTCCTTTGCAGTGTAAGCACTCAGTTTCAGGCTTTGGTCCAGCTTTGGGCTTCTTCGCGGGAGTGACAACTTGCTTGTCATTCTACTTGAAGTTCCCTTTCTTGAAACTAGTGGTCTTGTCAATCATCAACACTTGATGCTTTTTCTTGATTTCTACCTTCGTCAATTTCAACATTACGAAGAGCTCGGGAATCGTTTTCGTCATCCCTTGCATACTATAGTTCATCACAAAGTTTTAGTAACTTGGTGATGGTGACTAGAGAACTCTATCAATCACTATCTTATCTAGAATATTAACTCCCACTTGATTCAAGTGATTGTAGTACTCAGACAATCTAAGCACTTGCTCACTAGTTGAGCAATTCTCCTCCATCTTTTAGGCAAAGTATTTGCCAGAGGTCTCATACCTCTTGACACGGGCATTATTCTGAAATATCAATTTCATCTCATGGAACATCTCATATGTTCCGTGACGTTTCAAACACATTTTTGTTGTCCCGGTTCTAAGCCATAAAGCATGGTGCACAAAACTATGTAGTCATCATATTGAGCTAGCCAAACATTCATAACATCTACATCTGCTCTTGCAATAGGTCTGTCACCTAGCGGTGCATCAAGGACATATTTCTTCTGTGCAGCAATGAGGATAAACCTTAGATCACAGACCAAGTCCACATCATTGCTACTAACATCTTTCAACTTAGTTTTCTCTAGGAACACATATAAAAACATAGGGAAGCAATAACTCAAGCTATTGATCTACAACATAATTTGCAAAATACTACCAGGACTAAGTTCATGGTAAATTAAAGTTCAATTAATCATATTACTTAAGAACTCCCACTTAGATAGACATCCCTCTAATCATCTAACTGATCACGTGATCCAAATCAACTAAACCATGTCCGATCATCACGTGAGATGGAGTAGTTTTCAATGGTGAACATCACTATGTTGATCATATCTACTATATGATTCACGCTCGACCTTTCGGTCTCAGTGTTCCGAGGCCATATCTGTATATGCTAGGCTCGTCAAGTTTAACCTGAGTATTCCGCATGTGCAACTGTTTTGCACCCGTTGTATTTGAACGTAGAGCCTATCACACCCGATCATCACGTGGTGTCTCAGCACGAAGAACTTTCGCAATGGTGCATACTCAGGGAGAACACTTATACCTTGAAATTCAGTGAGAGATCATCTTATAATGCTACCGTCAATCAAAGCAAAATAAGATGCATAAAGGATAAATATCACATGCAATCAATATAAGTGATATGATATGGCCATCATCATCTTGTCTTGTGATCACCATCTCCGAAGCACCGTCATGATCACCATCGTCACCGGCGCGACACCTTGATCTTCATCGTAGCATTGTTGTCGTTTCGCCACCTATTGCTTCTACGACTATCGCTACCGCTTAGTGATAAAGTAAAGCAATTACAGGGCGATTGCATTGCTTACAATAAAGCGACAACCATATGGCTCCTGCCAGTTGCCGATAACTCAGTTACAAAACATGATCATCTCATACAATAAAATATAGCATCACGTCTTGACCATATCACATCACAACATGCCCTGCAAGAACAAGTTAGATGTCCTCAACTTTGTTGTTGCAAGTTTTACGTGGCTGCTACGGGCTGAGCAAGAACCGTTCTTACCTACGCATCAAAACCACAACGATAGTTCGTCAAGTTACTGTTGTTTTAACCTTCTCAAGGACCGGGCATAGCCACACTTGGTTCAACTAAAGTTGGAGAAACTGACACCCGCCAGCCACCTATGTGCAAAGCACGTCGGTAGACCAGCTTCACCCAACAATACCGCCGAACCAAAGTATGACATGCTGGTAAGCAGTATGACTTGTATCGCCCACAACTCACTTGTGTTCTACTCGTGCATATAACATCTACGCATAAAACCAGGCTCGGATGCCACTGTTGGTGAACGTAGTAATTTCAAAAATTTCCTATGCCCATGCAAGATCATGGTGATGCATAGCAATGAGAGGGGAGAGTGTTGTCCACGTACGCTCGTAGACTGAAAGCAGAAGCGTTAGCACAGCACGGTTGATGTAGTCGTACGTCTTCACGATCCGACCAATCCATGTACCGAACGTATGGCACCTCCGAGTTCAGCACACGTTCAGCTTGATGATGTCCCTCGAACTCCAATCCAGCCGAGCTTTGAGGGAGAGTTTCGTCAGCACGACGGCATGGTGATGGTGATGATGATGCTACCGACGCAGGGCTTCGCCTAAGCACCGCTACAATATGATCGAGGTGGAATATGGTGGAGAGGGGCACCGCACACGGCTAAGAGATCAAGAGATCAATTGTTGTGTCTAGAGGTACCCCCTGCCCCCGTATATAAAGGAGCAAGGGGGAGGCAGCCGGCCAAGAGGAGGGCGCGCCAAGGGGGGAGTCCTACTAGGACTCCCTAGTCCTAGTAGGATTCCTCCTCCCACATGGAATAGGAAAAAGGGAAGGGAGAAGGAGAAGGAAGAAAGGGGCACCACCCCTCCCTAGTCCAATTCGACCAGTCCATGGGGAGGGGTGCGGCCACGCTTTGAGGCCTTTCTCTCGTTTCCCGTATGGCCCATTAAGGCCCAATACGTATTCCCGTAACTCTCCGGTACTCGAAAAAATACCCGAATCACTCGGAACCTTTCCGATGTCCGAATATAGTCGTCCAATATATCGATCTTTATGTCTCGAGCATTTCGAGACTCCTCGTCATGTCCCCGATCTCATCCGGAACTCCGAACTACCTTCGGTACATCAAATCACATAACTCGTAATACAAATCGTCACCGAACTTTAAGCGTGCGGACCCTACGGGTTCGAGAACTATGTAGACATGACCGAGACACATTTCCGGTCAATAAACAATAGCGGAACCTAGATGCTCATATTGGCTCCTACATATTCTAAGAAGATCTTTATCGGTCAAATCGCATAACAACATACGTTGTTCCCTTTGTCATTGGTATGTTACTTGCCCGAGATTCGATCGTCGGTATCTCAATACCAAGTTCAAACTCGTTACTGGCAAGTCTCTTTACTCGTTATGTAATACATCATCCCGCAACTAACTCATTAGTCATATTGCTTGTAAGGCTTATAGTGATGTGCATTACCGAGAGGGCCCAGAAATACCTCTCTGACAATCGGAGTGACAAATCCTAATCTCGAAATACGCCAACTCAACAAGTACCTTCGGAGACACCTGTAGAGCTCCTCTATAATCACCCAGTTACGTTGTGACGTTTGGTAGCACACAAAGTGTTCCTCTAGTAAACGGGAGTTACATAATCTCATAGTTGTAGGAACATGTATAAGTCATGAAGAAAGCAATAGCAACATACTAAATGATCAAGTGCTAAGCTAACAGAATGGGTCAAGTCAATCACATCATTCTCCTAATGATGTGATCCCATTAATCAAATGACAACTCATGTCGATGGCTAGGAAACACAACCATCTTTGATCAACGAGCTAGTCAAGTAGAGGCATACTAGTGAAACTATGTTTGCTATGTATTCACACATGTATTATGTTTCCGGTTAATATAATTCTAGCATGAATAATAAACATTTATCATGAAATAAGGAAATAAATAATAACTTTATTATTGCCTCTAGGGCATATTTCCTTCAGGAGGAAAGTTTGGCGCCTGAATATGAAGATCCCTTTCTCTGTAACGGACTTTGTACAACCCTAGTCCCCCCCCGGTGTCTATATATACGGAGGGCTTAGTCCGTAGAGGCAATCATAATGATACAGGCTAGACTTCTAGGGTTTTAGCAATTATGATCTCGTGGTAGATCAACTCTTGTAATACTCATATTCATCAAGATCAATCAAGCAGGAAGTAGGGTATTACCTCCATAGAGAGGGCCCGAACCTGGGTAAACATCGTGTCCCCCGTCTCCTGTCACCATCAACCTTAGACGCACAGTTGGGACCCCCTACCCGAGATCCGCCGATTTTGACACTGACATTGGTGCTTTCATTGAGAGTTCCGATGCATCATCACCAAAAGGTTTGATGGCCCCGTCAATCATCTACAACAATGCAGTCCAGAGGGAGGTTTTCCTCCTCGTATTCGGCGGCTTTGCACTGCGGGCCAACTTGCTTGGCCATCTAGAGCAGATCAACAGCTATGCCCCTGGCCATCAGGTCAGGTTTGGAAGCTTGAATTATGTTGCCAATATCCGCGGAGACTTGATCTTCGACGGATTCGAGCCCATGGCAGCCGCTCCCTGCCACCACTATGAACATGACCTAAATCTGTCATCGGACTGTTCATCGGAGATAGCGCCTGTAACTGCTCTGGCCCTAGATCCGGAGTAGACTGCGTCATACGAGGACGGGAAGTTCAACCTCGTCGTGGAAGCTACAGACTCACACTACTAGAAAAAGGGCTATAGATGGGATTGACACTAATGGGGCACCAGACAACTCGTGCGCCATTAGTATATACTAATGGCGCACCACCTTCTGATGCGCCATTAGAGTTGAAACTACTAATGGCGCACCTGGCACACGGTGCGCCATTAGTATCAAATTTTTTTTTTGAACTAGTGCGCCTGTCCAAACATACTAATGGCGCATCCACAGGTAGTGCGCCATTACTAGTTGTAACTAGTAATGGCGCACCTGCCAGAGAGTGCGCCACTAATGTTGTTTTTTTTATTATTTTTTTATTCCTTTTTTTGCAAAACTACTAATGGCGCACTCGCACGCGGTGCGCCATTACTAGTTTAAACTAGTAATGGCGCACCGTCGTGTAGTGCGCCATTAGTATGTTTTTTTTTTGCAAAACTACTAATGGCGCACCACCAGGGGGTGCGCCATTAGTAACCTGGATTACTAATGGCGCATTTGTGGTTGGTGCACCATTAGTAAGTGGGCAGCAACAAGATATTTTGGACAGCCTCTCCTCCCACACTCACTTTCTCCCCACTTCATTCTCTCCACCGCCTCCTCCTTGTCTCGGGTGCCTTCTCTTTTTCACCTCATTTCCACCATAAATTCATTCAAATTAAGTGGTTAAGTTACCTTGTTTTGCTAGGTAAGTAAGGGCGGAAGCTATATTTATGTTGTTCTCCCTACAACAATGTGCACATGCACTTTTTATGGCCTAGCTAGATCTATGTATGTTCGTGGTGTTGCATATGTTTGTGGTTTTGCATATGTGTTTGTGTTTGGAGGTGTACCGGTATTTGAAATGCGATAGTTGCCAATATTTTGCCGGAATGTTGATTCATTTCCGTTTCGGCGAGAATTTTGGCATTAAGCATTCTTTTTGGTCCTATTTTTAGGGAAAGTCATGCCAAATTTTTTCTTGGTTCTAAAATATCGTTTTGCTCTACCCCGCAGGCGACCATGGTCCGCACGATGAACGGAGGCATCGTGAATAGGTTTTTGAGGTCCGCGAAGGCCGAGATGCTTCAAAAGAACGAGACGGAGATAAGATGTCCGTGTCGAAGATGCAAGCTGAATAGCCTTATTGTGGACCCGGATTCCGGGCAGGTGCGGGACCACCTGCTCTTGCGTGGTTTCATGGATGGCTATCGGTGGCAAGGTGATGAAGATGACTACGAAGTCGTCCATGGGGGCCGGGCAAGAAATGAGGAAGGGCAGCAAGACAACCACCGCGGCTCGGGCGGGCGAGAAGACGAAGAATCCCCAGGAGATGATCACGACGGTGATGCTGTACACAGTCATCATGTAGAAGAAGATGCAGGACATGATGATGATGCTGGCGGAGCAGACGAAGCTGGACCATCGATGGGCTGGGTGCAGGACCCTCATATTCAAGAGCTGCTTCTCAAGCAGACGGATAACGCAAGAGCTGCCGCCCGAGAGAAAGCCAAGATGGATCAACTTGAGTTAGACGCGGTTACTCCATTGTATGAAGGATGCAGGCCCGAGGATACCCGCCTGAAAGTAACGCTCATGGCTCTGGAGATGAACGTAAAACACAAAATGACCGACGCATGCTTCGACGAGAACATGTCATTCTGGCACGAACGTCTTCCCAAGGGGAACAAGTGGCCGACCAGTTTGGAGGAGGCGAAGAATATCGTGTGTCCTCTGGATTTACCACACATGAAATACCATGTGTGCATGAACAATTGCATCATTTATCGGGACGAGCACGCGGAGTCTACCATATGTCCGGTGTGCGGTGTCACTCGATACAAGAAGAGGAAGAATGCTCCTCGAAAAGTGGTGTGGTACTTTCCGATCACTCCTCGTCTGCAGCGGTATTTCGCGGACCCTAAGGTAGCAAAGCTCCTGCGTTGGCACGCGGATAGGGAGGAGAAGAAGCGAGAAGATGACGCAAATGATCCGGAGATAGATAAAAAAGACAAGATGCTGAGTCACCCTAAGGATGCGAGCCAGTGGCAAGCGTTGAACTTCAAATACCCAGAATTTGGGAACGATAGAAGGAACATCATGCTGGGCGCGAGCACCGATGGAGTCAATCCGTTTGGCAGCCAGAGAAGCACACATAGCACCTGGCCTGTGTTTGTGTGGATGTACAACCTTCCCCCCTGGTTGTGCATGAAGAGGAAGTACATTCACATGAGTATGCTAATTGAAGGGCCGAAACAACCAGGGAACGACATCAATCTATATCTGGGGCTGCTGAAAGAGGAGATTGACACGCTGTGGAAAACGCCAGCCAATACGTGGGACGCCGCAGAGAAAGAATATTTCCCTATGAGAGCCGCACTGCTCACGACGGTGCACGACTATCTCGGTTACGGATATCTTGCGGGGCAGGTAGTCCACGAATTTTCTGGATGCGTAAGGTGCATGGATGACACAACGTATCGCCAGCTAGATAGAGATCCCGGGTCTTCGAAAACCGTGTTCATGGGACATCGAAGGTGGCTTCGCGACGATGACCCGTGGAGGAAACGCAAGGATCTGTTCGATGGTGAAACCGAACCCCGAAAACGCCCGTGTACGAGGAGCGGCCAGGAAATAGACAAGCTGTTGAAAAATTGGAAAGACTGCCCACTGCCGGGAAAGAAGCAAAAGGCGCCAGAGCTGCTGCTGAAGGTATGGAAAACAAGGTCTGTTTTCTGGGACTTGCCGTACTGGAAGATCCACCGTGTGCCTCACAGCCTTGATGTCATGCATATCACGAAGAACGTGTGCGAGAGTCTGCTTGGTACCCTGCTCAACATGCCAAAGAGGACCAAAGATGGGCCGAAAGCAAGGGCAGACTTGAAATCAATGGGCATCAGGCAGGAGCTTCACGCTATATATGATGATGATGATGATGATGATGATGATGATGATGATGATGAGGCGAAGCAGGACACAAAAAGTCGTCGCAAAGGCAAAAAGGCCAAGAAGACCGGAAATGACTACCCTCCCACGTGCTTCACTCTAAGTCAGGAGGAGATCGAGCAGTTTTTCACCTGCCTCCTAGGAGTAAAACTTCCTTACGGTTACGCGGGGAAGATAAGCAGATACCTAGACCCAGTGAAGCAGAAGTTCAGGGGGATGAAGTCTCACGACTGTCACGTGCTAATGACGCAGATACTTCCAATTGCAATCCGTGGGATCATGGACGCGCACGTCCGTGAAACGCTATTTGGCCTATGCAACTTCTTCGACGTCATCTCTCGGAAGTCGATTGGCGTGAGGCAACTCAGAAGGCTACAGGAAGAGATCGTGGTGATACTATGCGAGCTTGAGATGTACTTCCCGCCCGCATTCTTCGATGTTATGGTGCATCTGCTGGTCCATATAGTGGAGGATATCATCCAACTCGGGACGACGTTCCTGTACAGCATGATGCCGTTCGAAAGGATGAATGGTGTCATCAAAGGATACGTTCGCAACATGTCACGTCCAGAGGGAAGCATAGCCAGGGCCTCTCCTACTGCACGAATTATCTAGGCATCGAGAACCCCATTGGTCTGCCCGTCAACAGGCACCTCGGCAGGCTCGCTGGATGGGGTCACCATGAGGGTCGCCGCGAAATGCATGTCGACTTCGAGGGTCGACTCGCCGACTTTGAAAGAGCAAACCTAGTCGCGCTACAACACATAGACGTGGTCGATCCTTGGGTGGTAGAGCACAAAACCTTTATTAAGAAGACGTACAATGACCGAGGCCAACAGAGGACGGACGGAGATATACTCAAAGAGCACAACTCATGTTTCACGCATTGGTTCAAGCAGAAGCTTCTATCGTACCCTTTACATGAGGATTCTTCCGCGGAAGAACAACTCATATTCGCCTTGTCACAGGGCGTCGAGAACAACCTGATGACCTATGAGGCGTACGATATCAACGGCTACACATTCTACACCGAGGCCAAGGACATGAAGAGCGATGGTTATCAGAACTCCGGGGTAACGATGGAATCCTACACCGGTAATGACAAGGACAGATACTACGGAAGGATCGAGGAGATCTGGGAGCTGAGCTACGCTGGAGAGAAGGTCCCGATGTTCCGTGTCAGATGGGCCAAGAACGTCATAAAAGAAGACCGGTATTTCACCACCATGGTTATACCCGAAGCCAAATCCAAGACCGCGGGCGCAAACGTCACCGCGAAAAATGAGCCATGGGTACTGGCTTCCCAAGTGGACCAATGCTTCTTCATTACCGACCCGCCAAAGCCCAGTCGTGTTGTCATGAGGAGAGGCAAAAGGAAGATCATCGGAATGGATGGAGTAGCCAATGAGCAAGACTTCGACAAGTACGGCGACCCGAGGATCGAACATGACAACGATGATGAAGTAGCAGCATACACCACAAGAAGAAGCAGGACCACCCTACCTAAAGGACGTCCGTTCCATAGAAGAACTCCATTTGCGAAAAAGAAGGGCAAGAAGATTGTGAACAGATAGCTAGCTAAGATCGATTGTATTTAAATCGTAGACTTCATTTCTCGATTGTATTTCATGGGCACTTTTTCAACTATCATGAATATTTTTTAATTTCATGGACACTCGATCTCGATCCCCTCCATCTCGATCGCTATCCCACCTCGCCAGATCCGGTCCACCGGCCGCCGCTGCCGACCGCCCGCACCCTCTCGATTCCCCTACTCAACCGCCGCCGCCGACCCCCGCACCCCTCCCCTACTCAACCGCCGCCGCCGACCCCCCGCACCCCTCCCCTACTCAACCGCCGCC
>NC_041389.1:617165102-617201151 GCF_002162155.2 Triticum dicoccoides
GCACCCTCCCCCGCTCCACCGGCATTACTGTTTGATGATATTTTTAAAAAAAATATTACTGTCTTATAAAAAAATATTACTGTTATGATTTAAATAAGTTTGAACATATTTAAACACAAATAAGTATCAAACAGCATTTTAAATGCATAAAAAAATTGTGGAGCCTGGGAATCGAACCCAGGACCTCTTGGTGTGAGAACTAGCTGCTGACCAGTCGAGCTAGTAGAGAAGACTTGACATGTATCAGGTCAGGTGGTAGATAACTGTTGGCTCGAGCAGAAAAAAAAATACTAATGGCGCACCAGGGTGAGGTGCGCCATTAGCATGTATGTACTTATGGCGCACCGAGGGGTGGTGCGCCATTAGTATTGTGTGCCCCTACTTCGTACCGCGATCCCCTCTCTCTCCCTCGCCCTCGCCCGCGATCCCCTTCCCCGATCTCCTCTCCCGACGCCACCGTCGCCCCGCCCCGACACCACCATCGCCCCGCCGCCCTCGACGCCACCGTCGCCCCGCCCCGACACCACCGTCGCCCCGCCGCCCTCGACGCCGCCCCGACACCACCGTCGCCCCGCCGCCCTCGACGCCACCCCGACACCACCGTCGCCCCGACACCACCGCCCCGTCCCGCCCAGCCTTCTCCTCGCCGCGCTGCCGTCCGCTCGACTCCAGCTCATCCCATCCGCGAAGGAGACAGGCAGCAGCGGCGGCCCGAATCGAGGGAGGGAGGATCCTCTCAGGTGAGCTTCTCCCTCTCAAATGTGATGCCCGTGTCTCTGGTCTTCATTTGTTCTGCAATTATTTTGGTAGTACTGTATGAACTCTAGCACGGGGAATGGATCTGGGATGAGGGATTTACCTGTCATAGGAGATGGGTGATGCCTTTGTGCAGTACTAATAACCGAATGGATCTGGGATAGCAACAATTTCATGCATTTGTTATAACTCCAAGTAGTCTGAACAAATTTTTTTTGTGAACTACGATAGATCATGAAGCTGCTGAACTTATAGCAATTGGCTTCATCTTGTTGCCGTAAACTGACAAATGGATAGTAAGGAAAAATACCATAAGAATATAACTGAAGAAATATATACTCCCTCCGACCTAGAATAAGTGTCGTGGTTTTAGATCAGATAGCATTTTAACTGAAGATTTATTGTACTTTCTACTAACGGTATAACTTTTGTGATATGTATTGTTATGTTGGCAAAATAGACAACCTAGATTTACACGCAGGATCTCTAATCCAGAGAGGAGGGAGTATAAGATAGCAAATTTACATGCAATAAAACAGGGGCTGTTAATTGTAGTTTTGTTTTGGTCTGCAATTGCATATACGGACATTTATTTAATTACCACAAGATCTAAACCAGGATAAGAGCAAAGAGTAATCAAATCTGAACTGAAACTAGCTAGGAGCAGAGCACATTTGTGTAGAAGCAGAGTGCATGAAATATGGGGCTTTTCTGGATGCTGCTATTCTTGGTAGGATGAACAAGTGGCACCTTGTAGGGTCTTGATTGGTTATGTTGCAAACTGAATATGTAGCTGCTAGGACCCAGTTTCCAATCTAGTCTGTAGTAGTGACATGCTATTTTAGATGGTCTATTACTATGTAGGACCTTAATTGGTGGAGTCTCAACGCTGAACTGGGTAGTAGTTAGGAGTCAATTTCTTTAATCCTAGTGTAGCTGCTCTCTTAATACTTGTCTGTAGGTTCTTAATTGTTGGTGTCTCAAAAACTGAATATGTTTTCATAGCATAACTTGAGGGATAGCATAACTGAATATCTTTTCATAGCATAACACAGTGCACTCTGTTATGAACTATATGTTGTCTACTCTAGTAGGCTCATCATCCAGTCAGTGCAGTGCATGCATTAGTTATTAGGAAGTCAAGTATGATCTCTGATCTCTTCTTCATAAGGGGTATGCAATGTAGTTCCTCCATACAGAGACACTGTCCAGAAATGATTGACCCGGTTCATCCTACTTAGTTATGTAGGTTAATATGATTCTGTATGAAAATTTTGAAAAGCAACTTCTCAGATACGTCTTACAATCTCACCTTTGTGCAGTTCCAGGCATTGTATGTATGTATATCTTGTGGATTCGATGACTGCCTAAAAAAACGAGTAGGGGAGAGTGAGTTTAAGCTTGTGTTGATTTGGTCACTGATATCTGCCGTCAGTCATACTACCAAACAGTAGGTAGGCGGTTTGTTAATTTCTAATGTGGGGAAAATGCAGGTCCTGTAGAACTAGAGACTGAAAGCTTTGTTATGTCTCTCAGTTGTTGTGGGAAATTTGCAGGCTCTATAAAAGTAACCATGGTACCAACAGCAATGCCATCTTACTGTAGAATTAGAATACATGGATGTACATGATCAGCTCAGCTCCCAAACTGCCATTCATCACATCAATTTCCCCTTATGTAACTCCAGTCAAAATTTTATGTTGGTCTACCTAGTAGATGCCCATGGTTTGATTTTATGTTTGTTCCTATCAATACAAATGCTGAGCTATGTTCCATTTTTACTGTTCTTTGTGATAGTTTTTGCAACTTTACTTCCCATCTTAAGGCAAGCCCCATTTTTACTGTTCTTTGTTAGCAGAGCTGCTTGTTTCTAAGAACTTTGATACTATTTGGATCAAAGTTAAATGAGCACATAGATGACAAAAAAAAGTTCAGATTGTAAAATGTTCATTTTGCTGCTAGTGCCCATTTTGAGTAATTGCTTAGAGGGATGATCCTGTGTGAGCTGGTGGAGTGATTTGTTTTCTACATAAAGCTCTTTAGTCAGGCTGGTTTTCGTGAAATACACATGAAGCTTCACCAGCTCCTGTGGGTGTGGGATCCATGTGACATGTGACATTGCATCCATGTCCACCTGGGATAATGATTTTGCAGGTACCCCGAGAGGCCCTTGAGTTTGCCGGAATGTCGATTAACTTCCGTTCCGGCAAATTCGGGTACTCTATATGTCCTATTTTCAGCAAAGGTCATGCTGAAATTTTCCTTGAATTTTAGCATGACTTTGCTAAAAATAGGACATATGGGGTACTTGTGACTAATGCATGGGCCGGGGTATCGTAGTAGTTAATTAAGTAGGATCAAGTGCCCCGGCGTACTTGTGACTAATGCATGGCTTTTAGGGTGCCTCGGTGTCGATAAAAACCGAAATGATGAAAGCTTAGGCTTTTAGGGTGCCTCGGCATCGAAAAACCCTCAATGATAAAAGCTTAGATTTTAGGATGCCTCGGTGTCGACAAACCCTAAATGATGAGACCATGATCTTGTTCCTTGACAATAACCAACTTTTTGACCAAACTTTGTTTCTATTTAGAGAGAAACATGGCCCACAACGATGAGGCCGGGGGTTCAGGCGGCAAGGCATTTTGGGAGCTGTCCCAGGAGATGGAGGAACAACCTCACTTGTATGAGGCCGCCGCCTTCCCCACCGATCCTGAGACCACGGATGGTGCCGCCGAGGATGACCACACCGATGCCACCACTGATGGTGCCGCCGAGGATGCCACCACTGATGATGGCGGCGCACGCACAGATGGCAGCCAACCGAAGAGGCAACGGAAGGACCGGCGCCCGATCGTGCTCCGCACCCTCAAGGAGGAAGTTACTGAAGTGGACTCCAACGGGAATCCAACGGCGCCCGAACGAATAGTCAAGGGGTACTCGCTTCAGCTCGGGTGCATTGTCCGGAGCACCGTCTCGATCAACACCGAGAACCTAAGGCATCCTGACCGAGGGAATTTGCGCAACCTCCTCTTCACGAAGCTGCACGAACGATACAAGTTCCCCGCTGAATTTGCAAACACAAGCCTCAAAGGGAATAAAGTGAACAATGCTGCCCTCACGAAGATGAGCAAGGCCCTGTCTACTTGGAAAAGCAATGTGAAGAGAATGATCGAGAAAGGTGAGAGTTATCAGAAGATCAAGGAGAAAAATCCTTCGATCACCGAAGATGACTACAACGACTTCAAGATCAATTGCTCGAGCACCGCAAGCTCCCAATCAAGTGAGTGGGGGAAACAAATGCGGGAGCTGAACATAGGGGAACACACACTCGGTCCCGGCGGTTACAGAGTGGCGGGGCCTATATGGGACAAGGAGGAGGCGGACCGTGCCGAGCAAGGCCTACCGCACCTCTTCGATAAATACGGTGACAAGCAGACCAGGAACTTTGTCAGGGCCCGGTACAAGAAGGACCCGAAAACAAAGGAGCTTACCACGGATCTGAAGACCAGGCAGCTTGAGCTTGTTCTGGTAAGTAATACACCCCCGCGTAATTAGCTCCATATGGTTGCATTCTAATTAATGAAGCCAAATTTCTAAATGGTTCACATTCCTTCCGCAGGCGACTGAAAGCAGTAGAGCGGGGTCGACTAAGAGCAACCCTTGGGACACCACTCTAAATAGGTGGTTGAATGTAATGAAGAACAAGGATAAGCTCAGTAAGCCGACGTCAGCTGGTCGTGTGGCCGGCAAAGGCTTGTCGACAAAATGGGGGTCATACTATACCGCTGGTGTGCGGAAGGAGAAAAAGACCAGCTCAGAAAGCCAGGCGCGAGAGGTTCAAGAACTCAAGGCACAGGTGGCGCGGATTCCGGAGATTGTCCAAGAGCAAGTGGAACAACGACTCGGAGCGACGATCACCGCTATTGTGCCTACCTTGATCTCGGGGTTGAGTGCGTGGATTGCGGGCGGCCAACAGGGGCCGCCCCCGATTCCTAGCTTCACGGCCAGCAACTCGCATAATGTGATGGTGGGGCCATTGGTGCCTCCGGCGGAGGCGATATTGGTGTCTCCGACGCTGGCACGGGAGCTTAATGCACCCGGGTGTACGCCGGCCGGCACCTCTGCAGCAAGCGGCACCTCCGTCAACTGCACGCCCGCCGTTGGCGGTGCGTCGACATTAGCCGAGCTCGACGCCATCATCACGGTAACTAATTAAGCCTCTCTCGGCCGAGGACATCATCTCCTTGCCTTTGACTGGGCATCCCTGACGCCCTACATGTTTTCGCTGGGCGCCGCCGACGTTCCGTGCACTCTCCTCCACTTCGTGAACAACGAGTTGGTCGATGTCGCCAAGGGCAAAATCGTTCAACCGGGCAACCCCTTGTTCCACGGTACCCAGATGCCACCCAACTTGTTTAGGGTTCAACTGGTTCGGGTGCTGCCAGGCTGCGACGAATTGTTACCTCCGATTCGACCCGTCGGGGCCGACGATGATGACGTGATGACCCTCAGCGCCTGCCTGAGCTGGCCCCTGCTTTGGCCGAAGAGCCAGATTCGTTTGGGGACGGGGGACACCACCCCAAAGACAATACCGCCAGTCGTGCCGGCGCCAAGTCGGCCCCATGGCAAGACCGCAGCAACGGTGCCGGACATCCCTATGCCACTAGATCCAAACATGCATATGGCACAGGATCAGAACGACGACGATGATGACGATGATACATTTGGCAACGTCGATCAGTACTTTGCCGATCATGGGTACGATGGCGACTTCATGGGGCCTCCTTCTCAAGAACCAAACCATACAAAAGACGTGTGCGATCTAGCTGGTACCGCGGAGAAGCCAAGTTGCAACAGGCGCCGTCTGGCATTCAGCTCTCAGGAGACGCCTCCAGCTGCCGACTTCACCGAGCCTCAGATAGGCGAGGTGCGAAATATTATCAGCCCCAACACACTCAAGAAGGCGGTCTGTGAGCAGAACTCGGTCCCATTACAGGAGAAGAAGAAGGCACGCAAAAGAAAGACTAAGAAGGGTGCGAGCCAGCCGGCACCGAGTACGATCCGTGCTCAGGACGGGCCACCTTCACCGCAGGATATCTCGAGGAGGGTGCATGTGGCGGGTAGGGCGATGCTACCGACAAATATGCTCAATGCTACAACCGGTGCTATGCGGAGTCTGCATGACAGTGTTCTTTCTTTGGAGAAGCGGCGTCTCAGAGAGAAGGATGTGGCATACCCGGTTTTCGCGGCCAAGGTGCCAGAGGGCAAGGGCTTTGTGGATAACTCCATCGAGCTTACGATCGTCCTGCGTTTTGATGACATCCACACTATGTTGAACCTTCATCCACTGCACTACACCTTCGTTCGGCTATTTTCGCTGAGTATGGAGATGCGGATCATTCGCGACAAGACCCCGGACATTGTGATAGTCGACCGCTTCTACATGCGTGCCAAGATCTTGGGCAGCGCTGGGGACCGGCAAGTCGCGAGTTCTTACCTCGAAGGCGTCATTCTGGCAAACCAAGATAAGGATAACTTCCTCGTGCCTTACTTTCCCGAGTAAGTCCTCCCCTCAACCGGCCCGTAACATATGAATTCTTACATTTCGATCGTTTTTCTTTTAGCATTTCGTGTTTTCTGCAGTGACACACGTTGCACGCTCATCCTCCTAAGCCCCAAATATTCCATGGCCACGTATTTCGACCCGGACCGTCAGTCGAGCGTAGACTACACAAATGTCAAGAAGGTTCTTGATGATGTTCTCCCCGGCTACGCCAAATCTGGAGGCACCTTCACCAGGCCTATTCGTAAGTACGGCAAGCACGTGTTCTCCCACAATACGACGTTCTGCTGCGTCAAGCAGCCGCCTGGCGATCAGAAGGGTGCCTACTAT
Source organism: Triticum dicoccoides (assembly GCF_002162155.2). NCBI lineage: Eukaryota > Viridiplantae > Streptophyta > Magnoliopsida > Poales > Poaceae > Triticum > Triticum dicoccoides. The sequence continues at coordinate 617,171,752 of NC_041389.1, forward strand.
GCCATCAATCACATGCGGGAGATCGTACGGGACCATCATCAACTTCTGCTACCGAGTAAACTCAAAGATTGGGCAAAGAGCGTGTCGGCAATCCAGGACGCGGACCTCTGACAAGAATTCTTTCGCATCCAGTCGGAGTTTGCGGAAATCATCCATCAAGATGTCCTTCGTACCTCGGGGCAGTTCTACCTCAACAATCAACCGTCCAACAGTGACATCGACACAATGCTACAAATGCAGGCTGACAACGACCGTTATTTCATGACTCCCACGATAGACGGCGGCTTCATCCACGCTCCGGTCCCTTGAGTCGAGTCGAAAGCAGTGATGCTGTGTCTAGTTCTGAAACATCGATTGGCTCATGATGTAATTAAACTTTAATGAACTTGTAGTATGTCTCTTTGGTTTCGAGAGTCATTCAACTTAGATGTAATCGATGCTATTAATGTCTTGCTTTTCTCTTCCGATCGTTCTGTTGCATACTTATATATTGCTTATGTATTGTCTGTGAATTGGTACTAACGTTTCGTTTGGCTAGTGCATAGCGATGCCGACGTATGTCGTGTACAAGGGTAAGGTTCCCGGAGTCTACGATGACTGGGAGGAGTGTCGGAGACAGGTTCACCGATTCAGCGGTAACAGTTACAAAGGTTACACCACTAGGGCCGAGGCTGAATCTAGATACGCCCGCTATCTAGCGGGAGAGGGGAGGGAGCGTTGGAGGAACCGGATGAAGACGAGTTTCATCATGATGATGCTCATCGTGATGACCGCAGCTCTCTTCTATGTGATGGTAGTTTAGATGATCGATATCGACTTGTAATGTGAAGACAAACTCGCTACTCGCGGTCTCGAGACTTGTAGTATAATGTTCTATCTTTGTTCGGTCTTTTCAATTCGGAGACTAATATGATGAATTGTATTCGGAGACTAATATGATGAATTGTATTCAAAGACTAATCTTCTATTGTATTCGATGAATCTGTTGTTGATGTGTGCTGTCTATATTTTGTCAAATTATACATTTTGTAACCTGTGCAAAAAACAGAAAATAAAAAATAAAAAAAAACCTAATATTCATACTAATGGCGCATCACATGACAGTGCGCCATTAGTATGACAAAGCATACTAATGGCGCATCACTGGACAGTGCGCCATTAGTATGCCGCGGTTACTAATGGCGCATCTCGTGGTCATGCGCCATTAGTATGCCAAAGCACCTGGGTATACATGGCCCCTGGGAGGCATACTAATGGCGCACCGTGGCCTATACTAATGGCGCACCAGTGGTGCGCCATTAGTATACCAGATACTAATGGCGCACCACTGGTGCGCCATTAGTAAAAATTACTAATGGCGTGCTAGTAATGGCGCACCAGTGATGCGCCATTAATGGCCAAATTAGGTGCGCCATTAGTAGCAGTTTTTCTAGTAGTGTCAGCGGCGTTAGAGACGCACACAGGTCCAACCTCGAGCGGGGCCTGTGTCACCAGAACCTCGAATTCATCTCCGGCCATACGTTCCGAACCGCGTGCATCCACACCCATCAAACCTGATCAGGCGCCGATCATTGAATTCAGTTCCGCGGACATCTTCCAGCACTCACCTTTAGGCGATGTACTAAACTCATTAAAAGCCCTCTCCTTATTAGGAGATTCTTAGTCGAACTATATCCGGTTTGGATTGAAGGCTGATGATGGAGAATTCCACTTCCCACCCACCACCCACTTCATAGCCACTTTCGAAGACTTAACCAACATGCTCGATTACGGCTCCGAAGACATCGACAGTATGGACGACGATGCCGGAGAGGAGTAGGCACAAAAACCACCGCCTACAGGGCGCTGGACAACCACCTCCTCGTATGACGTATACATGGTGGATACACCCATAGAGAACAACGGCGACAATGGATAGGATCCAGTCGAGGATAAGCCTCCTGAGATACAGCCTAAGCATCAATGCCAGCAGTGCTGCTCTAAGCCACGCCATGGAAAAGACAGCAATACTGGAACATGAGGCAAAAATAATCTCGACAATGTCGAATACAATGAAGACCCCGTTAAGCCAACCTCCGAACAGGACGAACGGGAAGATGGGCGAGTTAGCCCTAAGGAACAGGCCATGAACGAAGACTCGGAGGATAGTAACTATGTTCCGCTGTCCGAGGACGAGGTGAGCCTCGACAACGAGGATTTTATCATGCCTGAGGAACCTCTCAAGAAGGAGCACTTTAAGCTCCGGCTAATAGCCACTGCAAGGAGCCTGAAAAAGAAGCAGCAGCAGCTTCAAGCTGATCAAGATCTGCTCAATGATAGATGGACTGATGTCCTGGTAGCCGAGGAATACAGCTCGAGCGCCCAACCAAAAGTTACCCGAAGCGCAAATTGTTACCCCAATTCGATGATGAAGAACTGGAGCCCGTCCTAATAGCGCATAATGCGGCTGACCGACCACCATGTGGCCGGGACAAAGCGGCAACTCATGCCGAACACCAGCCCGCACTACCTCACCATAAAAACAGAGACACAACAGCTTGGGGATATACATATGACCTGCGACTTGACCTGGAAAACAGAGCAGGTCAGACCAGATCGATCTACAAATCGCGGGGGCATGCCTCGATGCGCGAGGATGGACATCCGGCCGGACGTGACGAACGTAACCACGCCCGGGCCGAAAACCACAAACGAACTCCATCCGAGCTACGTCGCGACTGGGCACGATATAGAGGCGCCACACACCCCCTTTGCTTCACTGATGAAGTAATGGAACACGAATTCCCGGAAGGGTTTAAACCCATGCATATTGAATCATACGATGGAACAACAGACCCCGTGGTATGGATTGAAGATTTCCTCCTCCATATCCACATGGCCTGTGGTGATGACCTCAACGCCATCAAATAACTCAGCGCGACACTGGCTGAATAGCCTCCCTCAAAACTCCATCGGCAGCTGGGAAGACTTGGAAGATGCCTTCCGCGATAACTTCCAAGGTACATATGTTCGGCCTCCGAACGCCGATGACCTAAGTCACATCATCCAATAGCCAGGCAAGTCTGCCAGGAAGCTCTAGACTAGGTTCTTAATCAAAAAGAACCAAATTGTCGATTGTCAGGACGTCGAAGCCCTCATGGCCTTTAAACATAGCATCTGAGATGAGTGGCTCGTCCGCCACCTCGATCAAGAAAAACCAAGATCCATGGCTGCCCTTACCACTCTGATGACCCGGTTTTGCACGGGCGAAGATAGCTGGCTCGCTCGTAGAAGCAACATCACCGATAATCCAGAAACTTTCAAAGTTCGAGATGGCAACGACAAGCCACAACACAATAAGCACAAGCGTCGCAATAACAATGAAGGAACGCAAGACACGACGGTCAACGCTAGATTCAGTGGCTCCAAACCTGGTCACGGAAAAAGCCATTCAAGGAAAATAGGGACGGACCATTCAAGGCAAATAGGGACGGACCATCCAATTTAGACAAGATATTGGATCGGCCCTGCCAGATTCACGGCACTACCGTTAAACCAGCTAATCACACCAACAGGAGCCATTGGGTTTTCAAACAAGTCGGCAAGCTTAATGCCGAACACAAGGTGAAGGGCCGCCCAGTGACAGCGATGACGAAGAGACTCGCCAACCGAACACCGCGGGTCAGAAACAATCCCACTGAAGTAAAGACAGTGAACATGGTATACGTGACGCACATCCCTATAGGGGACTGCAAATGCACACTACGGGATGCCGGCGTCATAGAGCCAGTCGCCCCAAAATTAAGCCAATGGCAGCCCGCCCGATCACTTTTGATCGCAAGGAACACCCAACCAGTATCCTTCACGAAGGTCTGGCAGCTCTTATCCTCGATCCAATTATCGATGGGTTCCACCTCACGGAAGACCTTATGGACAGCGGCAGTAGCCTTAATCTACTCTACCAAGACACTGTCTGCAAAATGGGCATTGATCCTTCAAGAATTAGGCCCACCACAACTACCTTCAAGGGAACAATATCCGGCATAGAAGATCATTGCATGGGCTCGATTACATTGGAAGTTGTTTTCGGCTCGCTGAACAACTTTCGAAGTGAAGGCTTGACCATCGATATTGTCCCACTCCGCAGTGGCTGCCATGCACTACTCGGGCGTACCGCCTTTGCTTGCTTTAATGCGGTCCAACATTACACCTGTCTCCAACTTAAGATGCGCAGTCCATGTGGCACCATCACAATAAACAGAAATACGAAATGTTCCCTCCGTACAGAGGAGCATACTACAGCTACTGCGGCCGAAGTAGAAAGCAGCCTTATCAAGTCGCACATTTCATCGGCCATCAAGCCGCCGGTCTCCATTAGATAGGATCAATCAATCTCAGAGCTGGATTAGCAGTTCGGCCTCCGCCGTCCGCCCCATATAGCCGCAAAGTCTGTCCCGCGCATATAATTATACACTTAAAATATCCTGGTCACCGGCGGAGGCACAATGCGTACAGACCTATAACACTATCCACACCCTCATAGTCTTTTTCTTTTTCTAACCATTTTTAATCTTTTACCACAAGTCACTATATTTGTTGAGAAGTCCTTTCACCAAGGCAAGGCAGCGCAGACGTGCGACAAGAGGTCCAAATATTTTTTGTAGACCGCACTCTTTATTTCAACCTGTAAAGTGCCCTTTTTCTCAGCTTTTCGACACTGGGCATGTCAAATATCCTTGGTAGTAGTGTTATAGTCTGTAAAGATTGTGCTTGGCGCATCATTCAGATGCAAGTCAACATAACCCGCATTCAATATTCGCTTTTCTCAAAGAACTAAATTTTGCTTCTGTGGTTATTTCATGCACGCACCTCGGCATATATTGCCAGGGGCTCGATATGGCAACATATGAGTTGTCGTCAAGTCCGAACAGCTTTATAGAACACTTCGGTGTCACAAGTTTGGCCTTATATGCATCAGCTCCGAATCATGTCTTTGGTCAATAGTTGGGTTGCCTGGCTCCTGTGCTTACTACCTTACGTTCCACTCTATCGGCTAGGATAGTAAAGGGAGAACTACTGCGATTGTGTCCTGGTTTGTCCGGATGAGCACCTCAGTAGAGAAAGTCGAAAACTGACTGTCATGATGCGGCGAGAGCTGGTCAACCACTCAATGACTCGCCAGAATCTTCGCAATTCCTTCCGTATTACACGAAGGACCGTTCTTCTGGTCATGTATGAAAATGCGCTGTATTCGAATAACCGCATACATACCAGGGGCTATATAGTAGACCCACCGTCAAACTCCTATGGCTAAGTGAAAGTGTTAATGCCCTATAATCCGATTGCCTGGTTCACCGCATTGGCACCTCCTTAATGGACCAAGACGTTGGGTCCAGAGTGATCAAGTGCTTTTCTGAACACCCCCACATTGTATGCGAGGGGGCCAAAGCCGACGATTGGTAAACTTTCAGATTATACAAAAATGGCCTCACAGGAGTCCTTGGGTGGACTTTTCGCTGCAATATCGGTGGCCTTCAACTTCGCCTAGTATGTCTTGACGTGGGCAAAGGCCATCCATGCACCTTCTATGCACGTTGACCGCTTAACAACGTCGATACACGATGCCGCATCAACAAGTCGCCGCACCAAACTGAAATAACTATTCGGAATTGGCTCAGTCGGCCACAGCTGGACCAAGACGTCCTTCATGGCAGATCCGGATATCTCGTGGAGCTCGGCCCACTGGGCCATCTGTTCATTCAGCAACAGCGGACGCTTTGGCATGCTAAATTGCGACCAGAAAAGCTTTTCCGTCGCATGTCCCTCTTGCGCTTGGAAAAACTGCGTCGCATCAGAGACACTCTTCGGCAAGTCCAAAAATACGCCTGGAGAACTCCACAATTGATTAAACGGGGCATACTTTGGATCACCGAATTTAGTTCGTAATAAGAAGGGCTTACCATCCACGATCTCCCCAGCTTGTCGGATCTCCTTTCGAGCCGCTCTAGACTCGGACCGCGCTTCCCTCACCTCTTGTAAGGCCTTGTCAAGATCGATCGCTCTGGTTTTGTTATCTTTCTCAAGAAATTCGCATCGGCTAATGGCATCCTTTAGCTCAAGCACCATAGTAGATATTCTCTCCTCGTATTGGCGCGAGCAGCCTGTTTGGCCTTTAATTCAGCAGCTGCCTTTTCGACAGCCGCATTACTCATCCTGGCTTGCTCCTTGGCCCGGGCAAGCTCAGCCTGAAGGGTCTCAACTGCGGCAGCACCATCTGCAATTATGCATATCTCAGTATACAAATCTCAGCGTCATGCTCATATTATAATACTTGTATATACTGACGGTCCCAAAGACATAACTTGCGTCTCGTCGAGCCACCTATTAATAAGCGCCATGTCATCATCCGCCACATCCAGTTTCTGCTTCAGATCTGCAACCTCTGTAGCTTGGGCAGTCGCCAGGGCTATAATAGCCTGTCTTCCAATTAGTCAGATTATTTCCTGGGCATATGTTTATTGATCCTCTGATCGCCTCCCTTTGGACGCCAATCAGAGACTCGGGGGCTACTATCTATACACAGGCGCATTTTGCGTTTCTAGCACAATTGAAAAAATTACATCACATACCTCGAAGCCTCTTAGGAGGCCCGTAAAGGCTTCATTCAATCCATTTTTCACAGATAGAACCCTCTCAACTACCGTACCCATCAAGGTACAATGTTCCTCTGAGACGGGCGCATGTCGCAATATGTCCATCAATGTATCCGGCGCCTCCGGATCCCTGGAGGCAGCTGTAGGGGTACGTACTCCCTTCAAAGGAATATGTTTACTCGACCTTAGAGTCGTCTTGGCTATAAATCGGATAGTCTGGGGCCTTTATTGTTGGTCTTCGTAGGGGCCGCACACCCCGGACCCTGGACGGCCGAAGTGTCACCTTCGGGCCTAGTCTTCATTGTCCCTCGCACCACTTGTTGATCGGGAGAGATCCTTCGGGACGACACCTCGGGGTCGTCTGCCTTATTGGGCGGAGAGGTCTGTGGAGGCGTCTCGCTCTCCATCATCTCTGGAAGAAGATCCCCTAAGGAGGAGGACTATTGAGGAAGGCTGCATACCGGACTGCAGACATATATTTTAAAAACTACCCTTGCAACCAGGAAAGAATGGGATACGTTTAAAACACCCTTGTTCGCTTACGATTCAGCTAGGGGCTTGTCCTTACGGAGGAACTGCGTGACAACGTCGCCTCCCGAACCAGAACCCCTGATCGATATCTTCCCTTGTTTAGAAGCCTTTATCTTCAAGTCTTTAGAGGCGGTCCTCTTCTTCCCATGGGGAGAAGGGATGTCAGTTTCTCCTTCACTTTCATCCTCGGAAGAGGGAGTTCCAATCTCCCTGGACAAGGTGCCTGGCATACCTCTAGAATGGGGGCCACCCTGGGCCTTCTCGCTCTCCTCCTCGTCTTCCTTCGCTGGCACTTGATATGGTGCCGGAACCAGCATCCTCGTTAACACCGGGTCAGCTAAGTCTTCGGGAAGAGGGGCCGAACACCTAATTCTCTCCACCTTCTTTATCCAGCCATGGACGACTATGGTTTTCTCAATATATTGTTATGAGAAGTTTAACTAAGCTGTGTTCGGGAGTCGAGGTCTTACCGAGGTATCCCCGATGGTTGCAGTCAAGGCCGATGTCCTCTGTAGTATCCGGACACTGTTTTCGTGTCCCGAAGAATAATTTCCACATCCCTCTCAGTGTCATGCCGAAGAAGTGCTGAAGGGTTCGTGGTTCCAGATTGAACTCTCACATGCAGAGAGGCTGTCGCTGGTACGGTAGGACCCGACGGACTAACATTACTTGGATTACGTTGATAAGACCATGTCCTTTTCAATAAGGCTCCGAATGCGGCTTTGCAGCGTCTGCACTTCATCAATTGATTCCTAGTCTAGCCCCTTATTAATCCATGATGCACGCTGTAGTGGAGGGCCAGATCGGAACGCAGGTGTAGCTGCCCACTTGGTACCACGAAGTTTCTGTGAAGGAGCCTTTTGGCCAAGGAGTATTGGTGAGTTTGCTCACTGCAGCACCACCGCACTCCGCTTGTTTCCCATCAACTACCTTCGGCTTCACATTAAAGGTCTTGAGCCACAAGCCGAAGTGTGGGGGAACACGGAGGAAGGCCTCGCACACGATAATGAATGCCAAGATGTGAAGAAAGGAGTCCGGAGCTAGATCGTGAAAATCTAGCTCGTAATAGAACATGAGCCCTCAGGCAAAGGGATGAAGAGCGAACCCTAGCCCTCGGAGGAAGTGGGAGACGAATATGACCCTCTCGCTGGATCTGGGAGTAGGAATAACCTGCTCTTGAGCAGGAAGCCTGTGGGGGATTTCTGCGGTCAGGTATCTTGTCACCCGACTTCTCAATATCCTCCTCTATAACAGAGGAGGCCACCCATCGGCCTTGAGGGCTGGTGTCAGGACCCCGACTCAATGCCACATCGATCTAGCATGTAACACCTCATATCACTTTGCGGCCTCACGCACGGTATCCCCACAGGTGTCGCCTTACCTTTGCCCGGGACCGTTTGCGTCTTTTGGCACACGTATATGATAGTGTCGCTAGCATCCATATGATAAGGAGCCCGGGCTGACATGGCTAGTCGTAAACCCAAAGTGGCACAAACTTACAGGGACAGGCATCCATGACCCAACATCGAACGTGTCGGTCATCAGCGAGTGGATCCAGGCTGTAGCACTGGGCTAGCAGGACTCCGGTGAACCGGGCTGTAGCGGGCTAACAGGACTCCGGTATTCATCGCGTGACATTTCCCCGAAGGGATAGACACAGGAACGAAGAAGGACACATGCCAGCCAGCCTAAGTGTTCCGGAGCAGTAGCAAGCTACCAAGGCTCAGTGGAAACACTAGGAGACATTTCCCGGTAAGAGAGGCTACTAAGGATAAACAACTAGATAGTCAGATCCCACACGTACCAAGCATTTCAATAACATACACACAATATGCTCGATATGTGCAAATACAACATGGCATCACAACAAGACTCTACAACTCAAGTATTTATTCAATAGGCTCCGAGGAGCGAGATATTACAAACATGGGTCTCATGACCCAACATCCAGAGCATACAAGTCAAGCACAAGCAGAAGCTTAACATGTCTGAATACAGACATCTACAAATGAAAAAGGCTAAGAAGCCTGACTGTCTACCAGATCCTGCCGAGGGCACAAGATCGTAGTTGAGGTAACAAGCTAAACGTCGAAGTCCACGCGGTACTACTAGCGAGACTGAAGTCTCTCTGCAAAAACATAAATTAAGCAACGTGAGTACAAATGTACCCAGCAAGACTTACATCAGATCTAACTACATATGCATCATTATCAACAAGGGGATGGTGGGGTTTAACTGCAGCAAGCCAGCTTTGACTCGGTGGCTATCCTGAACTACGACTGCAAGTAACTCTTTTGAGGTGGCGCACACGAGTCCACATATTCACCATATCAATACACCACTATGGATCCGCTCCCGTCTCCCTACGAGAACGCCATCCATAGCCCTCACGCTTATCTTGCGTATTTTAGAGTATCCACTTTCACTTGTCTATGAACTGTACAGGCAACCCAGAAGTCCTTTTTCACGGACACGGCTATTCGAATGGATCATATTAACCCTACAGGGGTGTACTTCTTCACACATGCTCTCACCACTTACCGTCGTCTACACGACATGTACTCGGCAACCTTCAAGCAGAAGCCCAGCGAGGGTGTCGGCCACGACCTGACTAACCACACAAGTCTCTCGTCCAGGTTTATCACCTATTCGGGTTCCATCCGCAAGGAGATCAAGCCGGGGTGTCGCTCACGACCCCAAACGATGTGAGCAGGGTTCCCAAGCCCACCATCCGGGTGCCACTTGGTACACCGTGCCACTGTGCCTAGTCTGTCCCAAGCCCACTTGTACCGGGTGCCACTTGGTAGACTACTAACACTACCTACAAACACCAGAAACTAGTTGCAACTCCTGGACAGAGATCAAGTTGATTAATAAGTCGAGAGAGCTTGGAGCGCCCGGAGCCCAATGTGTGTAGTAAATGTTCATGGATCACAAACACAGAACTCAGTTCCTGAGGACGGCTGCAATGAGACAACCCACCATGTACTCCTACATGGCCTCTCACCGCTACCTTTACCAAATCGTGTTCACACACTTAGCTCTCAACAGTAGGACATGTTCACCACATTCCAATTCATCCCCGATGAATCAGACCTGACTCAACTCTATGCAGTAGCAGGCATGACAAACAAACATGAATGAGTAGGCACATCAGGGCTCAAACAACTCCTACTCATGCTAGTGGGTTTCATCTATTTACTGTGGCAATGACAGGTCATGCAGAGGATAAGGGGTTCAGCTACCGCAGCAAGTAACAAATATTTTGTTGTTGTCCTAATGCAGTAAAAGCCAGCAGGAGCGAGAGAGTGGGATTTTATCGGAATGAACAAGGGGGTTTTGCTTGCCTGGCACTTCTGAAGATAGTATATCTCTTCATCCGTGTCATCGATCTCATCTTCAGAACCACGTCTATCGAGAGGGGACAAACACCGGCAAACAAGGAAGAACACAATCAATGCAATGCACAATATGATGCATGATCATGACATGGAAATATGTTATGATTTGAGCTAATGCAACTAGCAACAGATTAAATGAAGTAGGTTTGAATACAAGATTCAAATTCAAACTCCATATGTGATTATTCAAATACCATTTAATTTATTTGACCTAAACAGTGAACAAAAGTTGTTCTAACATGCATGAAAGTGGTACAGATGGATAGATTGGATTTTTTTTGATCATTTTTCATATATAATTTATTTCATTTGGAGTTACGGTTGAATTTCTATGATTTTTACAAGTTTTAAACATTTTCTGGAATTTCCTGGATTTATTTTAAATCCAGAAAATTGTTAATTGCGTCAGCATGACGTCGGGGTGACGTCAGCAGAGTCAACACGCCAGGTCCAGGTCAAACCTGACCTGTGGGTCCCACGTGTCAGTCGTTAGTTGACTAACTAAACAGAGTTAGTTAGTGTTAGGTTAGTCACTAATCTAGGTTAATTAGCGCTAAACTAACCTAACTAAAATTAACAAGGGTGGCCCATATGTCAGTGACCCAGGGGGTCAAACTGGGCCCACCCAGTCAATGGTCAGCAGGTCAAACCTGCCGGCGTCGAGTCGCCGGCGAGGGCGAGACGACTTAGAGCGTCGGAAACGCTGCTTCGGCCACGGTTTGATGCGCGGGTGGGCGCTACGAGTAGCTGGCGATGTGGCGCATCCAACAGTGGCGGTGTTTGGTGCTGGGGTGGCTGGAGTTAACGGCGCCGAGTACTTCCGCGGCGGCCGGAGTTCGGGCACGCTTGGACACGGCGTTTTGGTGCACGGGAGGACGAGCTGCGGGTTGCTACGGAGTCCTGCAGACTCGTGGAGCATGGGGGGTAGGCTCGAATGCGTCGTGGGTGCGCTCTAGCTACAGCGGCGCCATGGCCGGCGGCGGGGAGCGTTCGGCTCCGGTGGCTGATGCAGTTAGAGAGCGAAGTAGGCTACGGGTCATGAGGGAAACGGTACAGCGGCTTACCGCGGTTCTTCTGGTGCTTCTGGCGAGGCAGGGGAGGCACGGGTCCGGCGAAACGACAACGGGGATCTCCGGCAACCGAGGTCGGAAACAGCGGCATTGGCGAGGCTTCAGGGTGTCCGGCGTTGCGTAGCTCAGCGAGGAGGTCGAGGACGACACGGCGGAGCCTCTGGACTCATCGGCAGGGCGAGGGGTGGTCGGTGGCCGTGATGGTGGCGAACGGCGGTGACGAACCCGCTCGGGTGGTGCGAGGGAGAGAGCCGGACGAGGGGAGGAGCACGGGAGAGAGTGAGAGGGGCCAGGGGGGCTGCGGGGTGGCACCGAGGAGAAGACGCGAGACGTCGCGGTGGCCAGGCGACGCAGGCAGACAGCCTGGTGGCGTGGCGCCCGCGCGCGCGCCGGCGCGCTCCTCTCTGCCTGCCTGGCGAGAGGAAGCAAGTGGCTGGCACGGGCCAGCATAGTGCTGGGCCGGCCAGTGGGCTGCCAGGTGGGCTGGCTGGGCTGCCAGGTGAGCTGCACAGGAACCTCTCTCTCTCCTTTTATTTCCATTTTCTATTTTCTGTAATTGTGTTTGGCTTTAATAAAAATGCCAGGGCATTTCAAAAATTATGAAACTGCTCCATGTCACTGTTAGGAATATTTCCAACAGCAAACATTTCAGTTTGTGATTATTTGAGCATTTAAAATATTATTAGCAATTAAATGCCCAAATGCTAATAACATATGATTTATTTCAAAAATCCATAATGGCCTAGAAAAATGTGCACCATTTTTGGGAGAGGTTCTAGACCAATTCAAAAATGATGAACTTTTGTGAAGGGCATTTTGGGTTCATTGAGAATATTTTTATTTGAACCTAGTTGATTTGATCTGGTGCTAGGGTTTGAGCAATGCCCATTTCAACTTTAATTGAAACTTAAACATGATGCACACATGAAGGGCTAGCCTACTACAGACCAGAACTAGGGATGTGACAGCTCACCCCTACTAAACAAGAATTTCGTCCCGAGATTCAAGCGTAGGGTAGGATGAAGGGGGAACGCAAACTAACATAATCTTCATGATCCAGGTGGCACTTCATCAGAACGTTGAATCGATCACCATCTTGTCTTGTCGTCTTGCTTTGAGAACTCCAACTAACATGACAAGCAGAGGAAGGGAAAACTCTAGAAGAATTGATCTTCTCAAAGACCGAACAACTCAGGATCAGCACATGGGGTGAGATGTGAGATATTGACATATATCTCGAGTTGAGACACGAAGCATACATCTGAAGAAATGGAGTGAGACAGATGATGAGGGCTCGCTAGGTAGACAACAATTCGGTTGTCAACGTAGCGAGGAGTTGAGTTGCCATGATACCACAACGAGACACCTTAGGGATGGTGACTCATAGATATATCCCCTTAAGTGGCAAAGAGAATTACCTTTGATTCAGAGATCATTGAAACTCTTTATACCAGCCTAAGGCAATTCTCAAACGATCATTTGGAGGGGGTCGGTAGAATGGCATGCTTGGATTAGAATGGATGATGTGGATTACCTTGTTGAAAACAACACAAGGGATGATTTTGCTTGCGCGTGCTCTCCAGAACTTGGGCATTTCCATATTCATCAAGGTTTTACCAATTTCCAAAGCGAGGATCCTGGCAGCACATCGTACTACCATGATGAATACCGGTGGAAGATGCAGATGCAAAGGAAGATAACACCTTCTCAGATTTCACCTTAGCGGGGCCACGGGAACAAAATCTGGATGATCGACCGAGAGACATTTAGCACTCCGCTTCTAATGTTCTCCTTGATGTGCTAGTGTATCCCATTCATAAGGTTTGATATATAGAACATCAAGTAAGGTCGGACTTCAGGAACACAAAAATCCATAAGGAACAACTAGGGAGTAGATTCTATGAAATCCTTATGGGGAGGTGGCCAACATCCTCAAACAAGATACTACAATAATAGGTCTTCCAGCTGGGTGTGTTGGCCACGACATCCACTTTACCGGTTATCGAGGGACCAATATTATAGTTCTTGGGAAATGTTCCAACCATCCTATCTGCCTGAGATTCAGATCTGGTTGGTGTCAGGATATTCCAGACTCATCGAGTCTAGGAAGAAAAATGAAAGTTTGCAACACAAATCAACGAAATGACGTTGCGAGATTCTCGGGAAATGAACTACGACAGCAAGCTCCAAAACATGAGCTGGTTTTGCTACACATGTGTGAACACGCTGCCTCAGACAAACATGATCACATGGTAGTCTTACAATAAAACACTACCGAGTTCTGGTAGGGAACCATCATTGAGGATATCGAAGTTCTTTCATAAGTCCGGATTAGCTCTTATGAAGGAACTCCTTCTCCTTGAACAAATCAATCAGTGGCTTGGGGTGCTACGGGATACATATGGAGTGGGGGTAATTAATCTACCAAAACATAGTATACTTTGCACATGCATGACTGACTTGGGACGATTCCAGAGGAAACAAAACAAACCTTTCTCAAATTCATGACGGCAACTTACATCAAATGCACGTGAATCAAAGGAAGTCACTTCTTTCATCCAAACATATACTTCATGAACGGGGCATGAAGAAAATGCTTACACAAGTTTCCAACACTAGCTTAATGTTCAACAAAATTATGGAAGAGATAAGGATGTTGTCAATGGGCTCAACAACAATTCATCCGGGTTTCCTTTTAAAAGGAATTCCATAGTTAAGTGAACATGGTGATAGCATTGGTCAGACCAAAGAATATAATGGTGTATGCTCGAGGAAAAACCATGAGTAAGACAACATTATGAATATCGTTGGTTCTGATTTGATTTGATGATAGCCCATACTCAATCAAAGGTTTGGGTAAGATAATACATCCAACAATTGATCACAAGGACCAATTGATGAAGATATCATCTTTCTTCAACACACACACACACACACAAAAAGATATCCCTTAACATGAACTAAGTCGGACAAGCTTTTATCTTCCAACTCTCCAAGTTGTTGTTTAGCTTGACCAACTAGCTCAGGGGTATCCCACACAGATTCTTGGAGAAGGGGTGGTTTACAGGAAACCATCTTGATCACGAACTCAACATAGCGGTCAGGTGACAACCTAGTAATACTTCCGAGAAGATATTCGCAAAATCACAAACCACCGATATGTTACTAAGCTCGAGAACAATCTTGCTTTTCACGGCAAGACGATATGATCAAATAAGCAAGGGATTGGCATAGCCCCAACTCATTGATCGAAAGGTGCACCAGAAATAAGGACTAGGTAGCACGATCTATCTTAGAATGATGATTCAAGAACGAATACGCTAAGAATGAAATTATTGTCCTTTAACTACCAAGCAACACAGCTGCTAGGAGTATTGAGTTCACACAACATGATTCACTTGTCGGTATTCCGGTTCAACAACACGGGGACCAAGAAACGAATAATGATGGCGAGAAGTATCACTGCACCAAGAATTCATAAGATGATGTGTAATTCCTATGACTTTCTTGACATAAAGAGGGTGATACTTCAGGGTAGAACAGAACAAAAACTGGATTAGCATTTTGATCTGCGGAGCACAACTATTTTGACCCAATCCTAGATATGGATGAGGTACTGGAGTTTGTTTCTCCTAGTCATTCTGGAATAGAATGGCTTGATGGACCACAAGAGTAATAGGCATCGATAAACGAATGCATAATCACTCCTGACTATCAATTGATAGACAAGGATCAGAATACAACTAAGAGGGACAACTCAAGGAACGTATAACTTTCTGAGTTGTGGATGCATAGATTAGTATGTCGAACCAAGTTCAACAGGTTTCTTCCGGATAACCCATGCGGAGAAGGTAGAACTGGCAGATTCACAATATAGAATGGAGAACTCATCAAGAGCACTCTTATTGTGATCTTTTGGCTCAGAAAGACTGCTGCCATATTGGTTCATGGTATTGGAAGAATGATATACCACGTACCTCGAGGACTATCGCAAAGGTTACTAATATCCTAAAGGCACGAGCAACACTAACAACATGAAGTAAGTAGGGAAATCTCGGGTTTAGAAACCCAGGAGTAGAATACCTACTACTAAGTGGCATCACGGGATGCTTTTGAGAATGAAGGCCAGAATCATCACACTGGGAACGCAGATCATGGCTAGATTACTAGATGATCCCCTAAGACATCTAAGGTCATAATAATAGCTCCTACATATATGTTAAGGCAACAGAGCACCTCAACTCACTGATTAGTGTGGTTAACCCGGCCAGAAAGGACATCGAAACAGAGGGAAGGATTTTGCAATTGCATCAGATTATTTAGAAACCTGGGATGACTCGGACAGCATAACGGCTGTAAATGCTCAAAAGATTGGAGACATGCTACAAAAATGGTGGCATAGCCACTCAGAAGCACAATATCAAGGTTTCAAGATCAACACTTAACATACAAAAGATAGTAGGAACTGAACGCAAGCTTAGAACCATCAATCCTATAGGACTACAGATTAGTAACACGTGATCCTGATAGAAAGAAGAGAAATCCTAATTTCTTAACCCCGTAGGAAAGATAAGATGACTCGGATCAGAAGGCATAAGGTATAAGGAGTAAAAAGAGGCTTACGTTCCATCCCACAATCAATTCCCTTATATAACTAAAGAATTTCTATACTCAACTTTGACCAGTTTGGCTTGGTAATCCTACAGGCAGTCAAGCTCTGATACCAAAGCTGTCAGGACCCCGACACAATGCCACATTGATCTAGCATGTAACACCTCATATCACTTTGCGGCCTCACGCATGGTATCCCCACGGGTGTCGCCTTACCTTTGCCCGGGACCATTTGCGTCTTTTGGCCCACGTATATGATAGTGTCGCTAGCATCCATATGATAAGGAGCCCGGGCTGACATGGCTAGTCGTAAACCCAAAGTGGCACAAACTTACAGGGACAGGCATCCATGACCCAACATCGAATGTTTCGGTCATCAGCGAGTGAATCCAGGCTGTAGCACTGGGCTAGCAGGACTCTGGTGAACCGGGCTGTAGCGGGCTAACAGGACTCCGGTATTCGTCGCGTGACATTTCCCTGAAGGGACAGACACAGGAACGAAGAAGGACACATGCCGGCCAGCCTAAGTGTTCCGGAGCAGTAGCAAGCTACCAAGGCTCAGTGGAAACACTAGGAGACATTTCCCGGTAAGAGAGGCTACTAAGGATAAACAACTAGATAGTCAGATCCCACACATACCAAGCATTTCAATAACATACACACAATATGCTCGATATGTGCAAATACAACATGGCATCACAACAAGACTCTACAACTCAAGTATTTATTCAATAGGCTCCGAGGAGCGAGATATTACAAACATGGGTCTCATGACCCAACATCCAGAGCATACAAGTCAAGCACAAGCGGAAGCTTAACATGTCTGAATACAGACATCTACAAATGAAAAAGGCTAAGAAGCCTGACTGTCTACCAGATCCTGCCGAGGGCACAAGATTGTAGCTGAGTTAACAAGCTAAACGTCGAAGTCCACGCGGTACTACTAGCGAGACTGAAGTCTCTCTGCAAAAACATAAATTAAGCAACGTGAGTACAAATGCACCCAGCAAGACTTACATCAGATCTAACTACATATGCATCATTATCAACAAGGGGATGGTGGGGTTTAACTGAAGCAAGCTAGCTTTGACTCAGTGGCTATCCTGAACTACGACTGCAAGTAACTCTTTTGAGGTGGCGCACACGAGTCCACATATTCACCATATCAATACACCACTATGGATCCGCTCCCGTCTCCCTACGAGAACGCCATCCATAGCACTCACGCTTATCTTGCGTATTTTAGAGTATCCACTTTCACTTGTCTATGAACTGTACAGGCAACCCAGAAGTCCTTTTCCGCGGACACGGCTATTCGAATAGATCATACCCTGCAGGGGTGTACTTCTTCACACACGCTCTCACCACTTACCGCCGTTTACACGACATGTACTCGGCAACCTTCAAGCGGAAGCCCAGCGAGGGTGTCGGCCACGACCTGACTAACCACACAAGTCTCTCGTCCAGGTTTATCGCCTATTCGAGTTCCATCCGCAAGGAGATCCGGCCGGGGTGTCGCCCACGGCCCCAAACGATGTGAGCAGGGTTCCCAAGCCCACCATCCGGGTGCCACTTGGTACACCGTGCCACTGCGCCTAGTCTATCCCAAGCCCACCTGTACCGGGTGCCACTTGGTAGACTACTAACACTACCTACAAACACTAGAAACTAGTTGCAACTGCTGGACAGAGATCAAGTTGATTAATAAGTCGAGAGAGCTTGGAGCGCCCGGAGCCCAATGTGTGGTAGTAACTGTTCATGGATCACAAACACAGAACTCAGTTCCTGAGGACGACTGCAATGAGACAACCCACCATGTACTCCTACATGGCCTCTCACCGCTACCTTTACGAAATCGTGTTCACACACTTAGCTCTCAACAGTAGGACATGTTCACCACATTCCAATTCATCCCCGATGAATCAGACCTGACTCAACTCTAGGCAGTACTAGGCATGACAAACAAACATGAATGAGTAGGCACATCGGGGCTCAAACAACTCCTACTCATGCTAGTGGGTTTCATCTATTTACTGTGGCAATGACAGGTCATGCAGAGGATAAGGGGTTCAGCTACCGCAGCAAGTAACAAATATTTTGTTGTTGTCCTAATGCAGTAAAAGAGAGCAGGAGCGAGAGAGTGGGATTTTATCGGAATGAACAAGGGGGTTTTGCTTGCCTGGCACTTCTGAAGATAGTATATCTCTTCATCGGTGTCATCGATCTCATCTTCAGAACCACGTCTATCGAGAGGGGACAAACACCGGCAAACAAGGAAGAACACAATCAATGCAATGCACAATATGATGCATGATCATGACATGGAAATATGTTGTGATTTGAGCTAATGCAACTAGCAACAGATTAAATGAAGTTGGTTTGAATACAAGATTCAAATTCAAACTCCATATGTGATTATTCAAATACCATTTAATTGATTTGACCTAAACAGTGAACAACAGTTGTTCTAACATGCATGAAAATGGTACAGATGGATAGATTGGATTTTTATGATTTTTACAAGTTTTAAACATTTTCTGGAATTTCCTGGATTTATTTTAAATCCAGAAAATTGTTAATTGCGTCAGCATGACGTCGGGGTGACGTCAGTAGAGTCAACACACCAGGTCCAGGTCAAACCTGACCTGTGGGTCCCACGTGTCAGTGGTTAGTTGACTAACTAAACAGAGTTAGTTAGTGTTAGGTTAGTCACTAATCTAGGTTAATTAGCGCTAAACTAACCTAACTAAAATTAACAAGGGTGGCCCATATGTCAGTGACCCAGGGGGTCAAACTGGGCCCACACAGTCAATGGTCAGCAGGTCAAACCTGCCGGCGTCGAGTCGCCGGTGAGGCCGAGACGACGGAGAGCGTCAGAAACGCTGCTCCGGCCACGGTTTGATGCGCGGGTGGGCGCTACGAGTAGCTGGCGATGTGGCGCATCCAACGGTGGCGGTGTTTGGTGCTGGGGTGGCCGGAGTTAACGGCGGCGAGTACTTCCGCGGCGGCCGGAGTTCGGGCACGCTTGGACACAGCGTTTTGGTGCACGGGAGGACGAGCTGCGGGTTGCTACGGAGTCCTGCGGACTCGCGGAGCACGGGGGGTAGGCTCGAATGCGTCGTGGGTGCGCTCTAGCTACGGCGGTGCCATGGCCGGCAGCGGGGAGCGTTCAGCTCCAGTGGCTGATGCGGTTAGAGAGCGAAGTAGGCTACGGGTCATGAGGGAAATGGTACAGCAGCTCGCCGCGGTTCTTCTGGTGCTTCTGGCGAGGCAGGGGAGGAACGGGGTCCGGCGAAACGACGACGGGGATCTCCGGCAACCGAGGTCGGAAACGGCGGCATTGGCAAGGCTTCAGGGCGTCCGGCGTTGCGTAGCTCAGCGAGGAGGTCGAGGACAACGCGGCGGAGCCTCTGGACTCATCGGCAGGGCGAGGGGTGGTCGGTGGCCGTGATGGTGGTGAACGGCGGCGACGAACCCGCTCGGGTGGTGCGAGGGAGAGAGCCGGAGGAGGGGAGGAGCACGGGAGAGAGTGAGAGGGCCAGGGGGGCTGTGGGGTGGCGCCAAGGAGAAGACGCGAGACGTCGCGGTGGCCAGGCGACGCAGGCAGACAGCCTGGTGGCGTGGCGCCCGCACGCGCGCCGGCGCGCTCCTCTCTGCCTACCTGGCGAGAGGAAGCAGGTGGCTGGCACGGGCCAGCACTGTGCTGGGCCGGCCAGTGGGCTGCCAGGTGGGTTGGCTGGGCTGCCAGGTGAGCTGCACAGGAACCTCTCTCTCTCCTTTTATTTCCATTTTCTATTTTCTGTAATTGTGTTTGGCTTTAATAAAAATGCCAGGGCATTTCAAAAATCATGAAACTGCTCCATGTCACTGTTAGGAATATTTCCAACAGCAAACATTTCAGTTTGTGATTATTTGAGCATTTAAAATATTATTAGCAATTAAATGCCCAAATGCTAATAACATATGATTTATTTCAAAAATCCATAATGGCCTAGAAAAATGTGCACCATTTTTGGGAGAGGCTCTAGACCAATTCAAAAATGATGAACTTTTGTGAAGGGCATTTTGGGTTCATTGAGAATATTTTTATTTGAACCTAGTTGATTTGATTTGGTGCTAGGGTTTGAGCAATCCCCATTTCAACTTTAATTGAAACTTAAACATGATGCACACATGAAGGGCTAGCCTACTGCAGACCAGAACTAGGGATGTGACAGCTGGGTCCGGACATGACTAGGAAGCGCGAAGCGATTAAATTGAACCTTGGCTGCTGGAACTCGAGGTGGGAGAGGTTGAAGAATGGATTGGCGTAAAGGAGAAAAGACGGGTCTTAGCCCCTTTCTAAAGGCGATGAATATCAAACATCACCTCGCAGACCATAAAACCTGCCCATTCCTAAGGAATCCTGCCAACATAACGGTTGGGTTACCCATGCCTGTATTGATGAGAATCCCGTAATAAGGGGACACGATCTCTGGTTTGACAAGACATGCCAACAAAACCGCATCTCGAAATATGGAGCGGCAGGCTAAAAATTGGTTCGAAATAATGGCCGGGCGGCAACGTGATGTCAAGCTACAAAAAGTTGTCAGCAGATTGGACTCATGAAATATTATACTCTCTATGGTTGTGTGTGGAATTTGTTTTGTAGAGACGGACACGATTCTTGTGTTCAAAGACTGTTTTGGAGTATTCGGAGAAGGAACCCGCCTTGCAATGCCAAAGACAATCTGCACACCGGACACCTCGTCATTGAAGCCTGGTTCAGGGGCTACTGAGGGAGTCCCGGATTAAGAACGTGGGCTGGATTGTTGGGTCGTGAAGATACAACATAGAATACTATCTCCTGTGTCCGGATGGGACTCTCCTTGGCGTGGGAGGCAAGCTTGGCGCCCGGATATGAAGATTCCTTTCTCTGTAACCGACTTTGTACAACCCTAGTCCCCTCCGGTGTCTATATAAACCGGAGGACGTAGTCCATAGAGGTAATCATAATGATACAGGCTAGACTTCTAGGGTTTTAGCCATTACGATCTCGTGGTAGATCAACTCTTGTAATACTCATATTCATCAAGATCAATCAAGCACGAAGTAGGGTATTACCCCCATAGAGAGGGCCCGAACCAGGGTAAACATCATGTCCCCCACCTCCTATCACCATCAACCTTAGACGCACAGTTCGGGACCCCCTACCCGAGATCCGCCGGTTTTGACACCGACACTCTCCTTATCAGGGGACTCTCAGCCAAACTATATCCCATTTGGATTGAAGGCTGATGACGGAGAATTCCGCTTCCCACCCACCACCCACTTCATAGCCACTGTCGAAGACTTAACCGACATGCTTGATTACAGCTCCAAAGACATCAACGATATGGACGACGATGCCACAGAGGAGCAGGCACAAAAACCACCTCCTCATATGACGTATACATGGTGGACACACCCAAAGAGCACAACAGCGACAATGAGAAGGATCCAGTCGAGGACAAACCTCCTAAGATACAGCCGAAGCACCAACGTCAGCGATGCCGCTCTAAGCCACACCACGGAAAAGACAGCAATATCGGCAGAGGAAAAAATAATACTCTCGACGATGCCGAAGACAATGAAGACCCCGTTATGCCAACCTCCGAATAGGACGAACGGAAAGATGGGCGAGTCAGCCCTGAGGAACAGGCCATGAGCAAAGACTCGGAAGATAGTAACTACCTTCTGCTCTCCGAGGATGAGGTGAGCCTCGGCAACGAGGATTTTATCATGCCTGTGGAACCTCTCAAGCAGGAGCGCTTTATGAGCCAGCTAATAGCCACTAAAAGGAGCCTGAAAAAGAAGCAGCAGCAGCTTCAAGATGATCAAGATTTGCTCAACTATAGATGGACGGATGTCCTAGCAGCCGAAGAATAAAGCCTCGAGTGCCCAACCAAAAGTTACCCGAAATGCAAATTGTTACCCCAATTCGGTGATGAGGCACTAAAGCCGTACTACCAGCGCGTAATGCAGCTGACCGACCACCACGTGGCCGGGACAAAGCGGCAACTCCATCCGAACACCATCCCACACTACCTCGCCGTAAAAATAGAGACACAACAACTTGGGATGCACATATGACCTGCGGCATGACCTGGAAAACAGACCAGGTCAGACCAGATCATTCTACGAATCGCGGGGGCGCGCCCCGATGCGCGACGATGGCCATCCGGCCAGACGTGATGAACATAACCACGCCCAGGACGAAAACCGCAGATGAATTCCATCTGAGCTACGTTGCGACTTGGCCCGATATAGAGGCACCGCACACCCCCTTTGCTTCATAGATGAAGTAATGGAACATGAATTCCCAGAAGGGTTTAAACTCGTGAACATCGAATCATATGATGGGATGACAGACCCCGCGGTATGGATTGAGGATTTTCTCCTCCATATTCATATGGACCGCGGTGATGATCTTCACGCCATCAAATACCTCCCACTAAAACTCAAGGGACATGCTCGACACTGGTTGAACAGTTTGCCCGAAAACTCAATTGGCAGCTGGGAGGACTTGGAAGACGCCTTCCACGACAACTTCCAGGGCACATATGTCCGACCTCCAGATGCCAACGACTTAAGTCACATAGTTCAACAGCCCAGAGAGTTAGCCAGGAAATTTTAGACTAGGTTCTTAACTAAAAAGAACCAGATCATCGATTGTCCGGATGCCGAAGCCCTAGCAGCCTTTAAACATAGAATCCGTGACGAATGGCTCGCTCGACACCTCGGCCAAGAAAAGCCGAAGTCCATGGCAGCCCTCTCAACGCTTATGACCCACTTATGCATGGGCGAGGATAGTTGGCAAGCCCGTAGAAATAACAATACAAGCGAACCTAGCACTTCTGAAGCCAGAAATAGCAACGGCAAGCCCTGACGCAACAGACACAAGCTTCGAAGCAACAATGAAAACACCAAGGACACGGCGGTCAACGCCGGATTCAGTGGCTCTAAGTACGGTCAGCGGAAGAAGCCATATAAAAGAAACAATCCGGGCTCGTCCAGCTTGGACCGCATATTCGATCGTCCATGTCAAATCCACGGCACTCCTGATAAGCCGGCCAATCATACCAACAGAGAATGTTGGGTTTTTAAACAGGCCAGCAAGTTAAATGCCGAGAACAAGGAGAAGGGGTCGCAAAGCAAGGACTATGACGAGGAGCCCCGGCCACCCAACATAGGGGGAAAGAAGAAGTCCCCCCCCCACCAAGTTAAAACGGTGAACATGATATATGCTACCCATATCCCCAAGAGGGAGGGCAAGAACGCGCTCAGGGACGTCTACACGATGGAGCTAGTCGCCCCAAAGTTCAACCCATGGTCTTCCTGCCCGATCACATTCGATCGCAGGAACCATCCGACCAGTATCTGTCATGGCGGTTCAGCCGCACTGGTCCTCGACCCAATCATTGATGGATTCCATCTTACGCAAGTCCTCATGGACGGCGGGAGCAGCCTGAACCTGCTCTATCAGGATACAATGCGCAAAATGGGTATTGATCCCTCAAGGATCAAGCCCACAAAAACTACCTTTAAAGGAGTCATACCAGGTGTAGAGGCCCGGTGTACGGGCTCAATCAAACTAGAGGTGGTCTTCCGATCCCCGGACAACGTCCAAAGCAAAGAGTTGATCTTCGATATCGTCCCCTTCCGCAATGGCTATCACGCACTGCTCGAACGAACCGCATTCGCTCGATTCAATGCGGTGCCACACTACGCTTATCTCAACCTCAAGATGCCGGTACCACGCGGTGTCATAACAGTCAATGGAAACACAGAACGCTCCCTCCGTACTAAGGAGCACACCACTGCCCTCGTAGTAGAAGCACAGAGCGACCTTTCCAAGCAGAACCTTAATTCGGCGGCCAAGCTCCCAAACATTGTCAAATGAGTCCAAACTATCCTGCAGCAGGACAGTCCAGCTCGTTAAGAGCTTGACTAGCAATTCGGCCTCGCAAAATCCCAGTCCATATCAAACGACGGCACTCGTACCACGCGTACATAAATACGCACTCAAAATACCATGGGCATAGACGGAGGCACAGCTAGATCATGGTCCATAATACGGCTCAACCTCCTCTGGACCCGCATACTTTTTCATTTTCTTTTTCTTTTCAGGTTTCTTTTTCCTAGGCCTTTCCTGGTGGCCTGATTGTCGGACCTATCAAGGGACGGATACACCAAGACGGCAAGAAGCATTGACGTATAAGGGAATTCCCAGGTGGTCTCTTTAAACGATCGTTATGCCTGTTTTAGGACCCGCACGTAGCTCTCCCTTGGTCGTGGCATGTTAAATAGCTCTCCCTTGGTCGTGGCATGTTAAGTAACGCTTTAACGTATTAATCAAACTACAATAAAAACAATGTGTGGCCCAATTTATGTGGCATTAACTTGCTATTTCATTTTATTTCGATATTCTTATCAATTGCACCTGTACATTCTGGTACGCCATAATTTGCCAGGGGCTTCATTACGCCCCATAATACGGCAACAAAGTCCGAACACTTTTTTACAGTATAGTTTAGCACCCTGAACTTTAGCATTATATGCATCGGCTCTGAATCATGTCTTTGGTCAATAGTTAGGTTGCCCGTCTCCAGTGCTTACTACCTTACTTTCTGCTATATCGGCTAGGGTAGTAAAGGGAGAACTACTGCGATTGTGTACTGGTTTATCCGGATGAGCACCTCGGTAGAGAAATCTGAAAATTGACTGTCATGATGCGACGTGAGCCGGTCAGCTGTTTGAGTGGTTACAAATCTTTTGCGATTCTTTCCGCATTATGCGATGAATCGGTTTTATCCGATCAGGTGTTTACAGTACCCCAAGTTCGGACTTACGAATACTAGGGGCTGCACCAAAATTTCTATTTGTCAAACTCCTATGGCTAAGTGAGGGTGATAGAGCCACATAGTCCGATTGCCTAGTTCGTTGCGCTAAACACCTCCTTCAAGGACCAAACCTTTGGATAAAGAGTGTTTAGATTCATCCTGAACACCCCTGTACTACCTACGTGGGGGCTGAAGCCGACGACTGGCCAACTCTTAGATTTAACAAAACGGCCGCATAGGAGGTAAAATTTTAAATAACTGGCATTATATTACATAACAGTTTTGTTTCATAATACAGGAAGGGACAATATGAATGACTTCATTCCAAGATAATGTCTTTTGAACACTGACCCTCTACAATGCGGGATACCTTCAGGACATCTTCAAAATACCGCTCGGGCGTGCGGTGCTCGTTGCCCGCGGGCGGTCCCTCGGTCGCAATCTTCATGGCATCCATCTTCGCCCACTGTATCTTGACTCGGGCGAAGGCCATTTGCGCGCCTTCGATGCAGACCGACCGTTTGATGGCATCAAGCCGAGGGCAGGCTTTGACCAGCCGCTTCACGAGCCTGAAGTAGCTGCTGGGTATGGCTTCGGCAGGCTTTGACCAGCCGCTTCACGAGCCTGAAGTAGCTGCTGGGTATGGCTTCGGCAGGCTATAGCCGGATTATTAAATCCTTCATGGCTAGTTCAGCCACCCTATGCAGTTTGGCCAGCTGTTTTAGCTGATCGCTAAAGGGCACCGGATGTTTTGGCGCAAGGTATTGCGACCAAAACAGCTTCTCCGCAGATCTCCCCTCTTCGGCTTGGAAGAACTCCGTAGCGTCTGAAACGCTACACGGCAGATCCGTAAACGCCCCTGGAGAACTCCAAATCCGAGTCAGTAAAAGGAACCTTTTATTCACATACTTGCTCTGCATAATAAAGGCCTTACCCACCGCGAATTTTCTGGCCTCCTGGACTTCCTGGAGGGCGCCCTGGGCATCAACTCGGGCATCGTGTGCGCTTTGGCGGTCCTTGGCAAGTTCGGACTCTTGATCCACAATGTTGCGCTCCAAGGACTCGCATTTCTTCACGGCATCCTGGAGCTCCTGCTGGACCTCACCGGCCCTGGCCTCATGCTTTTCGTGGGCGGCTTGTTCCTTGGCCGCTCTCTCCTCGGCCTCGGCCAGCGCCTTCTTGAGGGTCTCCACCTCGGTCACCGCTCCTACAAATAAAATGCCACTATAGTCATTACAAATCATCTATCCTTTTTTATATACAGAAGGTCATTACATACCTTGTTTATCCTCTAGCTACTGTTTTACGCGGCCGAGCACTTCTTCGGCCCGCTCCAGACTCTGCTTCAGTCCGTAAATCTCAGCAGTATGAGAGGTTGCAGCCAGTAACAACGCCAGCTTATTCACATTGACTCATCTGGTTAGTCTCCTGCGAAACTTGTTTGATCATCTGTCCGACTTTTCTTTTCGAACACCCAACAGTGTCTCAGGGGCTACTGCCTATATTGTGACATTATTTTTTCATAAATTGCGTTGCTTACCTCAAAGCCTGTTAGAAGGCTTGTGCAGGCTTCGTTCAGTCCACTCTTCGCAAACTGAATCTTCTCAACCACCGTACCCATAAGGGTATGGTGTTCCTCAACAATGGAAGCACTTCACAGTGCTTCCATTAGAGTGTTCGGCGCCTCTGGCTGGACAGAGGTCACTGGTAGAATTGGCGCACCTCCTCCTCTTGAAGGAGGCTGCTTGCCGGGTTCCGGAGCTGCATAGGTCTCCGGGACCGTATTCGGCTGGGGGCTGAACTGCATATGGCCCCCATCGCCAGTCTCCATGGGGATTTGCTCCCCTATGTGTATGGCGGCTGAGTTTTCACCCTCCGGCGCCGCCTTGACGGCCTCCTGAGTCTCTCCCTGGCCTGGGATCCTTCAGGACAACACCTCGGTGTCATCCACAGCCTTGGGAGAGGAGGCCACCGGAAGGGACCCGCTGTCCATCGCCTTCCGGTCCAGCGAATCCCCCGAAGATGAGGATCCTTCGAGGGCGGACCGAGCCGGGCTGCAGCTCATAATTTGACATGTTAAAACTATGAAGGAAAAGGGCCGGATATATGAGTGCATCTTCGAGTACTTATGATCCGGCCAGGGGCTTATCCCTGGGGCGCCATTCTAAGCTATTGTTAGTATCTGTTGTGGAGTTGTCCGGAAGGGAAGCCTTCCCCTTCTTGGACGCTTCAGCCTCCAGACGCGTGGAGGTCGTCCTTTTCTTTCTCCCCCCCGGGGGGGGGGGGGGGATGGCTTTTTTCTTCTTCCTCATCATCCTCGGTGGCGGAGCAATGGGTCTCGGCGCCTCTGGACGTCAGGTCCGAACTGCCCTTATGACGGGGGCCACTTCTGGTCCCCTTGGCCTTCTTCTTGGCCTTCTTCTCCGGTGCTTGATAGGGCGCCGGAAATAGCATCTTCGTCAGAAGTGGAATTGTTGGGTCTTTGGGCAGTGGAGCAGGACAGTGAATCCGCTCCCCCTTCTTTGTCCAGCCCTGAGAGAATCAGTAGGGAGGCTTAGGCATCTTCTTCGAGTATGCAAGTAAACGATACACCTTGAAAACTTAAAAAAAACTTAATAGACTAGCGGGATGGGCCAAGTCGTGCCCACAAGTGTAGGGGATCTATCGTAGTCCTTTCGATAAGTAAGAGTGTCGAACCCAGCGAGGAGCAGAAGGAAATGATAAGCGGTTTTCAGTAAGGTATTCTCTGCAAGCACTGAAATTATCGGTAATAGATAGTTTTTTGATAAGGTAATTCGTAACGGGTAACAAGTAATAAAAGTAAGTAAGGTGTAGCAAGGTGGCCCAATCCTTTTTGTAGCAAAGGACAAGCCTGGACAAACTCTTATATAGAGAAAAGCGCTCCCGAGGACACATGGGAATTATCGTCAAGCTAGTTTTATCACGCTCATATGATTCGCGTTCGTTACTTTGATAATTTGGTATGTGGGTGGACCGGTGCTTGGGTACTGCCCTTTCTTGGACAAGCATCCCACTTATGATTAACACATATTGCAAGCATCTGCAACTACAAAAGAAGTATTAAGGTAAACCTAACCATAGCATGAAACATATGGATCCAAATCAGCCCCTTACGAAGCAACTCATAAACTAGGGTTTAAGCTTCTGTCACTCTAGCAACCCATAATCTACTTATTACTTTGCAATGCCTTCCTCTAGGCCCAAACAATGGTGAAGTGTCATGTAGTCGATGTTCACATAACACCAATAGAGGAGAGACAACATACATCTCATCAAAATATCGAATGAATACCAAATTCACATGACTACTTATAGAAAGACTTCTCCCATGTCCTCAGGAACAAACGTAACTACTCACAAATCATATTCATGTTCATAATCAGAGGGGTATTAATATGCATATAGGATCTGAACATATGGTCTTCCACCGAATAAACCAACTAGCATTAACTACAAGGAGTAATCAACACTACTAGCAACCCACAGGTACCAATCTGAGGTTTTGGGACAAAGATTGGATACAAGAGATGAACTAGGGTTTGAGAGGAGAAGGTGCTGGTGAAGATGTTGATGGATATTGACCGCCTCCCGATGAGAGGATCGATGGTGATGATGATGGTGATGATTTCCCCCTCCCGGAGGGATGTTTCCCCAGCAGAACAGTTTTGCCGGAGCTCTAGATTGGTTCCACCAAGGTTCCGCCTCATGGTGGCGGTGTCTCGTCCCAAATGCTTGCTTATGATTTTTTTTCCATGGTAAAAGACTTCATATAGCAGAGGATGGGCACCGGAGGCCTGCCAGGGGGCCCACGAGGCAGGGGGGCGCGCCTAGGGGGTAGGGCGCGCCCCTCACCCTCGTGGACGGTGGGTGGCCCCCCTCTGGTATTTTCTTTTCTTAGTATTTTTTATTAATTCCAAAAATAACTTCCGTGGAGTTTCAGGACTTTTGGAGTTGTGCAGAATAGGTCTCTAATATTTGCTCCTTTTCCAGCCCAGAACTCCAGTTGCCGGCATTCTCCCTCTTCGTGTAAACCATGTAAATTAAGAGAGAAAAGGCATCAGTATTGTGACATAACGGGTAATAACAACCCATAATGCAATAAATATCAATATAAAAGCATGATGCAAAATGGACGTATCAACTCCCCCAAGCTTAGACCTCGCTTGTCCTCAAGCGGAAACCGATAACGAAAAATATGTCCACATGTTTAGAGATAGAGGTGTCGATAAAATAAAATACGGACATGAGGGAATCATGATCATTCTTATAACAG
>NC_041389.1:617201393-617273896 GCF_002162155.2 Triticum dicoccoides
TGGTTTCTTATGCTTAAAGTAACAATCTATTCACAATGTCAAGTATGAATCAGAAACTTCATTGAAAACTAACAAACTATAATCTCGGTCATTGAAGCAGTTGCAATTTATCATAACATCGGAAAGAGTCAATTAAGAGCTTTTCAGCAAGTCCACATACCCAACTATCATTTAGTATTTCACAATTGCTAACACTCACGCAATACTTATGGGTATGAAGTTTTAATGGGACACAGAGAAAGATAGGGGCTTATAGTGTTGCCTCCCAACCTTTTACCTCACAGGTAATGTCAACAATAATAGTTCATGCTAACTTACATCCAATTGGATATATATCAGGATCTTTCCAACACAAGGTGCTTGCCAAAGGATAAAATGTAAAAAGGAAAGGTGAAAATCACCATGACTCTAGTAAAAGGTATAAGATAAAAGTAAAAGATAGGCCCTTCACAGAGGGAAGCAGAGGTTGTCATGTGCTTTTATGGTTGAATGCACGAAATATTAATGCAAAAGAACATCACTTTATATTGCCACTTGTGATATGGACCTTTATTATGCAGTCCGTCGCTTTTATTGCTTCCACATCACAAGATCGTATAAAGCTTATTTTCTCCACACTAATAAACCATACATATTTAGAGACCAATTTTTATTGCATGCAACATGACAACTTACTTGAAGGATCTTACTCAATCCATAGGTAGATATGGTGGACTCTCATGGCAAAACCTGGTTTAAGGATATTTTGGAAGCACAAGTAGTATCTCTACTTGGTGCAAAGAATTTGGCTAGCATGAGGGGGAAAGGCAAGCTCAACATGTTAGATGATCCATGACAATATACTTTATTTTGGATATAAGAAAACATAACCCATTACGTTGTCTTCCTTGTCCAACATGAACTCTTTAGCATGTCATATTTTAATGAGTGCTCACAATCATAAAAGATGTCCAAGATAGTATGTTTATATGTGAGAACCTCTCTTTCTTTATTACTTCCTATTAATTGCAACGATGACCAAAACTATGTTTGCCAACTCTCAACAACTTTTATTCATCATACGCTTTATATGTGAAATCATTACTCTCCACAAGATCAGTATGATCTCTTTTATTTCTTTTTATTCTTTCTTTTTCTTTTATTCCCTCAAGATCATAGCAAGATAGCAAATCCCTTGACGCAAGACTAATCTTTATTATATATAGCTCACAGACTCGATTACGTAGAGGAATCATAAAGAAAAACTCAAAATTAGATCATTCTAAAACTTTATTCTACTAGATCAAGATATTACAAAAAGGATCAAAGTAAGAAAAACAGTAAAGATAGGAGTGTGATGGTGATATGATACCGGGACACCTCCCCCAAGTTTGGCAATTGCCAAGGGGAGTGCCCATACCCATGTGATTATGTATCCTTCTTTGGAGACGATGATGATGGAGTTGTTGATGATGTAGCCTTCTTCCTTAATTTGCGCTTGAGGATGGAATTTTGCTCCCTTAGGTCATCGATCTCCTGCTCAAGGCTTAATATCCTTTTGCATAGTTCCTGGTTGTTCTCCTGTAAGAGACGAAAAGGGATAAACTCGATCTTAGGTTTCTTTGCTCTATCAGGGAGGCTTGACTTTTTAAACTCCACATGCATGTCCCCAGGTTGAGGTAATGGGACTTCATCTTCATCTGAGCTCATCTCCTCCCTTCCCTTAGGCTCTTAGTATTCTTCTTCCTTAGTGGTCCAACCATAATGCTCCAAGTCCCCTAGACCTTAGGGTCTGCAAGGTAGTCAGCCACATAGCTTTCTCCCTCCAAATCGTGGGATGACATATTGCTCTAATCTGCGACAGAAATAACTCAAAACGAAAATAGGGGATTTCATCGTGGTACGGTGGTCAAAACCTTTGGGATATTAAATAAAGCATTTTTAGCGACCACAAGAAGTATTGTGCAAGAAAACGGAGTCCGGAGAGCACACGAGGTGCCCACGAGGTAGGGGGATGCGCCCAGGGGCTAGGGCACGCCCTACACCCTCGTGGATGCCTCGTGTCCTCTTCGGACTACTTCTTATTTTCCTATTTTCTTAAATATTCCAAAACAGAGAAAAATTTCCATTAGAACTGTTTTGGAGTCGGTTTACTTACCGTACCACATACCTAATCCTTTTCGGAGTCTGAAACGTTTTGGAAAGTGTCCCTTATGTACTCCTTCGGGGTTACGGTTTCAATCACATCAGTTTCAACATTTATGGGATTACCTGAGATATAATGTTTGATTCTTTGACCGTTCACCACCTTAAGATTTGTGCCTTCGAAGTTGTTGATTTTTATGGCACTAGAACGATAGACCTCCTCGATAACGTAAGGACCTTCCCATTTAGAGAGGAGTTTTCCTGCAAAAAATCTTAAATGAGAGTTGAAAAGCAACACATAATCACCTACATTAAAGTCACGCTTTTGTATCCTTTTCTCATGCCATCTTTTAACCTTTTCTTTAAACAGTTTGGCATTCTCATAGGCTTGAGTTCTCCATTCATCTAGTGAGCTAATGTCAAATAACCTCTTCTCACTGGCAAGTTTGAAATTGTAATTGATCTCTTTAATGGCCCAATATGCCTTATGTTCTAGTTCGAGAGGTACGTGACATGCTTTTCCGTAAACCATTTTATATGGAGACATACCCATACGATTTCTATAAGCCCATAATGCATCATCAAGTTTCTTGGACCAATTGTTTCTAGATTTATTAACAGTCTTTTGCAAAATCAATTTAAGCTCTCTATTACTCAGTTCTACTTGGTCACTAAACTGTGGGTGATATGGAGATGCAATTCTATGATTAACATCATATTTAGCAAGCATTTTACGAAAAGCACCATGAATAAAGTGTGAACCACCATCAGTCATTAGGTATCTAGGGACTCCAAACCTCAGAAAAATAACTTCTTTAAGCATCTTAATAGAGGTGTTATGATCAGCACTACTAGTTGGAATAGCTTCTACCCACTTAGTAACGTAATCAACAGCAACTAAAATATGTGTATACCCATTAGAGGAAGGAAACGGTCCCATATAGTCTAAGCCCCAAACACAAAATGGTTCAATAACAAGAGAATAATTCATAGGCATTTCTTGACGTCTACTAATATTACTAGTTCTTTGACATTCATCGCAAGACAAGACAAACTTACGAGCATCCTTGTAGGCCAATAAAAACCGGATTGTAATACCTTATGCGCAGTTCTATCTCCAGCGTGGTGTCCTCCATAAGCCTCGGAGTGCCACTTGTGTAGGATCTATTCATGTTCATGCTCAGGTACACAATGTCTAATAACACCATCTACTCCTTTATAAAGGTGTGGGTCATCCCAGAAGTAATGTCTTAAATCATAGAAAAACTTTTTCTTTTGCTGGTACGTGAAACTAGGTGGTATAAATTTAGCAACAATGTAATTAGCATAATCAGCATACCATGGAGCATTACGAGAAGCATTTAGGATAGCTAATTGTTCATCAGGAAAGCTATCATCAATAGGTAGTGGGTCATCAAGAACATTCTCTAACCTAGACAAGTTGTCTGCAACGGGGTTCTCAGATCCCTTTCTATCAATAATATGCAAATCAAATTCTTGTAGTAGGAGAACCCATCTAATAAGTCTAGGTTTAGCATCTTTCTTTTCCATAAGATATTTAATAGCAGCATGATCAGTTTGAACAGTTACTTTAGAATCAACAATATAAGGTCTGAACTTATCAAAAGCAAATACAACTGCTAATTTTTTTTTAGTAGTAGCATAATTTCTCTGGGCACTGTCTAGAGTTTTACTAGCATATTGAATAACATTTAGTTTCTTATCAACTCTTTGTCCAAGAACAGCACCTACGGCATAATCACTAGCATCGCACATAATTTCAAAGGGTAAATTCCAATCAAGTGGTTAAACAATAGGTGCAGAAATCAAAGCTTTCTTAAGTATTTCAAATGCTTCTACACAATCATCATCGAATACAAAAGGAATATCTTTTTGTAAGAGATTAGTCAGAGGCCTAGAAATTTTAGAGAAGTCCTTAATAAACCTCCTATAAAAACCGGCATGACCAAGGAAACTTCTTATACCCTTAATGTCCTTGGGACATGGCATCTTTTCAATAGCGTCAACTTTAGCTTTATCAACCTCAATACCTCTTTCAGAAATTTTATGCCCCAAGACAATACCTTCATTAACCATAAAGTGGCACTTCTCCCAATTCAAGAAAAGATTAGTTTCTTCGCATCTCTGGAAAACTTGATCAAGGTTGCTCAAGCAATCATCAAAAGAAGATCCATAAACGGAGAAATCATCCATGAAAACCTCAACAATCTTTTCATAAAAGTCAGAGAATATAGCCATCATGCATCTTTGAAAGGTAGCAGGTGCATTACATAAACCAAAAGGCATACGTCTATAAGCAAAAGTACCGAAAGGGCAAGTAAAATTGGTATTTTCTTGATCCTCTTTTAACATAGGTATTTGAGAGAAACCAGAGTAACCATCTAGAAAGCAAAAATGTGTATGTTTGGATGATCTTTCTAGAATTTGATCAACAAAAGGCAAAGGGTAATGATCTTTTCTAGTAGGTTTATTTAATTTCCGGAAATCAATTACCATCCTATAACATGTAACAGTTCTTTGTGGGATCAATTCATCTTTATCATTAGGAACAACAGTAATACCTCCCTTCTTAGGGACACAATGGACAGGACTTACCCACTGACTATCAACAACGGGATAAATTATATCTACCTCCAGAAGCTTTAGTATTTCTTTTCTTACCACTTCTTTCATCTTAGGATTTAACCGTCGTTGGTGATCAACAACCGGTTTAGCGTCTTTCTCCAATTTTATCTTGTGCTGGCATAGAGTGGGACTAATGCCCTTAAGATCATCAAGAGTATATCCAATAGCAGCATGGTGCTTCTTCAGAGTTTTCAATAATTTCTCCTCTTCCTGCTCTGAAAGGTTAGCACTAATAATAATAGGATATATCTTCTTTTCATCAAGATAAGCATATTTAAGAGTATTAGGTAGTGGTTTAAGCTCAAACACGGGATCATCCTTGGGTGGTGGAGGATCCCCTAGGATTTCAACAGGCAAGTTGTGTTTCAAAATAGGTCCCTGTTTAAAGAATACTTCATATATTTCCCTTCTTTCATTCATAAACATATCATTTTCATGGTCTAGCAAATATTGTTCTAAAGGATCATTAGGAGGCACGGCAATAGAAGCAAGACCAATAATTTCATCCTTACTAGGCAATTCTTTATCATGGGGTTGTCTATGAAATTTAGTAAAATTAAACTCATGAGACATATCCCCTAAAGCAATCGTAACAATATCCTTTTTGCATTCTATCTTAGCATTAACAGTATTCAAGAAGGGTCTACCAAATATGATGGGACAAAAGCTATCTTGTGGGGAACCAAGAACAAGAAAATCAGCAGGATATTTAACTTTCCTGCACAAGACTTCAACATCTCTAACAATCCCAACTGGTGAAATAGTATCTCTATTGTCAAGCTTAATTGTAACATCGATTTCTTCTATCTCAGCAGGTGCAATATCATGCATAATTTCTTTGTATAAGGAATGAGGTATCGCACTTGCACTAGCACCCATATCACATAAGCCATGATAACAATAATCTCCTATTTTAACAGAAATAGTAGGCATGCCTACAATAGGTCTATGTTTATTCTTAGTATCTGGTATAGCAATTCTAGCAGCTTCATCACAGAAGTAAATAACATGCCCATCAATGTTATCAGCCAAGAGATCTTTAACCATAGCAATACTAGGTTCAACTTTAATTTGCTCAGGTGGTGTAGGTGTTCTAGTATTACTCTTACAAACCACAGTTGAAGCTTTAGCATGATCCTTTATCCTAACAGGGAAAGGTGGTTTCTCAATATAGGTAGTAGGAACAATAGGATCATTATAACTGATAGTCTTTTCTTCAACTTTAATAGGTGCAACTACTTTTACTTCAAACGAAGGATTATATTTAAACCACTTCTCCTTAGGGAGGTCAACATAAGTAGCAAATGATTCACAGAAACAAGCTACGATCTCAGAGTCAAGTCCATATTTAGTGCTAAATTCACGAAAAGCATCGGTATCCATAAAAGATTTAACACAATCAAACTTAGGTGTTATACCTGACTCCTTACCTTCATCGAGATCCCAATCTTCCAAGTTGCGTTTAATTCTTTCCAATAAATCCCATTTGAATTCAATAGTCTTCACCATGAAAGAGCCAGTACAAGAAGCATCGAGCATGGAGTGATTGTTGAGAGAAAGCCGAGCATAAAAATTCCGAATAATAATTTCTCTTGAGAGCTCATGATTGGGGCATGAATATAACATTGACTTAAGCCTCCCCCAAGCTTAAGCGATGCTTTTTCCTTCGCGAGGCCAAAAATTATATATATAATTACGATCACGATGAACAAGATGCATAGGATAAAACTTCTCATGAAATTCCAATTTCAATCGGTTGTAGTTCCATTATCTCATATCATCACATAGCCTAAACCATGTCAATGCCTTTCCCTTCAAAGATAAATGGAATACCTTCTTCTTGATAACATCCTCGGGCATACCTGCAAGCTTAAATAATCCACAAACTTCATCCACATGGATTAGGTGCAAATTGGGATGTAATGTTCCATCTCCTGTAAAAGGATTAGCTAGCAGTTTCTCTATCATACCCGAAGGAATTTCAAAGTAAACATTTTCAGTAGGTTCAGTAGGTTGAGGAGAAACTCTTTGCTCTACTGGTCGGGGTGGAGATACCCCGAACAAGCCCCTCAAAGGATTACTTTCCATAGTAACAAGTGACAGTAAATTTCAGCACACTATATAAATTTTTCCTTACCAAGTTCCACTTACCAAAGGCGCTTCACTCCCAGGCAACAGCGCCAGAAAAGAGTCTTGATGACCCACAAGTGTAGGGGACCTATCGTAGTCCTTTCGATAAGTAAGAGTGTCGAACCCAATGAGGAGCAGAAGGAAATGATAAGCAGTTTTCAGTAAGGTATTCTCTGCAAGCACTGAAATTATCGGTAACAGATAGTTTTGTGATAATGTAATTCGTAATGGGTAACAAGTAATAAAAGTAAGTAAGGTGCAGCAAGGTGGCCCAATACTTTTTGTAGCAAAGGACAAGCCTGGACAAACTCTTATATAGAGAAAAGCGCTCCTAAGAACACATGGGAATTATCGTCAAGCTAGTTTTCATCACGCTCATATGATTCGCGTTCGTTACTTTGATAATTTGGTATGTGGGTGGACCGGTGCTTGGGTACTACCCTTTCTTGGACAAGCATCCCACTTATGATTAACCCCTATTGCAAGCATCCGCAACTACAAAAGAAGTATTAAGGTAAACATATCCATAGCATGAAACATATGGATCCAAATCAGCCCCTTACGAAGCAACTCATAAACTAGGGTTTAAGCTTCTCTCACCTAGCAACCCTTCATCTACTTATTACTTCCCAATGCCTTCCTCTAGGCCCAAAAAATGGTAAAGTGTCATGTAGTCGACATTCACATAACACCACTAGAGGAGAGACAACATACATCTCATCAAAATATCGAACAAATACCAAATTCACATGACTACTTATAGCAAGACTTCTCCCATGTCCTCAGGAACAAACGTAACTACTCACAAATCATATTCATGTTCATAATCAGAGGGGTATTAATATGCATATAGGATCTGAACATATGATCTTCCACCGAATAAACCAACTAGCATCAACTATAAGGAGTAATCAACACTACTAGCAACCCACAGGTACCAATCTGAGGTTTTGGGACAAAGATTGGATACAAGAGATGAACTAGGGTTTGAGAGGAGATGGTGCTGGTTGAGATGTTGATGGAGATTGACCCCCTCCCGATGAGATGATCGATGGTGATGATGATGGTGACGATTTCCCCCTCCCAGAGGGATGTTTCCCCAGCAGAACAGCTCCGCCGGAGCCCTAGATTGGTTCCGCCAAGGTTCCGCCTTGTGGTGGCGGTGTCTTGTCCTGAAAGCTTGCTTATGATTTTTTTTCCAGGGTAAAAGACTTCATATAGCAGAAGATGGGCACCGGAGGCCTGCCAGGGGGCCCACGAGGCAGGGGGCGCGCCTAGGGGGGTAGGGCGCGCCCCCCACCCTCGTGGACGGTGGGTGGCCCCCTCTGGTATTTTCTTCGCTCAGTATTTTTTATTAATTCCAAAAATAACTTCCCTCGAGTTTCAGGACTTTTGGAGTTGTGCAGAATAGGTCTCTAATATTTTCTCCTTTTCCAGCCCAGGATTCCAGCTGCCGGCATTCTCCCTCTTCGTGTAAACCTTGTAAAATAAGAGAGGAAAGGCATAATTATTATGACATATCGTGTAATAACAGCCCATAATGCAATAAATATCGATATAAAAGCATGATGCAAAATGGATGTATCAATAATGAAAATGATAATGATGGTGTTCATAAATATACGCAACCAGACAATGATAAACAATCAGATAATGATGTTGAAATAGAACCTGCTGTTGATCTTGATAACCCAAAAACTAAAAATAAAAGATATGACAAAAGAGACTTTGTGGCTAGAAAACATGGCAAAGAAAGAGAGATATGGGTTCATAAACCCATGCCCTTTCCTCCTAAACCTTTAAGAAAAACGATGATGAAGAATTTGAATGCTTTTCTCAAATGCTTAGGCCAGTCTTTTTGCGTACTCGCTTGACTGATATTCTAAAGATGGCCCTTTATGCAAAGTATATGAAAGACATAATCACTAATAAGCGGAAAATACCTAAAGCTGAAATCTCCATCATGCTTGCTAATTATTCTTTTAAAAATGGAGTACCTAAGAAACTTGGATATCCAGGAATACCAACTATACCTTGCTCCATCAAAAGAAATTATGTCAAAACTGTTTTGTGTGATCTAGGAAGTGGTGTTAGCGTTATGCCTTTATCTTTATATAAAAGACTTCATTTGAATAAACTCACAGCTACTAAAATCTCTTTGCAAATGGCTAACAAATCAACTGCCATACATATCGGTATTTGTGAGGATGTGCCCGTTGTTGTTGCAAATGTTACTATCTTAACACACTTTGTTATTCTTGAGTTATCCGAGGACGACAACATGTCGATTAACCTTGGTAGACCTTTTTAAATACTACAGAGGCTGTTATTGACTGCAATAAAAGCAAGGTCACTTTTCATATCAATGGTAATGAGCATACGGTGCACTTTCCCAAGAAACAATTTGATGTGAATGGTATTAATGTTATTGAAAAATCTCCGACACTCACTATTGGAAGTTTTCAACTACCTCTACCTACTGCCAAAAAGAAAAATGACATACTTATTGTTGGGGATGTGCATATCCCCGTTGAGGTAACTCAGTGTTTTACGAAAGTTCTTCGGTTTCATGTTAACCGGAAGTGGTTGTTAATAAGACTTGATCAACCTTGTTAATGGATCATTTTTGAGAGGTATGAAGTTGATGAACCTAGTAGGCACAACTTTCTGTCCTTATCTTTTGTTTTCTGTTTTTCTTAGTTGAATAAAATAAAATGTCATGTTTATCCTGTTTTCTGATTTTTCCCGTGCAATAAAAAAGTGCCCAAAAATAAAAGTTCTCGGAATGCCCTGAAATTTTAACACGATTTTTATCTGAATATTTCTGAATTTTTGGTGCAAATAACATTAGAGGGGTGTGCACTTGGTGACCACAAGACACCAGGGCGCACCAGCAACCCCACACGCGCCCTAGTGGGTTGTGGTCCCCATGTGAGTCCCCTCACTTATCTCTTTAGCCCATGCCATCTCCTACCTCTAGAAAAAAATCACCGTAGATCTGTCTCTCGTGTTCTTGCTCTCAAACCCGCGGATTTTGATCTCTTTGCTTGAAGCTCCATTTCTGAAACTATTTTGAGGGATTGTTACTTGGTATGTTACTCCTCCATTGATCCTATTAGTTTTAGCTTTGGTGGTTTATATTTTGAATAATTAAAAACACTTGGTGCTGCTGTAAATGGGCTTGCTTGTTGAATTCTTAGAGTTCTAAGTAGTTTGAATGCTCAGGCCTCTAGGCATCTTTATGAGTAGTTTCTATCGATATTGTGAAGTTGTGTTGACAAAATTTTGTGTCCCAAAAATTTTCAGAAATTATCCGCAAATAAAAATGCAATTCTTTAGGAGTTCTTCAGGGAGGAGGTCTTCGGAGGCATCATCGAGTAGTGACTTGATACGTTGGTCATATGTTGAGCCAAGTGCAAGTTCAATACGGGATGCCGCTATCAAATCATGCCTATGTCTGTGTAATGATTTCATGGTGAGTGCATGTATTAAAGAAGAATTTGAGCAATATGTTCACAACACCGAGCTCGGTCCCTACATTGAAGATAAGTGCATCCAGCATCTCAGCCTCACAGAAATGTTCACTAAAATTTCATCCTCGTGAGTCTAGAGTTTCGTTTAAAATTTATGACTATCCATTTACCATGCCTATAGAATTGTTTAGTGGTGTTTGTAAAATTCCATTTTGGGGTTCGCTGTACGAGCCACCAAGATCTGAGTATGAGTCATTTTTTATTAATCTTTGCTACGGTGAGGACAGAGGAGTGACACAAGCTAGGATAAAAACTATACATTTTCCATCAATTCATTACTTTGCCCTCTTTAATGGCAAATGCATCATGGGCAAACAAGATTGTAGAACACTATGCACCCCTGACCTGAGCCTCATACACACTGCTCTGACATGAATTAAACATTATAACCTTGGAGCAATCATTGCACGAAGGTTGCAACATAATGCTGGTAGTGGTTACTTTTATGGTGGGATTTATGCTTCCCGTTTAGCAAAGGAGCTGGGTGTATCACCTTGACCTAACGATCCCATTTTACCTACCCAGTACTTAGACTTTGAGGCCATGAACCACCATCAGTCCCTTAAGGGCACAATCACTAATTATACTTATAGCTTGAGGTTCAATAAAGAACCCATTGTACCTATTGTTTTGCTTGCGCCTGCTCTCTTTGATTTCCACAGCAAGAGAAGATATTATATTCTCGAGAACGAGGCCCGCACGTACAAGGCGGAGGTCGAGGCAGCACGGCAAGCTGAGGAGGCCGCACCTAGAGCCTCCGTTGGCTATCACTCGTATTATTATCCAGGGTATGGATGGTAATTACCAAGCTAGGCCAAAACCCTAAGCTTGGGGGAGTACGTATTTCCACCGGCATTATATTCATGTTCACACATGTCATTCCAGTCGTCAGTGTTCACACTTTTCCATTGTATAATCCATGCAAGATTTATTTTCTCCCTTTCTTCTTGTGTGTTCGAAAAACTTTGAGAAAAACAAAAAAATATTTCTTGCTTCTTTTTCGGTTTTATTTCTATTTTTATTAGTTCTAATATTAAAAGAAAACCCAAAAAGATTTCTTGATTTTTATTTTGTTTGTTGGGAGCTTTCCCATGTAAATAGTTTTTCTCGTTTTTGTTTTCCTTTTATTTAATTTGTTTCCTTCAGGAAAAACTAAAAACTCCAAAAATATTTCAGTGTGTTTCTCTGAAATTCTTTTCTTTTGTTGAGTCCTACCAAGGAGAAGACCACGATGAAAATGTTGAGTGGCTCCCATATGCATTATTATCAATCTAACAAAGAGCCCAAATTACCTTGTCTTCTCCTTTTGAATAAAATGTTTGCAGATTCCAGCTTAGTCCACGACATTCTTGCACTACTATTATTTTCATATCATTAGGCCGTGCAAGTGAAAGGCAATAATGACGATATTTGATGAAGTGGTTGTGGCAGAGAAAAATGGGTATGAACTCAACTTGTTCTGTTTTTGTAAGTATGTTTAACCTAGTATCATGATTCAGCATATTATGATCAAACATGTTTGCAGTGACAATTAGAGATAGTTTCTCATGTCATGCTTAAGTAGTTAGGAGTGGATAATGATTTATCTTGGATGTCAACATTGCGTTAAAATGATTGTGATGTAGTATGATGATATGGTATCCTCCTCTG
Organism: Triticum dicoccoides; assembly: GCF_002162155.2. NCBI lineage: Eukaryota > Viridiplantae > Streptophyta > Magnoliopsida > Poales > Poaceae > Triticum > Triticum dicoccoides. Next base: position 617,213,477 of record NC_041389.1, read on the forward strand.
GATGTTTCAAGTGGCTTGACTTGGCACATGTTCATGCATGTAGTTGACTCAAAACCAACATAGCCTATACGATATTTATGTTCATGGTATCCATATCTTACTCATGATAGTACTCAATGTTCATTATTCATAATGGATGTTTATGACCGTTTTAGCTCTCTAGCTGGCCACTTCTCAACCTATTTGCTAGCCTTCACCTGTACTAAGCGGGAATACTACTTGTGCAGCAAAATCCTTAAAACCCAAGTTATTTCAAATGAGTCTATATCTACCTATATGAACTATTACCCTTCCTTTCTAACTAAATTTGCATGTGCCACCTCTAAAACTTCAGATGAACATCTGTTTTTTGTGTGCCTTGATTGTTCATAGAGCGACAGGGGGTAGTCAGTATCTTCCATGCTAAGAGGGTTATTCTCATGATGAGTGTTTATTCACTCGTCCTTGCACGAGAGGGGCGGTAATAGGGATTCCCAGTCCCGAAATAAATTTTTTGCAAATAATTAAACAAAACTCCCCAGGATTGTTGTTGGTATGGATGACATCCGTAGATTTGGCTAGACTGTGTTTGTTGGTGGAAGGGGAGTAAACCTTTACTTTTATCGTTTGGGAACCACCAATAATGTGTTTAGCATGGACATATTGATAATTGTTGGTAGTGATGTAAATACGAAGGGTGCATTTCCCAAAATTTCATTTATCTCTGATTTAAGCTTCGAGCTTTGGCACCTCTGCAAATCCCTGCTTACCTCTGCAAAGGGACTATATTTTAATTTTATGTTGAGTCATCACCTTCTTAAAAAGCACTAGATCTAAGAGCACTATTGTCATCCTCATGGATTGTGTATAGTTAATGTTGAATGCATCATGATTGCATCTTTTCTACCATGACTTACAATGTTTAGTCGTTTCTTGAACTTTGGAGGTGCTATGCATTTATATTTTGCGGTCTCAAAAAGGGCTAGCGAGATACCACTGTTGTCATATCGTATCATGATTGTTTTGACGAAGTGTTGGCATTTGAGATATCTTACAATTGCTCGCTAGTTGAGTATACCATCGATATGAGTTAATATAATTTTCAAGAGTTATTGCTGACATGGCTAGTGATATGTCTCCAACGTATCTATAATTTTTCATTGTTCCACGCTATTATATTATCTATTTTGGATGTTTAATGGGCTTTAATATACACTTTTATATTATTTTTGGGACTAACCTATTAACCGAAGGCCCAGTGCCACCTTTCTGGTTTTTTTTTGCCTATTTAAGAGTTTTGCAGAAAAGGAATACCAAACAGAGTCCAAACGAAATGAAACCTTCGCGATGATCTTTCTTGGACCGAAACCAATCCAGTAAACTTGGAGATGAAGTCGGAGACGTAACGAGGAGCCCACAAGGTAGGAGGGCACGTCTTGGGGGGGGGTAGGCGCGTGCCCCACCCTCGTGGGCCCCTCGTAGCTCCACCAACCTAGTTCTTTCGCCTATATATACTCTTATACCCTAAACACATCAGGGGGAGCCACGAAACCACATTTCCACAGCCGCAACCTTCTGTACCCGTGAGATCCCATCTTGGGGCCTTTTGCGGCGATCTGCCGGTGGGGGATTCGATCACGGAGGGCTTCTACATCAACACCATTACCTCTTCGATGAAGCGTGAGTAATTTACCATAGACCTTCGGATCCATAGTTATTAGATAGATGGCTTATTCTCTCTCTTTGATTCTCAATACAGAGTTCTCCTCGATGTTCTTGGAGATCTATTCGATGTAATACTCTTTTGCGGTGTGTTTGCCGAGATTCGATGAATTGTGGATTTATGATCAAGATTATCTATGAATATTATTTGGTTGTTCTCTGAATTCTTATATGCATGGTTTGATATCTTTGCAAGTCTCTTCGAATTATCGGTTTAGTTTGGCCTACTAAATTGATCTTTCTTCCCATGAGAGAAGTGCTTAGCTTTGGGTTCAATCTTGCGTTGTCCTTTCCCAGTGACAGTAGGGGCAGCAAGGCACGTATTGTATTGTTGCCATCAAGGATAAAAAGAAGGGGTTTTCATCATATTGCTTGAGTTAATTCCTCTACGTCAGTCATCTTGCTTAATGTGTTACTCCATTCTTTATGAACTTAATACTCTAGATGCATATTGGATAGCGGTCGATGTGTGGAGTAATAGTAGTAGATGCAGGCAGGAATCGGTCTACTTGACACGAACATGATACCTATGTTCGTGATCATTGCCTTAGTTGTCATCATAATTATGCACTTTCCTATCAATTGCTCAGCAGTAATTTGTTCACCCACCGTTATACATGTTATCTCGAGAGAAGCCACTAGTGAAACCTATGGCCCCCGGGTCTCTTTTCCATATTCTTGAACCTCGTTTACATCTGGCTAGTTTTTGATCTATTATTTTGCAATCTTTACTTTCCAATCTATAAACCAAAAATATCAAAAATATGTACTTTACCATTTATCTATCTCTATCAGATCTCACTTTTGCGAGTGGCCGTGAAGGTATTGACAATCCCTTTATCGCGTTGGTTGCAAGTTCTTGATTGTTTGTGCAGGTATTTGGTGACTTGTGCATCGTCTCCTACTAGATTGATACCTTGGTTCGCAAAACTGAGGGAAATACTTACGCTACTTTGCTGCATCACCCTTTCCTCTGCAAGGGAAAACCAACGCAAGCTCAAGAGGTAGCAAGAAGGATTTCTGGCGCCGTTGCCGGGGAGATCTACGCCAAGTCAAGCCATACCAAGTACCCATCATAAACTCTTCTCCCTTTCATTACATTATTCGCCATTCGCCTCTCGTTTTCCTCTCCCCCACTTCTAAAATGATTTTCAAAAACCTTTGCCTTTTCTTCGCCTTCTCCCCATATGTCTTTTTGTTTTGTTTCCATGTGCCTTCTATTTGCTTGCATCTTTGCTTGCTAAAAATCTATTGATATGGATCCACTTAAAGTGTTCTACTTGGATCATCTTCGATCCTTATGCGCTCGTGCTGAAACCCCAACTAGCCTAGTTGATGGGAAATCTTTAGATGAGCATACTCATTTTGTGCATCACCGTTTGTCTAAAAAAGGGAGACTCTTATGGGATCAAATAAACAGATTGTTGTGTTATGCTTGGAATCTTTGTGAAATTTATGATTTTACTTGTTGCTCTAAGAACCCTAAAAAACACTTTCCCTACCTATGTGAGTTTAATGATAATGAAATCTTATCTTCTTATGCAATTGGTGTTTATAGTTACTGTGATATTGAACAAATTGAAGAATTTGTTGCTTTTAGGGGTGCTTATGAAGTTGCTTCTTTGATTGAAAAGTATGATATTACTCTCTGTGAATATGAAAATTTTGACATAGTTCAATATTGCTATGAAAACTATGCTCATAATGTCTATGTCAAAGAATTTATTGAAAGAATGACCATTGCTTTGGAAGAAAATAATGATATGCATGAATCTATAGATAATTATGATTCTGATGATCCGATCGAAATATCCCTTGATGAACATGATGCTTGGTATTCTTGTGGCCATGATGCCAATATTTATGAAGATGAATTTGCTATAATTCCTTATGTTAAACGTGAGATTGTTGCTATTGCACCCATACTTGATAGTTCCTTTGATAAAAAGCATGATTGCACAGATGTTACTATAAATTCTATTGATGTCAATTATGCTAAAAATATGCAAAACCCTAAGCTTGGGGATGCAAGTTTTGTTATGTCTACTATTTGTTGCAATGATCATGATTGGGGTGATTCTTCTTATGATCTTGAAAATTTATTTAAGCCCCATGATGAATATGAGATTGATAATAATGTTTGAAATAATTTTGAAAGTGGGTTTGGAATAGTGTCAACTTTAGATCCCACATATTTGGAGAATGTTCAATCTTATGAATTTTTTGATAAAAGTGGGTTTGGAGAGGTCATGACTTTAGTTAATGTTAATCCCACTATTTTGGAAGAGTGTCAACTTTGCATGCATGTGGATCATGTCGATAATATGTTTTGTGATAGCTATATTGTTGAATTTTCTTATGATCCTACATGTAATTATTATGAGAGAGGAAAATATGGTCGTAGAAATTTTCATGTTACTAAATTACCTCTTGTTATATTGAGATTGCTATTGTTTCCTTCCGCTTCCTTGCATATCCTAGTTTTTGCTTGCTATGATAATTTGTTTGCTTATAAAATGCCTACGCATAGGAAGTATGTTAGACTTAGATGTGTTTATCACAAGTTCTATAATGCTCTCTTTGTGCTTCAATTCTTGTGTTTCATGTGAGCATCATTAAAATTACCAATGCCTAGCTAAAAAGACTTTGAAGAAAAGCGCTTGTTGGGAGACAACCCAATACTTATTGTTCCTGCTTAGTAATAAATAATTCATCTAGCCTCTTGTTAGATGTGGTTTTATGTTTTAATTAGTGTTTGTGCCAAGTAGAACCTTTGGGAAGACATGGGTGAAGTCTTTGCGATCTTGCTGTAAAAAACAGAAACTTTTGCGTTCACGAGAATAGCTGTCATTTTTTACAGAGTGCTTATAGGTTGATTCCTTTTGAAGAAGATTAATAGACAAATTCCTCGCATCTGCCAATTTATTTAAGAATTTTTGGAGTTACATAAATATTCTAAAGTTACAGATTTCTACAGATTGTTCTGTTTTTGATAGATTCTGTTTTTCATGTGTTGTTTGCTTATTTTGATGAATCTATGAGTAGTATCGGGGGGTATGAACCATAGAGAAGTTGGAATACAGTAGGTTTAACACCAATATAAATAAATAATGAGTTCATTACAGTACCTTAAAGTGGTGGTTTATTTTCTTATACTAACGGAGCTCATGAGATTTTCTGTTGAAGTTTTGTGTTGTGAAGTTTTCAAGTTTTGGGTAAGGATTTGATGGATTTTGGAATAAGGAGTGGAAAGAGCCTAAGCTTGGGGATTCACAAGGCACCCCAAGGTAAAATTCAAGTACAACCAAAAGCCTAATATTGGGGATGCCCCAGAAGGCATCCCCTCTTTCGTCTTCGTCTATCGGTAACTTTACTTGAGGCTATATTTTTATTCACCACATGATATGTGTTTTCCTTGGAGTGTCTTGTATGATTTGAGTCTTTGATTTTTAGTTTACCACAATCATCCTTGCTGTACACACCTTTTGGGAGAGACACGCATGAATCGTGATTTATTAGAATACTCTATGTGCTTCACTTATATCTTTTGAGCTAGAAAATATTGCTCTAGTGCTTCACTTATATATTTTTAGAGCACGGTGGTGGCTTTATTTTATAGAAATTGTTGATATCTCATGCTTCACTTATATTATTTTGAGAGTTTTCTAGAACAGCATGGTAATTTTCTTTGGTTATAAAATTAGTCCTAATATGATGGCCATCCAAGATGGTTATAATAAAAACTTTCATATAAAGTGCATTGAATACTATGAGAAGTTTGATTCTTTATGATTGTTTTGAGAAATGAAGATAGTGATATTAGAGTCATGCTAGTAGAGTAGTTGTGAATTTGAGAGATACTTGTGTTAAAGTTTGTGATTCATGTAGCATGCATGTATGGTGAACCGTTATGTGATGAAGTTGGAGCATGATTTGTTTATTGATTGTCTTCCTTATGAGTAGCGGTTGGGGACGAGCGATGGTCTTTTCCTACCAATCTATCCACCTAGGAGCATGCACGTAGTACTTCGTTTTGATAACTAATATATTTTTGCAATAAGTATGTGAGTTCTTTATGACTAATGTTGAGTCCACGGATTATACGCACTCTCACCTTCCACCATTGCTAGCCTCTCTAGTACCACACAACATTCATCGGTACCATACACCCACCATATACCTTCCTCAAAACAGCCACCATACCTACCTATATGGCATTTCCATATCCATTCTGAGATATATTTCCATGCAACTTTCCACCGTTCCGTTTATTATGACATGCTCCATCATTGTCATATTTCTTTGCATGATCATGTAATTGACATCGTATTTGTGGCAAAGCCACCGTCCATAATTTTTCATACATGGCACTCTTGAATCATTGCACATCCCAATACACTGTCGGAGGCATTCACATAGAGTCATATTTTGTTCTAAGTATTGAGTTGTATTTCTTGAGTTGTAAGTAAATAAAAGTGTGAGGATCTTCATTATTAAAGCATTGTCCCAGTGAGGAAAGGATGATGGAAACTATGATTCCTCCACAAGTCGAGATGAGGCTCCGGACGAAAAAAAAAGGCCATAAAAAAGGGAGAAAAGGCCCAAATAAAAAAATGAGAGAAAAAGAGAGAAGGGGCAATGTTACTATCCTTTTTCCACACTTGTGATTCAAAGTAGCACCATGATCTTCATGATAGAGAGTCTCCTATGTTGTCACTTTCATATACTAGTGGGAATTTTTCATTATAGAACTTGGCTTGTATATTCCAATGATGGGCTTCCTCAAAAGTACCCTAGGTCTTCGTGAGCAAGCAAGTTGGATGCACACCCACTTAGTTTCTTTTTGAGCTTTCATACACTTATAGCTCTAGTGCTTCTGTTGCATGACAATTCCTACTCACTCACATTGATATCTATTGATGGGCATCTCCATATCCCGTTGATACGCCTAGTTGATGTGAGACTATCTTCTCCTTTTTGTCTTCTCCACAACCACCATTCCATTCCACCTATAGTGCTATATCCATGGCTCACGCTCATGTATTGCGTGAAGATTGAAAAAGTTTGAGAACATCAAACGTATGAAATAATTGCTTGGCTTGTCATCGGGGTTGTGCATGATTAAATACTTTGTGTGATGAAGATAGAGCATAGACAAACTATATGATTTTGTAGGGATAACTTTCTTTGACCATGTTATTTTGAGAAGACATGATTGCTTTGTTAGTATGCTTGAAGTATTATTGTTTTTATGTCAATATTAAACTTCTGTCTTGAATCTTTCGGATCTGAACATTCATGCCACAATAAAGAAAATTACATTGATAAATATGTTAGGTAGAATTCCACATCAAAACTTCTGTTTTTATCATTAACCTACTCGAGGACATGCAGGAATTAAGCTTGGGGATGCTTGATACGTCTCCAATGTATCTATAAATTTTGATTGTTCCATGCTATTATATTATTTGTTTTGGATGTTTAATAGGCTTTAATGTCCTCTTTTATATTATTTTTGGGACTAACCTATTAACCGAAGGCCCAGTGCCAGTTTCTGTTTTTTTGCCTATTTTAGAGTTTTGCAGAAAAGGAATACCAAACAGACTCCAAACAGAATGGAACCTTCGCGATGATCTTTCTTGGACAAAGCAAACCACTTGATAATCTTATACGCTAAAAACATCAGGGGGATCCACGAAACCACTTTTCCCCCGCCGCAACCTTATGTACCCGTGAGATCCCATCTTGGGGCCTTTTTTGGCGATCTACCGGAGGTGGATTCAATCACGGACGGCTTGTACATCAACACCATTACCTCTCCGATGAAGCGTGAGTAGTTTACCACAGACCTTTGGGTCCATAGTTATTAGCTAGATGGCTTCTTCTCTCTCTTTGATTCTCAATACAAAGTTCTCCTCGATGTTCTTGGAGATCTATTCGATGTAATACTCTTTTGTGGTGTGTTTGCCAAGATCCGATGAATTGTGGATTTATTATTAAGATTATCTATGAATATTATTTGGTTCTTCTCTGAATTCTTATATGCATGATTTGATATCTTTGCAAGTCTCTTTGAATTATCGGTTTAGTTTGGCATACTAGATTGATCTTTCTTGCAATGAGAGAAGTGCTTAGCTTTGGGTTCAATCTTGCGTTGTCCTTTCCCAGTGACAGTAGGGGCAGCAAGGCACGTATTGTATTGTTGCCATCGAGGATAAAAACATGGGGTTTTTCATCATATTACTTGAGTTAATTCATGTACATCATGTCATCTTGCTTAATGCGTTACTCCGTTCTTTATGAACTTAATACTCTAGATGCATGATGGATAGCGGTTGATGTGTGGAGTAATAGTAGTAGATGCAGGTAGGAGTCGGTTTACTTGACACGGACATGATGCCTATGTTCATGATCATTGCCTTAGATGTCATCATAATTATGCACTTTCCTATCAATTGCTCGGGAGTAATTTGTTCACCCACCGTAATACATGCTATCTCGAGAGAAGCCACTAGTGAAACCTATGGCCCCCGGGTCTATTTTCCATATTATTGAATCTCGTTTACATCTTGCTAGTTTCCGATCTATTATTTTGCAATCTTTACTTTCCAATCTATAAACCAAAAATACCAAAAATATTTACTTTACCATTTATCTATCTCTATCAGATCTCACTTTTGCGAGTGACCATGAAGGGATTGACAACCCCTTTATCGTGTTGGTTGCAAGTTCTTGTTTGTTTGTGCAGGTATTCGGTGACTTGTGTGTCGTCTCCTACTAGATTGATACCTTGGTTCTCAAAACTGAGGGAAATACTTAAGCTACTTTTCTGCATCACCCTTTCCTCTTCAAGGTAAAACCAACGCAAGCTCAAGAGGTAGCAGTTAGTCATGATCTTTGCTGCAAACCTGGGTGCTACTTAAGCTTATTTATGTAAACAAGAACAAAAGAGTTCGTAAAAGTTTTTCTTTATCACTTCCAGTTTGTCAACTGAATTACTTGAGGACAAGCAAAGGTTTAAGCTTGGGAGGAGTTGATACATCTCCGTCGTATCTACTTTTCCTAACGCTTTTGCTCTTGTTTTAGACTCTAATTTGCATGATTTGAATTAAACTAACCCGGACTGACGTTGTTTTCAGCAGAACTATCATGGTGTTGCTTTTGTGCAGAAATAAAAGTCTCAGAATGGAATGAAAATTTTTGGAGAACTATTTTACAATAAATGAAAAATACTAGAGCCAAGAACCATCGGAGGGGGGCCCTAGTTGAGCACAAGACACCAGGGCGCCCCCTCCAGGCGCGCCCTGGAGGGTTGTGCCCACCTCATGGCCCCACTATAAAATCCTATTTTTCCATAAAAAAATAGAGAGAAAGTTTTATTGCGCTTTACATTACGGGGCCGCTACCGCCTCCTGTTCTTCATCGGGAGGCCAGATCTGGAGTCCGTTTGGGGCTCCAGATCTAGGCTCCAGAGGTGGGAATCTTCGGTCTTCGTCATCACCAACCCTCCTTCATCACAAATTCTATGATGCTCCCACCAGGAGTAATTCCTTTGTAGGCTCTCTGGTCGGTCAGGAGTTGGATGAGATTCATCATGTAATCGAGTTAGTTTTGTTAGGGCTTGATCCCTACTATCCACTATGTTCTGAGATTGATGTTGCTATGACTTTTCCATGCTTAATGCTTGTTACTAGGGCCCGAGTGTCATGATTTTAGATCTGAACCATTTATGTTTTCACCATTATATCTATGTTCTAGATCTGATCTCGCAAGTTATATGCACCTGCTATATGTTATGATCCATAAACCCTGGGGTGACAGTAATTGGGATACTTTCTGGTGATGATCGTAGTTTGAGGAGTTCATGTATTCACTATGTGTTAATGCTTTGTTCCAGTTCTCTATTAAAAGGAGGCCTTAATATCCCTTAGTTTCCTTATGGACCCTGCTACCACAGGAGGGTAGGCCAAAAGATGTCATGCAAGTTCTTTTCCATAAGCATGTATGACTATTTATGGAATACATGCCTACATTATATTTATGAACTGGAGCTAGTTCTGTATCGACCTAGGTTATGACTGTTATATGATGAATATCATCCAACGAATTCACCGATCCAATGCCTACCAGTTTTCCACTTATTGTTCTTGCTAAGTGACAATCATTTCTCGTATTGTATCTGCGTCAATATATTCCGCAAGGAGCAAGGGATGATGCAGTACATCGAAGGTAGGTATTTCCCTCAGTTATGAAACCAAGGTTGTCGAACCAGTAGGAGAACCAAGCAACACTATGTAAATGGTACCTACACACAAAGAACAAATACTTGCAACTCGACGCAAAGAGGGGTTGTCAATCCCTCCTGGGTAAAAGATTGGTAAAGTGATAGATAGATAGATAGATAGATGAACATAAAGTAAAGGCAAATAAAATTCAGCGAGGTATTTTTGGGTTTTTTATAATATAGATCTGAAAATAAAAGATGCAAATAAATAAAAAGGCAAATAGCAATATAGATCTGAAGATATATGATGAGAAAATAGACCCGGGGGCCGTAGGCTTCACTAGTGGCTTTTCTCGAGAAAATAGCATATGGTGGGTAAACAAATTACTGTTGGGCAATTGATAGAAATTCAATAATTATGATGATATCCAGGCAATGATCATTATATAGGCATCACATCCAAGATTAGTAGACCGACTCCTGCCTGCATCTATAACTATTACTCCACACATCGACTGCTATCCAACATGCATCTAGTGTATTAAGTTCATGGAGAAACGTAGCAATGCAATAAGAATGATGACATGATGTAGGCAAGATCTATATATGTAGGAATAGACCCCATCTTGCTATCCTTAACAGCAACGATCAATACGTGTCTTGCTACCCCTTCTGTCACTGGGAAAGAACACTGCACGATCGAACCCATCACAAAGCACCTCTTCCCATGGCAACAAAAATTGATCAAGTCAAACTAACTAAACCAACGATTCGAAGAAGAAATATGAGGCTATAAGTAATCATGCATATAAGAGATCAAAGAGACTAAAATAACTTTCATGGATAAAAAGATCTTATCATAAACTAAAAGTTCATCGGATCCCAACAAACACACTACAAAATGAGTTACATCAAATAGATCTCCAAGAGACCATTGTATTGATATCAAAAGAAAGAGAGGAAGCCATCTAGCTACTAACTACGGACATGTAGGTCTACAATGAACTACTCACACATCATCGGAAGGGCACCAATGAGGATGATGAACCCCTTTGTGATGGTGTCTAGATTGGATTTGGTGTTTCTAGAACTTGCGGCGGCTGGAATTGTGTTTCGTCGACTCCCCTAGGGTTTTTGGATTTTCGGGGTATTTATAGAGCAAAGAGGTTGTGCGAGAGGTGGCTGAGGTGGGCACAACCCACCAGGGCACGCCTGGCCCCCAGGCACGCCCACGTGGGTTGTGCCCCCCTCGGAGCTCCCCTTTGGTACTTCTTTGGCCCAACATGTATCTTTTGGTCCAGAAAAATTGTACAAAAAGTTTCGCTGCATTTGGACTCCATTTGGTACTAATATTCTGCGAAGCAAAAAACAAGCAAAAACAGCAACTAGCACTGGCCACTATGTTAGTAGGTTAGTCCTAAAAATGATATAAAGTTGCTATAAAGTGACACTACTAGGGAAAAGCTATACACAGGATATTACCAGCAGCGCATTCTAAAATAAGGCGCTCTTGCAATATAGCAGTAGCGTGCTCCAGCAGAACACGCTACTGAAATAAAAGTAGCAGTAGCGCGCCTGCACTAAGTCGCGCTACTGCTACAATTCCCATGACCCCGCCACAAAGCTAGTTATAGCAGCAGTGTGTTAAATCAAAGTGCGCTACTGCTAGGTAGTTTAGCAGTAGCGCCTTTACCTATAGCGCGCTACTACTAAAACTAGCTATCTCCCACCACCCACGCTCTCCTCTATCTGATCCACACTCACACTCACACTCACTCCATCTCCCCCTCAACCCCCCGCGCCGGTCCTCCCCCGCTGGCCGCCGGCGTCCCCGCCAGCCGTCGTCGCCCACCCCTCTTCCCTCCGCGCCGCCGTCACCTCCTACTCCTTGGTGGACTCGGTACCGCCCACCTCCTCCGTCCTCCCTCGACTCGCCTCCGGCTGGCCCCTCCTTGCTCTGCCCTTCCTCCTCCGTCCTACTCTCTCCTCCCTCCTCTAGTCGCCCCTCCTTCTCCCTCCTCCCTCCTCCATCCACAACCCTCCTCCCTGCTACATTTTGATTTAGTAGGCTAGATCATATGCAACATTTTGATTTAGTTCATATGATTTAGTTGATTTAGTAGGCTAGTTGATTTAGTTCATTTAGAACATTTTGATTTAGTTGATTTAGTAGGCAAGTTGATTTAGTAGGCTAGTTGATTTCGTTGATTTATAGAACATTTTGATTTAGTTGATTTAGTAGGCAAGTTGATTTAATAGGCTAGTTGATTTAGTTGATTTATAGAATATTTTGATTTAGTAGGCAAGTTGATTTAATAGGCTAGTTGATTTAGTTGATTTAATAGTGAAGTGGATCATTAATCCTTTGCTCATATTGCTTTAGGAAAATGGCGCCACCACCACCACCATGTCGACTGTGCAAGTCAAGGTGCGCCAGCAGCCTTGCAACTGGCAAGCTGTTCGGCATCTACTTCCAGCCGAGTTTTTCTCATGCGGCGGTAAGAAATTATATGAACTGTAACAACTATTTTATTTTTAGTGTTGGCATTGCTGCATTGTGTCATTTTTCTTTTTTTACACAGATCGTCCCATGCAATGTGAGGTTGAAATTCAACAAGCTGACAGGAGACACTATGACATTTGAGGCTCCTGGGGGGCGTACACTATGGAGGTCGAGAAAGGACGCAATATGTCACGGATTGGAGGAGATGGATGGGCCCATTTCCTAGCCCGCATTCGTCTTACTGGTGGTGAGTTGATCAGCTTCTCCTTCAGAGCAGAAAGACCCAAGTTGGCTGTCATTTATATCAACCTGGTGGAAGATGATGAAGATGACAAAGATGATGAAGATAATGAGGACCCACTCGATGAAGATGATGAGGACCCACTTCATGAAGCCATCGTAGTTCAAAGAATGAGGCTGAGCGAGGAGGAGGTGTTCAACCTATGGAACATAATTCCGCCATGTGCTGACTTTGTCGGGGTGCCACTCGTGACCCACCTGACAAGTACCATGGTCGATCGACATGATATGGTATGTTATACTTACAAATGCAAATTATCCGATGATATGCTTAGTGTAGATTCCAATGATATGTTGTGTGGAATCTAGTCGATGATATAATGCTTTAGTGTAGAGTTCGATCACATGCTTATTAGTGTAGAATCTAAGGAACTATTAATAGTGTAGATAATCCATATATACCTATTTGCAAGAGTATGTGCGAGGCTATTTATTAATTGATATGTTTTTCTTATTCAGAAATTGGCAAAGAGCCTATCTGTGAGTTATGGTATCGAGCCTGATGAAGAAGGCTCAGCTGGACTACACCTTAACGCAAGGGGCTCCCTCACAACATGTACTTACGGCGTGGACACAGACGGTCGCACACACTTAAACTCGGTTGGGTGGAAGAGATTCCTCGATGGCAAGAATCTTCGTGTTGGACAGGCCATCCTAATTACTATCAGGAACACCCACCGCCCAGGCTTGAGGATGATGATCGTCTTCGATATCATCTAGAACTACATATGTGTGTGTGGCTATATCATCTAGAACTACATATGATGATCGTCACCGATATCATCTAGAACTACATATGATGATCGTCGTCGATATGACCTTGTACTGCTTGAGGATGCATGTTGACTATACATGAAATTGTTATCTAGTACTCCCTTCGTTCCAAATTACTCGTCGTGGGTTGAACTAAAACCACGACGAGTAATTTGGAACGGAGGGAGTACTACCTAGTACCTATAATGCTTTATGAAATTGATATCTAGTAGTACCTTGTATCTGAAAATTGCAGTTTATTGGAACCGAAATGGGGTAGGAAGCAAGGAAAATGATGAAAGATATAGCAGTAGCGAGGGGTTAGGAAATCACTACAGCTAACTAATAGTAGCGCATTCCAGAAAAGCGCTGCTGATATAGTCAACAGTAGTAGCACGGGTGCGGACCACGCTACTACTAACAGTTAGCTGTAGCGCCGTAGTAGTAGCGCGGCTGCCCGTGCTGCTGCGAGCCTCAAAACCTGCACTACTAAGAGGGTTTTCCCTAGTAGTGTGATTGTAAAACATCCAAGAATGATAATATAATAGCATGGAACAATCAAAAATTATAGATACGTTGGAGACGTATCAGCATCCCCAAGCTTAGTTCCTGCTCGTCCTCGAGTAGGTAAATGATAAAAACAGAATTTTTCATCTGGAATGCTGCCTATCAAGTTCATCACATTCTTTTCTTTATTAGCATGGCCATATGGACTTTTATAAGGTTCAAAGCAACAGCCTAGTTTTCACATGAAGGTTTAAATACTCAAGCATATCAAAAAGCAACCATGTCTTCAAAATATCAACACTAAAGCGAGTTATCCCTAGCCCACCATGCTCAATCATTGATCCATTCATGAAACACACTAGCATATTAGCTACATCCAATGCTTAAGTATGATCATAGTGCCCCTTAGTTGGTGCTTTATAAGAGAAGATGGAGACTCAATAAAAATAAAAATTTCATAACGTAAATAGAAAGGCACTTCGCAGAGGGAGGGAGGGATTTGTTGAGGTGCTTGAGCTCAAAGCGAAAAGGAGAGATAAAAACATTGTGGGTGGCATACTTTTCCCATCAATGAAAACGACCAAGTAATTCCCAACACTTTCCATGCCAGATATATCATAGGCAGTGACCAAACGGAAAATAAAGTTTACCTTTTCCACCATTCTTTCACATTCCACGGCTAGCCCTATCCACGGGTACCGTCCATACTAACACTTTCCCAGGAATTTATTATTTGCAACATAAAGTATATTCATTTTTCATTTCAGGATAGGGCATCCCTAATACCTTTGCCGTACTCTCGTACAATGACAAGTGAATAAACACTCATCTTGAGAATAACACATCTAGCATGGAAAATATTGGCCACCCCCTGCTGCTTCATGAGCGGTACAAGCACACAAAATGAAACTTATTTTGAAAATTAGAGATGGCACATACAAATTTGCTTAGAACAGCACGGAAATACCGCATATAGGTAGGTATTGTGGACTCAAATGGCGAAACTGGGTTTAAGGATTTTGGATGCACAAGTAGTATTTCTACTTAGTACAAGTGAAGGCCAGCAAAAAGATTGAGAAGCATTCAACCGAGAAACAAAAAATCACATAAGCGAGCATTAAGCATAACTAATACCGAATAATGCACCACAAGTAGGATGTAATTTCACTGCATAACTATTGACTTTTGTGCTTGCATAGGGAATCACAAACCTTAACACCAATATTATTACTAAAGCATAATTACTCATCAACATGACTCACGTATCACTATCATCATATCTCAAAACTATTACAAAGAATCAAGTTTATTTTGTCCAATCATCTTCATGAAAGTTTTTATTATATCGCTCTTGAATATCTATCACTTTGGGACTAGTTTCATATGTTGCAATTGCTTTCTGACAATCTCAAACAAATTTATGTGAAGAACATGAGCATAAAGATTTTCATCTCTCAAAATAATATAAGTGAAGCATGAGAGAGTTTCTTCAAAAATACTAACTCTCAAATAGATCTAAGTGAATCATGAGAGCATTTTTTTCAAAATTATCAAAGCACGCCGTGCTCAAAAAGATATGAGTGAAGCACTAGAGCAACTCTATAGCTCAAAAAATAATAATTGAAGCATAAAGAGTAATTCTAACAAATCATACCATAATTTTGGCTCTCTCAAATAGGTGTGTTCAGCAAGGATACTTGAAAGACAAAAAAAAGCAAAACAAGAAAAGATTCATATAATACAAGAGGCTCCAAGTAAAACTAATGATATGTGACAAATAAAAATATAGCTCCAAGTAAAACACCGATGGTCGTTAGAAGAAAGAGGGGATGTCTTCTGGGGCATCCCCAAGCTTAGTTTCTCGTTCACTCTTGAATATCATCTAGGGGTACCATGGGGCATCCCCAAGCTTAGGCTCTTCCTTCTCCTTATTCCTTCATCCATCGTGATCTTACCCAAAACTTGAAAACTTCAATCATACAAAACTTAACAAAACCTTCGTGAGATCCGTTAGTATAACAAAGCAAATCACCACTATAAGTACTATTGCAAACACATTCATATTTTATTTTTGCATTATATCTACTGTATTCCAAATTTTCTATGGCTTATACCCCCCGATAAAGTCCATAGATTCATCAAAATAAGCACACAATGCAAAGAAAATAGAATCTGTCAAAAACAGAATAGTCTGTAGCAATCTGAAAACTTCGTATACTTCTGTAACTCAAAAATTCTGAAAAATTAGGACAATGTGGGTAATTTGTACATAAATCTCGTGTAAAAACTTCAGAGAAAAATCACGTTTCTGTGATTTATGAAAATTATTTTACTGAGCGCAAAAGTTTTTGTTTTCCAACAAGATCGAATCAACTATCACCCAGCATGATCCCAAAGGTTTAGCTTGGCACAAACACTAATTGAAACATAAAAGCACAATTAAAATAGAGGCATAATTGTGAAAACACTCAAGAACAAAAATAAAAAGGAAAAAATAAATTTTATTCATTGGGTTGCGTCCCAACAAGCGCTATCGTTTTATGCCCCTAGCTAGGCATAAAGCATAGATTCAAGTATTGCCATCTATAGTTCTAGATACATAAGATGCCCTCATGATTGATTCATATGGTGGATTAGTTCTTGTTCTAGGCAAGTATTCTATACCCTTTCTTAGTGGAAATTGAAATTTAATATTGCCTTCTTTCATATCAATCACGGCACCTATAGTGCGTAAAACGGTCTACCAAGTATAATTGGAAAAGACGGACTGCAATCAATATCAAGAACAATAAAATCTATGGGCACATAATTCCTATTTGCAAGAATAAGAACATCATTAATTGTTCCCAAAGGCTTTTTAATAGTAGAATCCGACAAGTGCAAATTTAAAGAACAGTCTTCAATATCGGTAAGACCAAGCACATCACATAAAGAATTCGGAATTGTGGAAACACTACCAACCAAATCACATAAAGAAAAACACTCATAATTTTGATCTTGACTTTGATGGTACGTTCCCATTCATCATGTAATTTTCTAGGAATTGAAATCTCTAATTCCAACTTTTCTTCAAAAGCTTTCATCATAGCATCTACGGTATGTTTAGTAAAAGTTCTGTTTTATTTATAAGCATGGGGTGAATTTATCATGGATTCAGAAAAAGAAATAGAGTCAATCAAATAGCAACTATCATAATTAAAGTCTTTGTAATCAAAAGAGTGGGCTGTCGGGGAAGCTGATCCACGAACATCTATGGGACCGGCGGACCGAGCCCCTTTCGGTTCGGCGGGGGGCGGAGATCGCATGAAGAGCGGATCGAGGCGAAGCACACGAGCAATTTACCCAGCTTCGGAGCTCTCCGGAGAGATAACACTCCTACTGCTCCATGTCTGGGTGTATTGAGTTCTTGCTCAGGAGCGCTGAGTGCTACAGTACACACTAGCTGCTAACGAGACCGAGCGTGAGTGTTTTTCTGCCTTCCCACCCCCCCCCCCTCTATGTTGCGCATGGGCCTCCTTTTATATGCTAAAGGGGTCTCCGACAGGTGGCAACGTAGACAAGGGTAAAAATGGAAAAGGAATTGCGGTTGGTACAACTACCTGTACAGTGTATCATACCTAACCCTGACGGCAGGGGACAAAGGCATTAAATGCTCGTCTATGTCGCCCAAATAGTGCAAAAAGGGACCGTCAGGGACGCCACCGCTTGCCACGATGGCAATCTTGTCAGCATCGCTTTCCACCACGCACCGCTGGCCGCACAGCCTCTTGCCACGCGCGCCTGGAAAGGTCCCAGGGCGACACGTTGGTGGATGTGCTGGAGTGCAGGTAACGAGTGGTAGTTTGCCGTGGCAAGCGCCTTGCCGCGGTCGTTGTCTTGTCGCGTCCGGAAGCTTGTCGCTCACCGGGCCTTGCCGGGACGCGTGGCGTGTCGCGGCAAGTTCCTTGAGATGCCTTGGTTGGCCTTCCCGGCAAGCTCCTCTTGCCGGGGCCTTGTCTCCTTGGCTTGAATACTTTGTTCTTGAATGGCTCCAAAGGAACCACGGAGGACCTTGGCGGTCACCCGGCAAGCCTTGCCGCGGGGTGCTGCAACTGGCCGTGCACAAGTTCGGGATACTAGGGTACCCCTACTCTAGTACACCGACAGGAGCCCCCGGGCCTGGGCCACACACGGTGTCGAGCGCTGTTGGGCCAGGCCCAAAACAGGGAACGGGCACGCGCGGCCTGGGTTACGCTGTATCTCACTCTGTATCCACCGCGCCCTCCCCGAATGGCACGCGTTGAATGCGGCGTCGTGGGAGAGATCGTGGGTGGTTTCTTTATTTGGAAAGATGGAACGTCTGCCCCCTCCCTCTTTATAAGCAGGGGAAACAGGGGCAGTTCGCCCATCTCGCCGATTGCTACTCCAATCTCACAAACTTCGCCGCTCCCCCCCTTCTTCCCAAAGCTGAAAGAGAGCAGCGCTCCGCCCCCCATCGCCACCGGCACCACCAACGCTGTCGATCTCTCTCACCACCTCCGCCATGGCTCCGAAAGCCGGGAAGGTTGTGAAGTCGGCCGAGGCGCAGCGGCTCGTGGCGCTGCGAAAGGAGCGGGCAATCTTCCCCCCTCAGCTCGCCGCGAAGGAGCTGAGGGAGTATTACTACCTCTTCTGGTCGACGGAGACGCGAGCGCATCCGCGCACGAAGGTACTCTCAGCTGCCGCTTCGGAACTGGCTCCGAATGGATATCCCTTCTTTGCATTGTTCTTCTACTGCGGGCTTTGCCCGCCTTTCTCTGAGTTTTTCTGTGACATTATGAACACCTACGGGTTCCGCCTCCTTGACTTCACTCCCAACGTCGTTCTGACCATGGCAGTTTTCGCACATCGCTGTGAAAACTTTGTCGGAGTCCATCCAAATGTAGCTCTTTTTCGCCACTTCTTTATGCCCCGAGTTGAGAGAGGGGAGCCTTTATCCGGCGGAATCGCCTAGATCTCGAGAGTTGGCAAGAAGGAAGCTTATCTGGAGGGAGAGTTCCGAAGCAAGTGGGAGGAATGGAGAGCAGACTGGTGCTGGATTGTCGAGGAGAAACCGCAGCCATTTACCGCCCAGCGCCAAGCCCCAATAGTGCGCGGCAACGATTGGAGCAACGTGGCCCCGGCAGACGATAGGCTGAAGATTGCCGTCACCCGGATCCTACACCTCAGGCTTGCCGGGCTCACCGTAGGCGCCGTTGGCGCAGATTTTCTTCGCCGCTGCATCGCCCCCCTGCAGGAGAGGAGGAGACCTGCCTGGGAGTTCCAGAATGCGGCGGATATCATGAGGCTGCGCCCGGGCCTCAACTTCAACTTCACTGTCCTGGAACTGGACGTGATGCTCCTGGAACTGTTCAAGCGCGATCCTCAACATCTCGAAGCGTTTACGTTGCCAAGGGGCGTCGTTCCGCTATGCAACAACTCCTCGCTCCACCGCATCCGTGCAATGATGCCGCTGTGCGATTCGCATGGAATTGTCCCAACTTGGCAAGAGCCTGCAGACGACGTCATGCAGGAGTTCTTTGACGGCTTGGTAGAAGTGCTGGTCCGCCCCGATGAACAGAAGAGCCTTACTCGCGACACCACCGATGCGGAGATGCAGCGCATCGCCACTAGGCTGGAAGAGGCGGCGGCAGCCGCTGCCGCGGGCGAGTTTGGATTCACCATGGAGGAGGCAGAGGCAGCAGAGGCGGCAAGCCTTGCCGAGTGAGAGGAGCTTGCCAGCGAGGGAGAGCTTGTCGGGCCTGAAGCTGAGTTAAGCGAGCCCGCCAAGGGCGCGAGCGACTTGTTGAAGATCGACTCCTCTTTCTCACCTTCAGATAGCTCGCCACAAGCGGAGCCCCCAGCTCCACCAAGAAGGCGTCTCCGCAAGGCCGTGGACGTAGCGGGGCGGCAGACGGGTCAACAGCCGCCGCGCCGCGCGATGTGCTCCACCGTGGCAAGCACTGTTGCCGCGGGAGCACCTCACGCCACTGCGGCAACTGGAGCGGGGCCCTCCCGGACCACCGCTTCTGCTCCCGCCAAGCGGCTAAGGGAACCTACTCCTCTGCCTTGTCGCGCTGAAGGTGGGCTGGACTTCGACCTCTCCGCGCTCAGCTCCAACGAGGAAGAGGAAGAGTAAGATTCTTTCCTGTACTTGTAGTTCTTCAATTCTTGCTGTTTTGTCTTGTATCTGATTTGCCTTACTCCGAACCAATTCCTTCTCAGGACTCTGGCCCGGAGAGCTGGGAAGAGAGCCAAGGTCCCGGTGATTGTCATCGAGGACGAACCCACCGCGACAGCAGGGGGTGTGTCCGAGACCACCTTGCCGGACCCGGCAACTATTCCCCAAAGCAGCCCCCAGCGCAGCCCCCAACGTAAGTATATGGTTTACTTCCTGCTGTTAGGCGCGCATGGGTGCTCTTTCTTTGCTGACATCTGACTATTGGTTTGCGTAGGAGCAGAGCAGTCTCACCAGGAGTGCCCGGAAGCCGCTCCCGACATGCCCTCTGCTTCGACTACACCGCCAAGGGAGGATTCCCCGGCAAGGGAGCGTTCTCCAACAAGGGAGAATTTTCTGGTAAGGGAGGAGTCTCTGGCAAGGGACAGTTCTCCGGCAAGGGACAGCACCAGCGACCCCTCGGTGGCGGAGACCACGACTGTAGATCCTAGTATAGGTAATCCTCTTGTTTGAAAACTTCCATTGGGTTCTTCTTCTTCTGATTTTCTTTTTGAATATTTGCTTGACTTTTCTCCCTTTTCCGGTCGTCAGATCCATCTGCCACGGAGCCGATGGAAACCGAGGTCGCCGGCGAGGAGAACGCGCGCGGTAGTACCATCGACGCCACTGTCACTGAAGAAGAGGCCGGCGCTGATGATCCCGCCGGCGAAGAGGCCGCCAAAGCTGCCGCCGCAGAAGCTGGCGAGGGTTCCGGCGATCATACTGACGGCCCCGAGGCCGCAGGAGCGTCAGGCGCTACACCGACTGCCGATCCCTCCGCCGCTGCTGCAGCGTCAGGCTCCGAAGAGCCCCAGCCCGGCGCCTATTTGAAGGACGGCGATGGCGTCTTCATCAAGCTACCCTGGGCATCGAGCTCCAGGGCGCCGATCGAAGGAGAAATCTTTGATGAAGAATTGCTCGCCTCGGCTGGGCTGATGCTGGTCGACGCGCCGAGCAGCAGTAGCGGTGAGCCTGAGGAGGAGCAGCTGCTGCGGAGGCTATTGTCGCTCTACCGCGCCCGACAGGCCAAGCTGGTATCCCGAGAAGCGCTTGTCGCAAAGGCGGGAGTGGACATCGAGAAGCGCGCAGAGGAGCTCCGGGGCCTCAACCAGGAAGCTCTTCGGTCCCTGGCAAAGGAGCAGGAGCAACTCGCCGAGGAGCGGAAAGCCTTCCTCCTCGAGAAGGCTGAAGTTGAAGAGCAACAGCGGCTTGCTGCCGAGAAGCTGTCTGCGCAGGAAGGCGAGTTGGCGCAGCGGAAGGTTAACCTTGACAGCCACGAGGAGGAGCTTGCTGCGTGCGAGTAAACATTCGGCGGGGCTCTCAAGGAAGTAGAGGATGCTGCCGCAGTTGCCGAAGCCGCCAAGAAGGAGCTGGAGACGAAAGTGGCGCAGGTGGAGGCCGATCTCAAGGTGAGCGGCGAGGAGCTTGCTGCGCTTAAGCGTGAGCGCGAGAAGGACGCCTACACCCATGGTGAGCTGCAGGGTCGTCTCGCCGAGAGGAGCAAGGAGCTTAGTGCCGCCAAGGACTCCAACGCAGATCTTGCGTTGAAGCTGACTACTTTGACCAAGACGTTGGACGGCGCCAGGGAGCAGGAGGTGTCCTTCAAGGAGAAGATCAAGGCCGACGAGGCGCTGCCGGCGAGTGCTGCTGCCGCCCAGGACGCTTTTAGGGAGAATGTGGAGCACTGGACCGAGGGTCTCGTGGATGTTGCCGCAGCCATCGACAGGGAGCTGGCGCAGCTGGGGATGGAGGATCTCGGGTATTCCTCCGATGAGCACCTCCAACCCAGCGCCAAGCTCAGCTTGTTCTTCAAAGGCGTGGCGACGGCCCTCCAGCAACTCCGGGAGAAGATCCCAAAGAAGCTGGCCGACAAGTCGCGCCAGATCTGCGCGGGAGCTCTTCAAAAGGTGCTGGTGAAGGTGGCCTTCCGCAACCCAGGCCTCAACCTCACCAACGTCCTCAGGACCTTGCCGCCGGATGCTGATCTGGAAGCGCTCAAGGCCCTTGTCGCACCCATTGTGGACAAGGTGAGCGGGATCAAGAGGGTTGAGGGCGATCGCGTAGATTAGGCCGCCCGTTTTCTCTTTTTCTTGTCGCTGCTGGTCATGTTATGACAACAATCTGTTAGAGCTGCGACAAGCTATCTTGTAATATGACTCTATTTTGGGTAGCGATTGCTATGTTATTTCCTTTACTTGATTCCTTCCTTTGTATGTTTTTGCCCTATGCTTTTAGGGAACTTGTCGGCGCAGGCACCTTAGCCGCGAGCACTGAGTGCGGGTCGTCAGCAGCCTGCTGGCGGTGCCGCTTCCAACAAGAAACCTTGTCGCAACTAGTCGCAGCTCACTTAAGTTGTTGAGCGGACTCGAAACAAAGTAAGGGCGCAACTAGCTAAGAGTTGGTTCCTCCGCGCACAGGTTTTCCATACAAAGCACGGTCGTTCGAGGAAGATAACTTAAAAATTTTAAAACTGATTGCTCAAACTTTAGCAACTTAGCTTTTCTGTCGTTTGCTTCCCGGTAAGGCGAAACTTCCTCGAACGTTGCTTGGTCCACACCATTAGCTTCTCCTTTCCCCCCGGCAAACTTGTGGGCGAGGGAACCTTCCTTGCTTTGAGAAAGAGAAAGAAGAGAAAATAAAGATATGGAGCCTTACAACTCGTTATTTCTTACCGGGGGTAGGCGCTGCACAAAGTGTCGGATAACGCATGCAAATAAAAGAAAGTAGAAAGCATGAAATTGAAAAGATTTGCGGAGCACATGAGCTTTAGTTATGCAAGGGGTCTGCGCCCAGCTTCGTACAAAGGATTACATGCAACATCGGCAAGACTTGTACAAAAGGTGGTTGCCGGAACCGGTTCCGGCAACCGTGCCCTACGGGTAAAACTTACGAAGATGCTCAATGTTCCAGGAGTTGCTCACCGGAATGCCATCTTCGGTCTCAAGGCGGACAGCGCCAGGCCTAGTGACTCGTTTCACCCGGTAAGGGCCTTCCCACTTCGGTGTCAACTTGTTGGAATTCTTGGCGGACTGAACGCGCCGAAGAACAAGGTCGCCTTCCTCGAGACTTCTGGCATTAACTTTGCGGCTATGGTAGCGGCGCAAAGCTTGCTGGTATCGAGCAGCTCGTACAGCGGCCTGAAGACGGTCCTCCTCAAGGAGCAGCGCATCATCTTGTCGCAACTGCTCTTGCTCAAGCTCATCATAAGCGAGCACTCGAGGTGACCCGTATACGAGTTCCGTGGGGAGAACTGCCTCTGCTCCATAGACTAGAGCGAAAGGTGTCTGGCCAGTGGCTCGATTTGGCGTCGTCCTGGTCGACCAAAGAACCACCGGCAGCTCCTCAATCCAGTTCTTTCCGCACTTGCGCAGCCTGTCGAAAGTCCTGGTCTTGAGCCCGCGCAGCACTTCAGCATTCGCCCTCTCCGCTTGACCGTTACTTCTCGGATGAGCAACAGAAGCGAAGCAGACCTTGGCGCCAAGATCTTGGACGTACTGCATGAAGGTGCGGCTCGTCAATTGCGTGCCGTTGTCGGTGCTGATCCTATTAGGGATCCCTAAGCGACAAACAATCGACCTGAAGAACTTGACTGCTGACTGTGCTGTCACCTTCCTCACTGCTTCCACTTCCGGCCACTTTGTGAACTTGTCGATTGCAACGTACAAGTACTCAAAGCCCCCGACAGCTCGGGGAAAGGGGCCGAGGATGTCGAGCCCCCAGACCAAAAATGGCCTGGATAAAGGGATCGTCTGGAGAGCTTGAGCTGGCTGGTGTATCTGCTTGGAACGGAACTGGCACGCTTCACACTTGGTTACTTGTGCAGTTGCATCCTGGAGGGCTGTCGGCCAAAAGAAACCTTGCCGGAACGCTTTGCCGGCAAGTGCTCTTGCGCCAATGTGGTGACCACATATGCCTCCGTGTATCTCTGCCAACAGCTTTTGTCCGTCTTCCTGGTGAATACACTTCAATTTCATGCTGTTGAGTCTTCTTCTGTACAGTGTGTTGTTGACAAACTGGTACATACTTGACTGCCGGGCTACTCTTTCCGCTTCTTCTCGCTCTTCGGGAAGTTCTCCTGTCTGAAGGAAATGGACAATCTGATGTGCCCATGCTGGAGCTTGCAGCTCGACAACAAGGACTAAAGGCACATCTGCTGCTGCGGGAACATCCGCTTCTACGGCGAGAACCTGCGGCTCAGCCGGAGCTTGACGTTCCCCGGCAAGCTTGCCGGAGCAAAACTTGTCGGGAGCGTCTTCTTCAACGGAACAAACCCTAGGGCTTGCCGGAGCAGACTGCTCCTCAGCACCCTTGGTGTTGATCTTGAGGACCTTCTTGGCGGCGGCTTCGGGGAGCTCTGCCGGAAAATAGTCACCAGAAATCAACTTCCTCTTCTTGCTCTGTCCAGTTGATGGCGTTACAGACGGTTGAGTCAGTTTGAGCACAAAGATCCCTGGTTCCACAGGTAACTTAAGTGCGGCTCACTTCGACAGGCCATCGGCAATGTCGTTCTGAGCTCTTGGAACATGTTCCATCTGTAGGCCGTCAAAGTGCTCTTCTAGTTTTCTCACTTCATCAACGTAAGCTTCCATCAACGGAATCTGATAATTCTTGTTCACTTGGCGGACGACAAGCTGTGAGTCACCCCTGACAATGAGCTTCTTGATCCCAAGGTCTGCTGCGATCCTGAGGCCGGCAAGCAAACCTTCATACTCTGCGGTATTGTTCGTTGCCTGCTCCTTAGGAAAGTGCATCTGGATTACGTACTTGAGGTGCTCTCCGGTGGGTGCAACAAGTAGCACGCCCGCACCGGCGCCTTGCAGCGAGAAGGCACCATCAAAGTACATCAGCCACTCTTTGCTTGCTTCCTTGACGGGGATGCTTGTTTCTGGAATTTCTTCATCTTGTGTTGGCGTCCATTCTGCTATGAACTCCGCCAATGCTCTGCTTTGGATAGTTGAAGTGCTCTCAAACTTGAGGCCAAAGCTTGACAGTTCCAGCGCCCACTCGACAATCCTGCATGTTGCTTTTGAATTTTGCAGTATCCTCTTCAGCGGAAAACGAGTGACGACCGTGATCTCATGTGCTTGGAAGTAATGGCGCAGCTTTCTCGAGGCCATGAGAAGGCCGAAAAGCAATTTCTGCACACCAGAGTACCTTGACCTAGCCCCCTGCAGAAGGGAACTGACAAAGTAAACTGGGCGCTGCACCATTCTTTTCTGCATCTTCTCACGCGCCTGCGCAGATCCATCTTTGTCGGGACCAGAGCTTGCCGGTGAAGTCCCCTGCTTGTCGCTGGATGCATCTGCCGTGGTTGCTGGCTCATCATCCGCCTCCCTCTCCGCTACTAATGCAGCACTAACCACTTGATTGGTTGCCGCTATATATAGCAGCAACTTCTCTTGTGGCTTAGGTGCGACAAGTGTTGGAGTGGAGGACAGGTATCTCTTTAAGTCCTGTAGTGCAGCCTCCGCTTCCGGAGTCCATTTCATTGGACCTGCCTTTTTCAATATTTTGAAAAATGGCAGGGCGCGCTCAGCAGACCTAGAGATAAACCTGCTGAGAGCAGCTACGCAACCGGCAAGTCTTCGTACATCCTTGACGCGCTTTGGTGCTTCAATCTGCTCAATGGCCTTGATCTTGTCGGGATTGGCTTCAATTCCGCGCTGAGACACGAAGAACCCGAGAAGCTTGCCGGAGGGGACTCCAAACACACACTTCTCGGGGTTAAGCTTGAGGTTGATCTTGCGTAGATTTGCAAAGGTTTCATCTAAATCTTGAATCAGAGTCGCCTTGTCCTTGCTCTTGACCACTATGTCATCCATGTAGGCTTCCACATTTCTGTGTATTTGCGGCTCAAAAGCGTCATGGACTACCCTTGCAAATGTTGAACCAGCATTCTTTAAACCGAAAGGCATCCGTACGAAACAGTATGTGCCACATGGAGTGATGAATGCGGTCTTCTCCTCATCCTCTTCTGCCATGAAGATCTGATGGTATCCTGAGTATGCATCAAGAAATGAAAGCAAGTCACATCCGGCCGTGGAGTCAACAATCTGGTCGATGCGCGGCAAGGGAAATGGGGTTTTGGGACAAGCTTTATTGACATCGGTAAAGTCGATACAAAGCCTCCATTTCCCGTTTGCCTTGCGTATGACTACAGGGTTGGCCAACCACGTAGGATGGAGCACTCCTCTGACAAGGCCTGCTGCTTCCAATTTCTTGATTTCTTCTGCGATGAATTCTTGGCACTCCACTGCCTGCTTCCTGACTTTCTGCTTGATGGGCCGCGCATGAGGACAGACGGCAAGATGGTGCTCGATTACTTTCCTGGGAACACCGGGGATGTCAGACGGTTGCCACGCAAATACGTCGACGTTCACCCGGAGGAAAGCAACGAGCGCGCTTTCCTATTTAGGGTCGAGAGTGGCACTGATGGTGAAGGTACCACCAGTGCCATCCTCCTTGGCAGACACCTTCTTGGTCTCTGGTGGAGCTGCCATTGTCTTCTTACACTTGCCGGTGGAGCTCGATGGTGCGTCCTCGACGGTAGCGCAGCACTCCGAAGAGGTGCGCTTGCCGGAGTGGGCATCAGAACTCTTGCCGGACTTAGTCTTCTTCTTTGCCCCGGGAGCTTCAACGGCAAGTGACTTGCGATCTGTTGCGGCTGCTGCTTCCCAGTAGATCTTGTCGGCGCAGATAAGAGCATCCTTCTTGTCGCCAGGGACAGAGATGACACTTATCGGGCCTGGCATCTTCAGCATGTTGTATGCATAGTGAGAGGCTGCCATGAATTTGGCGAGTGCTGGATGGCCGAGTATCCCATTGTAAGGCAATGGAAAGTCAGCAACATCAAAAGTGACCCCCTCAGTCCTGAAGTTCAGCTCACTGCCAAATGTCACCGGCAACGTGATCCTTCCCTTCGGCTTGCTCCTTCCCGGATTGATTCCTTGGAATGTGCCGGTCTCTTCGAGCTCGCCATCAGGGATCTGGAGTTTCTAGAGTACCGCGGAGGAGATCAGGTTCAAGCCGGCCCCGCCATCAACTAGCATCTTAGTGACCTTGAGGTTGCGGATAGTTGGTGAAACCAACATCGGCAAGCATCCGACCGCAGTTATGCGATCAGGGTGGTCCTCAATATCAAAGATGATAGGCGTGCTGGACCATTTCAGAGGCTTGCGTGACTCGACGGGTGGTTCTGCCGCATTGACTTCCCGCACCCACTGCTTGAGCTGGCGGTGTGAAGTATGCAGAGAAGCACCACCGTCAACGCACAGGACCTCTGTGGCTTTCTGGAACTCCTGCTCATCGGTCTCGTCATCATCCATATCTTCATCGTCGTCGTCATCTTCATCCTTGTCGCGGCCGCGGGGAGGTCTGTCTCCTTGCCGCTGCTTGGCCTTGCCGCGGCGTCCTCCTCGGCCAGGGTGTTTCTTGCCGGCTCCTCCAGCACCTTCCTGAGCCTTCTCCTTGTCGCATTGCTCGTATTCAGCCTTTTGCTGCTCGACAAGCTGCTCGACCTTCTTGCAGCTTTGGAGGTCATGGCCCTTGGTGCGGTGGATCTTGCAGTACTGCTTGTTGGTGCCGTCCTGCTTGTCGGCGACCGCCACAGCCTGGTAGTTGGTGCCTGCGACAATCTCCTCACCGGAGCTACCAGCTTTGGCTTTCTTGGCACCATCTCCGTTGCCGGACTGCTCAACGACTAGCACATCTTTGCCTTTCTTCTTCCTGTTGTTCCGCCACCGGTTTTTCTTTGCCGGGGCAGCTTCCTCACTATCAGATCCTCCTGCTTCTGTATTCTCTCCGGGGAGTTTCTTCCCTTCCTCAGCACGTGCACACTTGTCGGCCAGGGCATATAGCTCACTGACGTCTCTGACCTTGCACATCGCCATCTCCTACCGCATCCTGCGGTTTCGTACGTTCTGATGGAACTCTCTGATTACCGCGGCAGGGTGGACATCTGGGATGTTGTGCTGTACATGGCTGAATCTCTGAATGTACTTGCGCAGGGGCTCTCCTTCCTTCTGGGCGAGCAGATGAAGGTCGCTCTTTTGGCCTTGAGGCTTGTGGCCGCCTGTAAAGGCGCCGACAAACTGATGGCATAGGTCTGCCCAGGAGATATGGAGTTGTCCGGCAAGTGCATGAGCCAGGATCTGACATTTGGCTTGAGCACCAGCGGAGAGGTAGTTGGCCAGGATCTTGTCGTCCCGCCCCCCGGCAGCTTGCACCGTGATGGTATAGATGCTGAGGAACTCCGACGGATGCGACTTGCCGTCGTACTTCTCTGGTACGTCTGGCTTGAAATTCTTCGTGCTGGGCCACTGGACTTGCCGCAACTCACGAGTGAACGCAGGGTAACCTACCGCGTACGGCAAGTCGCCTGGTTCCCCTGGTGCATGCATGTCGACAGAGGGCCCAGCGTGCTGGTCCGATTGACGCCGCGCTTCTCTTCGGCGCTCGATGCGAGTACGAGCGTCTTCTTGCTGTCGTTCGTGAAGAACTTGGCACTGATCGCGACGAGCTCGTGGATCTGATGATGCGGTGGAGTCGCTGTCGAGGTGGATCCGGCGAGTCGGCGATCTTGGCCTTTGGGGTGGAGAGTGCAAGGTGGTTGCACCCCCACCGGTTTCGTCGCCATCGGCTCGTGCCTGGCAGTCCTGCCGCGGCAGCGATGTACTCGGCTGCCGCGGAGTGCCGCCGTTGGCAAAGCCGATGAGACTCTGAATGGTGGCCCTCCATTGATCGATCTTGTCTGCCGTTGGAGGGTAATCCAGGAGCAGTTGAGCTCGCGCCAAAGCTTCTGCTGGAGTGGTGGGCGGCAGTGGCGAACGGCACGAGGAGCGGGATATGCTCGGACTTCTAACTATGTTAGAAGGAGCAGTATCCCGTCCAGGCGACCGTGTCTCGCTCATGCCAGCATGTTGGCGTGCATGCTGGTCTTGAGCACCCCGAGATCCACCAGCTCGATCTTGGTCCAACAAATGTATGGCACTGCGAATACCATGACGCTGTCGGTCCTGCGCCTCTTGAGATGGGCGCGGTGCATGTACGGACGCCGAGGTCTGCGCAGCCTTGTCCTTGGACCTGGCAGCACCGTGGGCTTCCTCGTCGATGCCCGTTCTTCCGCCAGCATCTACCCCACCACCCATTTGCTCCGGTGGTGGTGGGATCGACGTGGACGGAACAGCTGCTGCCGAAGCCTTCTTCTTTGGTGGCATGTCGATGAAGAAGATGAAGATCTAGCTCGTGTGAATGCCGGATCAGGTTCACACAACCTCAACGCCCCCTACCTGGCGCGCCAAAGATGTCGGGGAAGCTGATCCACGAACACCTATGGGACCGGCGGACCGAGCCCCTTTCGGTTTGGCGGGGGGCGGAGATCGCACGAAGAGCGGATCGAGGCGAAGCACACGAGCAATTTACCCAGCTTCGGAGCTCTCCGGAGAGATAACACTCCTACTGCTGCATGTCTGGGTGTATTGAGTTCTTGCTCGGGAGCGCTGAGTGCTACAGTACACACTAGCTGCTAACGAGACCGAGCGTGAGTGTTTTTCTGCCTTCCCACCCCCCTCTACGTTGCGCATGGGCCTCCTTTTATATGCTAAAGGGGTCTCCGACAGGTGGCAACATAGACAAGGGTAAAAATGGAAAAGGAATTGCGGTTGGTACAACTACCTGTACAGTGTATCATACCTAACCCTGACGGCAGGGGACAAAGGCATTAAATGTCCGTCTATGTCGCCCAAATAGTGCAAAAAGGGACCGTCAGGGACGCCACCGCTTGCCACGATGGCAATCTTGTCAGCGTCGCTTGCCACCGCGCACCGCTGGCCACACAGCCTCTTGCCACGCGTGCCTGGAAAGGTCCCAGGGCGACACGTTGGTGGATGTGCTGGAGCGCGGGTAACGAGTGGTAGTTTGCCGCGGCAAGCGCCTTGCCGCGGTTGTTGTCTTGTCGCGTCCGGAAGCTTGTCACTCACTGGGCCTTGCCGGGACACGTGGCGTGTCGCGGCAAGTTCCTTGAGATGCCTTGGTTGGCCTTCCCGGCAAGCTCCTCTTGCCGGGGCCTTGTCTCCTTGGCTTGAATACTTTGTTCTTGAATTGCTCCAAAGGAACCACGGAGGACCTTGGCGGTCACCCGGCAAGCCTTGCCGCGGGGTGCTGCAACTGCTCGTGCACAAGTTCGGGATACTAGGGTACCCCTACTCTAGTACACCGACATGGGCACATCACTAGTTAAAGTTTTGACCTCTCCAAACCCACTTTTATCAAAAAAAATCATCAAGATTTTCACCCTCCGAATTATTGTGACGCCTTCTAGCTAAAGTTGACTCTTCTCCAGTCCCTTTATCATCAATTTTAATATTACTAAACAAGGAATCAATATAAGAAACACTTATTACTTTAAGATCTTCATCATTTCTATCAAAGCAGTCACTAGAAAATGCTCTTTCCAAAAAATATCTTTTAGCTCATCCATAGAAACATATAAAGCTTTAATTGATTCCTCAACCTTGGGTAAAAAAATCATCTTGAGATTTTCTACATCATGAGAAATTCTATCAATGCTTCTAGACATATCATCAATCTTATTCACTTTCCTTCTATCGTATTAATGAAAACCTTTTGAGCATTGGTAAATTTTTTAATATTACTCTCAAAATCAGAGGTGTTACTATTATTATTATAAGAAGGATTACCATAGGAACCACCATCCTTATTAGAAGAATTTCTAGGAAAAGGCCTAGGATTAAAATTACCTCTATAAGCATTATTATTAAAATTGTTTCGCGAGACAAAATGCACATCTATGGGATCACTATTTTGCTCAATCAAGGTAGACAAAGGCACGTCATTAAGATCAATAGGAGCATTTTTATTAGCAACTAATTTCGTAAGAGCATCAACTTTTTCACTCAAAGTACTAATTTCTCCAACCGAATTAACTTTTTACTAGTAGGAGCTCTTTCGGCATGCCACTGCGAATAATTTGCATAATATTGTCAAGCAATTTAGTAGCTTAAACCAAAGTAATTTCCATAAAAGTACCACCCGCGGCGGAATCTAAAAGATTTCTAGAGACAAAATTCAATCTTGCATAAAATTTTGTATGATCATCCAAAGATTTGAACCATGAGTAGGACAATTTCTTAGCATCAACTTCATTCTTTCCCAAGATTGTGCAACATGCTCATGCTCAGGTTGCTTAAAATTCATGATCTGAGTTCTAAGGGAAATAATTTTCATGGGTGGAAAATACTTAGTAATGAAAGCATCTTTGCATTTATCCCAAGAATCGATAATATAGCGAAGATGAAAACCAAATTTTTGCACGACCTCGCAAAGAAAATGGAAATAATTTCAACTTCACAATATCATTGTCCACATCTTTTTTCTTTTGCATATCACATAATTATACGAATATGTTAAAATGGGACGCGGCATCCTCATTAGGAGTACCAGAAAACTGATCTTTCATAACAAGATTCAACAAAGCGGCATTAATATCGCAAGATTCCGCACTAGTGGCGGGAGAAGCAATCGATGTGCTAATAAAACCGTTATAATTGGTATTGGAAATTTCCCACAACTTAGTGTTTTCTTGAGTCATCGTGACTACGCAAACAAGATTGCACACAAAAATAGATCTCACGAGAAAAACGGCGAACGGAAAAGAGGGCGAATAAAACGGCAAATTTTTGTGAAGTGGGGGAGATGAAAATGAGAGGAAAATGGAAAATAATGTAAATTGCAAGGAGATGAGATTTGTGATTAGGAACCTGATAGATGTTGATGATGTCTCCCCGGCAATGGCGCCAGAAGTTCCCATTGATAATCCTTTATTTTCCCCAAGGCACAAGGGATGATGCAATACAGCAAAGGTAGGTATTTCCATCAATTATAAAACCAAGGTTATCGAACCAGTAGGAGAACCAAGCAACACTATGTAAACGGTACCTACACACAAAGAACAAATACTTGCAACCCCACGCAAATAGGGGTTGTTAATCCCTCCCAGGTAAAAGATTGGTAAAGTGATAGATTGGTAGATGCAAATAAAGTAAAGGCAAATAAAATTCATCGAGGTATTTTTGGGTTTTTGATAATATAGATCTGAAAATAAAAGATGCAAATAAATAAAAAGGCAAATAGCAATATAGATCTGGAGATATATGATGAGAAAATAGACCCAGGGGCCATAGATTTCACTAGTGGCTTCTCTCGAGAAAATAGCATATGATGGGTAAACAAATTACTATTGGGAAATTGATTGAACTTCAAATAATTATGACGATATCCTGCCGCATCTACTACAGTTACTCCACGCATCCACCGCTATCCAGCATGCATCTAGTGTATTAAGTTCATGGAGAAATGGAGTAATGCAATAAGATCGATGACATGATGTAGACAAGATCTATTCATGTAGGAAATACCCCATCTTGTTATCCTTAATAACAATGATCAATATGTGTCTTGCTTCCCCTTCTGTCACTGGCAAAGAACACCGCATGATCGAATCCATCACAAATCACCTCTTCCCATGGCAAGAAAAATC
Organism: Triticum dicoccoides; assembly: GCF_002162155.2. NCBI lineage: Eukaryota > Viridiplantae > Streptophyta > Magnoliopsida > Poales > Poaceae > Triticum > Triticum dicoccoides. The sequence goes on from NC_041389.1 coordinate 617,246,235, forward strand.
GATCTAGTCGGCCTAACTAAACACAAGATTCGAAGAAGAAATACAAGGCTATAAGTAATCATGCATATAAGAGATCAAAGAACTCAAATAACTTTCATGGATAAAAAGATCTGATCATAAACTCAAAGTTCATCGGATCCCAACAAACACACCGCAAAAAGAGTTACATCAAATAGATATCCAAGAGACCATTATATTGAGAATCAAAAGAGAGAGAGAGAGGAAGCCATCTAGCTACTAACTACGGACCCGTAGGTCTATAATGAACTACTCACGCATCATCGAAGAGGCACCAATGAGGATGATGAACCCCTCTGTGATGGTGTCTAGATTTGATCTGGTGTTTCTGAAACTTGCAGCGGCTGGAATTGTGTTTCGTGGACTCGCCTAGGGGTTTTAGATTTTTAGGGTATTTATAGAGGAAAGAGGCGATGCGTGAGGCGATCGAGGTGGGCACAACCCACCAGGGCGTGCTTGGGCCCCCAGGGGCACCCAAGTGGGTTGTGCTCCCCTCGGAGCCCTCCTCTGGTACTTCTTTGGCCCAACAGGTCTCTTCTGGTCCAGAAAAATTCTCCAAAAAATTTCTCTGCATTTGGACTCCATTTGGTACTGATATTCTGCGAAGAAAAAAACAAGCAAAATAACAACAACTGGCACTTGGCACTATGTCAATAGGTTAGTCCCAAAAAATGATATAAAGTTGCTATAAAATGATTGTAAAACATCCAAGAATGATAATATAACAACATGGAACAATAAAAAATTATAGATACATTGGAGACGTATCACTAAGTTACTACTGTTGTTGCTACTATCTCAACTATTACCAAATCATTGGTATCACTGTTACCGTTACTATTATTGTTACCGCTGCTATCAAAAACATCATATTATTGTGCTACTGATTATCTTGCTGCAGATATTTAATCTCTGGGTGTGGTTGAATTGACAACTCAACTGCTAATACTTGCAAAAATTCTTTGGCTCCCCTTGTGTCGAATCTATAAATTTGGGTTGAATATTCTACCCTCGAAAATTGTTGCGATCCCCTATACTTGTGTGTTATCAAAGAAATACTCTCATGCTTCACTTAGATTAATTTGAGAGTTGGTATATTTTGAAGAAATATTCTCTCATGCTTCACTTGTATAATTTTGAGAGAAATAAAGAAAAATTATGCTCATGTTCTTCACCTAAATTTGTTTGAGAGCTTGTTACAAGCAATGGTAATATATGAAAATTAGTCCCAAAGTGATAGATAAGAGGGATGTAATAAAAACTTTCATGAAAGATCATTGGACAAAATAAACTTGATTCTTTGTAATAGTTTTGAGATATGATGATAGTAATATGTGAGTCATGTTGGTGAGTGTCGGTGTCAAAACCGGCGGATCTCGGGTAGGGGGTCCCGAACTGTGCGTCTAGGCGGATGGTAACAGGAGACAAGGGACACGATGTTTTTACCCAGGTTCGGGCCCTCTCGATGGAGGTAAAACCCTACTCCTGCTTGATTAATATTGATGATATGGGTAGTGCAAGAGTAGATCTACCACGAGATCGGAGTGGCTAAACCCTAGAAGCTAGCCTATGGTATGATTGTTGTTCGTCCTACATACTAAAACTCTCCGGTTTATATAGACACCGGAGAGGGCTAGGGTTACACAGAGTCGGTTACAATGGGAGGAGATTTTCATATCGTATCGCCAAGCTTGCCTTCCACGCCAAGGAAAGTCCCATCCAGACACGGGACGGAGTCTTCAATCTTGTATCTTCATAGCCTGGGAGTCCGGCCAAAGGTCTTAGTCCGGCCATCCGGACACCCCCTAATCTAGGACTCCCTCAGTAGCCCCTGAACCAGGCTTCAATGACGACGAGTCCGGCGCGCAAGTTTTCTTTGGCATTGCAAGGCGGGTTCCTCCTCCGAATACTTCATAGAAGATGTTGAACACCAGGGTAGTGTCCGGCTCTGCAATAAGTTCCACATTCCACCGTAGAGAGAATAGTATTTGTGTTAATCGGATCTGCTGACGTATTCCGCGGCGTGACATAATGCCACGGCCAGGCTTTTATTCATTTTATTGTTCTGCCTCAGCGCGTTTAGCGAGGCGGTTTCCTTGGCACGTCTTGTCAAAGCAGAGATCGTGTCCCCTTATTCCGGGATTCTCATCAATACGGGCGTGGGTAACCCAACCGCGCCATTAACCACGGCGCTTGGGAGATAAGCGAGTTTTATTAGGCCGGTAGGGGGGGCTCGTGATTTTGGCCGCCCATATAAGGGGATAAGAATCCGCCCTTTCCATTCAAGCCTTCTTCCTCCTCTACTTATCCGTCCCTGCCCGCTCGAGCTCCAGCGCCCAAGCCCGCACTTCCCACCTCAACCTTCTCCAACTATGTCCGGAGCGGGGGGTAGATGGATGGCCTCCTCCGTTACGGAGGGGAAAATAAAAAAACTGAGGAAGGCCGGATACTTGTCTAACGCCACCGTGCATTGGCTTCCAGATGTGGGGCAACTCATCCCCACCCCCAGGCCCCATGAGAGGGTTGTTTTTCTTCCCCATTTCCTCCGCGGACTGGGTTTTCCTCTTCACCCGTTCGTCCGGGGGCTCATGTTCTACTACGGCCTGGACTTCCACGATCTGGCCCCAAACTTCATCCTTAATATCTCGGCGTTCATCGTCGTGTGTGAGGCCTTCTTCCGCATCCAGCCCCACTTTGGCCTATGGCTAAAGATCTTCAGCGTCAAGCCGAAGGTTGTGAAAGGCCGACAAGCAAAATGCGGAGGTGCCATGGTGGGCAAGATAGCCAACGTCACCTGGCTCGAGGGTGCCTTCGTGGAAACCATCAAAGGGTGGCAATCGGGGTGGTTTTATATCACCGAGCCGCGTGACCCTAAGTGGGTAGTGGCCCCCGAATTTCGATCCGGCTTCCCCACCCGGCTCACATCTTGGAAAGAGATGGGTCTGTTGTGGGGCAATCTGGAAGAGGTGACCGGACTCCAAACCTGCGTCCGAGACCTGGTGACCAAGAAGGTCAAGCTTGTTAACGTGGTCCAGGTCATGCTCTTCCGTCGGATCCTCCCGTGTCAATGACAGGACTTCAATTTGTGGGAATTCGACCCGGCCCAGCACCAGACTCTATCCCGGCTCTTCGAAACGAAGCACGAGGACGCCTGGAAGGTGCTTTTCAAGAGTTCCGAGGTCCCCCCTCCCATCACCGAGGATCGCGGATTCTGCGCCAAACGTCAAGCCTCCGAAGTAAGCTTACATTTAGTCCCTTATGGGATACCCGAAGTTCATAGTGTGACTTTATGTGGGATCTAAACTCCCGTTCCTTTGACAGGACTAGAAGAGGACATCCGGACAGTTTGACTGTCCGGCTCCTTTCCCCGAAGGCCCGGCAGACACGCAATTAGCAAAGTTGTTGGTTCCGGCACCTCACATGGTGCCGGAGAAGAAGGCCAAGGAGAAGTCCACGGGGACCCGAAAGAGTTCCCGGTGTCCGCGGGCGTCGGATTTACCCGACAACCCCAACACTCCCTCCGCCTCCGAAGATGAGGAGGAGGAAGAAGAAGAAGAAGCCTCTCCCCCTCCAACGGGGGGAGGCACGAAAAGAAAGGCCGCCCCAACTAGGGAAGCCGGAGGGTCCAAGAAGGGGAAGAACCTTCTGCCGGACTACGCCCCCGACGCCGAATACGGCGGGGGGGAATGGCCATCCAGGGTCAAGCCCCTGGCCAAATCGTAAGTGTCTAGCTCCCCGAATGACTTATTGCATTCCTTTATCATTCGATAGCTTCTAACACCGAATCTAATTATGCAGTCCGCCCCGAGCTCAGCTTGGCGATTCGTCGAGCGGCTCTCTAAATTCGTCGGATGTGAATAGCGATTCACTTCCGACGGCCTCCTCCCCTCTCCCCACAGACGATGCTGAGGTGGAGTCCCGTAGGGAACAAAACCAGGAGGAGGCGGTCCCGAAGGTGCCACAAGGCAACCTTCCGGACTCTGGGCCCAAAGGGGGTAAAGCCCCAGAGGGATCTAAGTCCGGCCCCGGGCCAGACACTGCTTCGGAACCATCGGCGGTTCCGGAGTCCGACAGGCGGCGCCTTCATAAGAAGGGCAAGCCTACGACGCTGGCGACTTCCGTCCATCCGGAGGCACCGGACAATTTACTGGAGGCGCTTAACGGCGCCTCCATCGACGAGGAACACCGCACTGTTATGAGTGCGGTGATTCAGAAGGTTAAGTCTGCCAAGAGCGGGCTGACGGAAGCCTGTTCAAGCCTGTTAACGGGCTTTGAGGTATGTGTTCGAAAACATATATATATATATATATATATATATATATATATATATATATATATATATATATATATATATATATAAATGTTACCGCATAGATAGTAGCCCCTGATGCTCAGTTCGGTGTTCGGAAAGAAAAGCCGAGCTGAGGATCTAAAAAGATGTACGCAGGAGTCTAATAGAAATATGTCAATATGGGAATGCAGGCTGCGCTGTTGACCTCTGCCGCACTGCCTGCGGAGGTCAATGCATTGAAGGAAAGCCTCGAGCGGTCCGAGAGCGAGCTCGGCCGTGCCAAGAAGCAGCTTGAGGATAAAGAGGGTACATAGTACCTCCTGTAAATGTATATAGAAATACTTGGTTGCAAAATAATAACAAGACCAACGTTAATGTTGCAGGAGCCACGAACAAGGTGGCGACCCTGAAAGAGGCGGTCTCCAAGGCCGAGAAGAGTGCGGCCTTGGAGCGCACCGAGCGAGAGAAGCAGGAGGCGCGGGTGGCGAAGGTGCAGCAAGAGCTCCAGGCTCTCGTGGAAAAACATGAGAGTTTGGAGCGTGACTCGAAGACTCGAGAGTCCGAGCTTGCCTTGGCTCTTGAGAGTGCCAAGACCGCTAAGGCCGAAGCCCAAAAGGCCCTTCAGGAGATCGAGGCGATGAAGAAGATAGCGGCGGGTAAGGCATTCTTTGTGCAAAGCAAAAATATAAAAGTTAATTATCTCTTACTTACCCGAATCCGGAGCTCTCCAGGAGCGTTCGCCGATCTGCCTCGTAGTGTGTCTGACGCCGCCGCATACTACCGAGCCGAAGAGGGGAGCTCAATGGAAAAAGTGTTCTGGTCTCAGTATGCTGAGGCCAAACATCCGATGCCCCTGAGCGACCAGCTGAAGCAGCTGGTCGAGCTCCACAAGGTGGCTGAACAAGCCATGAAGGGCCTCATAGCTCGGTTGTGGCCTGGAGAAGTCATGCCTGGGAGCTACTTCGGTCTGGTGTGGCGGCTGGTGGACGCGTGTCCGTGGATTGAGGTCATCAAGCGCTCCGTTTGTATTGAAGGTGCCCGTCGGGCCCTTGCCCGTGCTAAGGTGCACTGGGGCAAGCTAGATGCGGAGAAGCTGTTGATGGATGCGCCACCGTCGGGCAAGGAGTATCGTACGCCCGAGCTGTATTATAATGGCGTTCTGAAGCGCGCCCGCCGTATAGCGGATGAGTGCTCCAAAGATGTAATATTTGAGTAGACTCGCATGTGTTATCCTGTACGCTGAAGCTTTGTTCATATGCGTTAAGCAACGCTTGTTGATTTAAAATATTACCTTCTGTGCGGCCGTTTATCAAATCTGAGAGATGCAAGTCGTCGGCTTCGACCCCCATGCCACGAGTGCTGGGGTGTTCGTGATAAACCTGAGCGCTCTTGTTCCCATTCTTGGGTCCATCTAGGGAGGCGTTCAGCACAACGAACCAGGCCGTCGGACTTATAATGCTTTATCACTCTCACTTAGCCATAGAATTCTATAATTTTAAATTTCGGTGAAGCCCCTAGTATTCGGAAGACCGATTTCGGGGCGCTATCCATGCCTAGGCCGGATAAGTCCGGTTCCTCGCTCGAAGCGGCATAAGTCTTTAAGGACTCGAAAAAACCTCGCGAACAGCGACCGGTCTCTCGCACTATCATGACAGTTAGTTTTAGCTTTCTCTACTGAGGTGTTAACCCAGCTCAACTGGCGCACAATCGCAGTAGTTCTCCCAGCGCTACCTTAGCCAACAATGAGGAACGTAAGGTACCAAAACATGGGAGCCGGGCAAACCCAACTATTGACCAAATACATGATTCGGAGCCGATGCATATAGTGCTATAAGTTCGGGGTGCCGAACTCATGAGAGTGTTCGGTCTTCTCACACCATGTTATGGGGTTTTGTAAGCCCCTGGTGTATTGTCCGCACCAAAGTGTACGGTTGCACAATGTCATGACTGAACATATTTGTAAAGAATAGATAAGTACAATAATAGGTAAGAGCTATATATTGTTTATTAAAAAAGGGCTGCTGCGAACGTAGAACGATACAAGAAGTGCGGTAAGCAAGAGATTGGAGTATTTGACATGTTCCCCTCCAGGGGCAAGCTGCGGGATTGTAAGTAAAACAGGTATTAAACTCGTTATAGAGACCACCTGGACTTTTGACGTGGCTTGTTCTCTCCCCTAGCTGTTGCATCGTGTGTTCGGCGAGTGTATTGCCGGACAGGCCTTCCGAATAGTTGGGTCCTGAAAGTGTATAAAAAGTAAATGGCGGAATAGTGAGCCCCTTAGTGTGGTTGAGCCGTCTTCTGGGCGTGCCGTTGTTGTGCCCCTCCCCTTATGCCCATGGTATCTCTAAGGCGTAGTTATGTACGCGTGGTACCAGTGTCGCCATTTGGCGGGGGCTGGGGTTGGGGCCGCACTGCTATGCTTGCTCGGGACGTGCCAGCCGGATTTGTTGTAGGTTACTTCGGGCTCACTTGACGTTGTCCGGACGTTTGATACCTGGGTTGGAGGATTGCCTGGAGAGGCTACTCTGTACTTCCGCCGCCAGGGCCGCCGTGTGCTCCTCCGTTCGGAGAGAGCATTTGGTGTTTCCATTTACCGTGATGACTCCGCGAGGTCCTGGCATCTTGAGCTTGAGATATTCATAGTGCGGCACCGCATTGAACTTCGCAAATGCGGTTCGTCCCAGCAGGGCGTGATAGCCACTGCGGAATGGGACTATGTCGAAGATTAACTCCTCGCTCCGGAAGTTATCCGGGGATCCGAAGACCACTTCAAGTGTAACCGAGCCTGTACAGCTGGCCTCTACACCTGGTATGACACCTTTGAAGGTTGTCTTTGTGGGTTTAATCCTTAAAGGATCGATGCCCTTTTTTGCACTGTGTCCTGGTAAAGCAGGTTCAGGCTACTGCCGCCGTCCATTAGGACTCTGGTAAGATGAAATCCATCAATAATTGGGTCTAGGACCAATGCAGCGAATCCGCCGTGACGGATGCTAGTGGGGTGGTCCCTTCGATCAAAAGTAATCGGGCAGGAGGACCACGGGTTGACCTTTGGGGCGACTGGCTCCAACGCATAGACGTCCTTGAGAGCACGCTTCCACTCCCTTTTGGGGATGTGGGTTGCGTATATCATGTTCACCGTCCGCACTTGCGGGGGGAATCCCTTCTGTCCTCTATTGTTCGGCGGCCGGGGTTCCTCCTCGTCGTCGCTACGCAGCCCCTTGTCTCTGGTTTTGGCACTTAACTTGCCTGCCTGCTTAAACACCCAACAATCCCTGTTGGTGTCGTTGGCTGGTTGTTCGGGGGTGCCATGTATCTAGCACGAGCATTCGAGTATCCGGTCTAAGTTGGATGGGCCCGGAGGATTTCTTTTGAATGGCTTCTTCCGCTGACCGGGTTTGGAGCCTCTGAATCCGGCATTGACTGTCGTATCTTCAGTATTGTCATCGTTAATGCGGCGCTTATGCTTGTTGCGACGTGACCTGCCGTTGTTATCCTTGGTATCCGAATTGCCGGGGCTCTTGGTTATGTTATTGCTACGAGCCAGCCAGCTGTCTTCTCCCGCATAGAAGCGGGTCATGAGCGTCGCGAGGGCTGCCATGGATTTCAGCTTTTCCTGTCCTAGGTGTCGGGCAAGCATTTGTCTCGGATGTTGTGCCTGAAGGCTGCAAGGGCCTCGGCGTCCGGACAACCGACTATTTGGTTTTTCTTTGTTAGGAACCGTGTCCAGAATTGTCTGGCCGATTCCTCTGGCTGCTGGATTATGTGGCTTAGGTCATCGGCGTCTGGTGGTCGCACATACGTGCCCTGGAAGTTGTCAAGGAATGCAGATTCCAGGTCCTCCCAACAACTGATTGACTCTGCTGGCAGGCTGTTAAGCCAATGTCGAGCTGGTCCTTTGAGCTTGAGCGGGAGGTATTTGATGGCGTGTAGATCATCACCACGGGCCATGTGGATATGAAGGAGATAATCCTCGATCCATACCGCAGGATCTGTTGTGCCATCGTATGATTCGATGTTTACGGGTTTGAAGCCCTCGGGGATTTGGTGATCCATTACTTCGTCTGTGAAGCATAGTGGGTGTGCGGCACCCCTGTACTGGGCTATATCATGACGCAGCTCGGACGAGCTTGGTCTGTTGTATTCGGCCGGGCCATACTTATTATGTCCGGCGTGACGGCTAGCGTCACGTGAAGCGGGGCGCCCAATCTTGTTTGCCTTGCCTTATTCTCCAAGATGTCTCGCAGGTTTGTTGCGTCTCCCTGTACTCTGGTATGTTTTGAGCGGTGTCGGGGTGCGGCTTGGGCTAAGGGCCTGAAGGCCTCTCTATCATGGCCACGAGGTGGCCGGTCGGGCGCATCGTACGCTGGTGATGTAGGTTTAGTTGCTTCCTCCTCAAGTTGGGGTAGCAGCCTGCGCTTTGGGTAGCTCTTGGATGGGCGTTCTAGTTTATATTCTTCGGCCGCTAGGACTTCGGTCCATCTGTCGGCTAGCAAGTCTTGGTCAGCTCTAAGCTGCTGCTGTTTCTTCTTGAGGCTGCTTGCTATGGCTACGAGCCTGTGTTTGAAACGCTCTTGTTCGACGGGATCCTCTGGCACGACGAATTCGTCATCGTCGAGGCTTGCCTCGTCTTCGGAGGAAGGCATGTAATTGTCGTCCTCATCCTCTTTGTCGGCCGCTCTCTCACGAGGGCCGGCTCCTTCATCCTCCTGCGCTGAATCTTGCTGGAGGGGGTTGTCTTCGGCATTGTCTGGCGTGTTGTTATCTCCGGTGCCAGAATCGTCGTTTTTGCTTTGGCGGGACTTAGAGCGGCGCCGCTGACGTCGGCGCCTCGGCTGCTTCTTGGAGGGGTCATCCTCCGTTTTCTCCTCGGCATCCCCCGCTTTAGGGGTGTCCACCATGTATATGTCATATGACGAGGTGGCTTTCCAGTTCCCTATAGGTGCTGGTTCTTGATCGTCTCCTTCATCGGCGTCCATGCCGTCGATGTCTTCGGAGTCAAAGTTGAGCATGTTGGTTAAATCGTCAACAGTGGCTACGAAGTGGGTGGTGGGTGGGCTTCGAATTTCTTCGTCGTCCGCATCCCAACCGTGTTGGCCATAGTTCGGCCAGGGCTCTCCTGTCAAAGAGAGAGACTTTAATGAATTCAGGATATTGCCGAAAGGCGAGTGCTGAAAGACATCCGCGGCGGTGAACTCCATGACCGGAGCCCAATCGGGCTTAATCGGAAGAGGTGCGGGATTTACGGAGTCCGGATCGGAGTCCGGCACCTTGGAGTCACGGGCCTTGCGAGGGACTAGGCTGGTATCCGGCTCTATCGCCGTAGAGGTTGCAGTTTCCGGGGCTGCGTCCAGCCGTCCGTCCCCGACTGATGTAGTGGGCTCCGAGCTAATGGTCGGAATGGACACCTGAGCGACGCTCTGGGCGTTGTCCGATGACCGAGCTAAATCATGCCCATCGTGACAGTGCGGCGCGCCCGGTCGTGGCTCGAATCCGTCGAAGATCAAGTCCCCGCGGATGTCGGCCGTGTAGTTCAAGCTTCCAAACCTGACCTGATGGCCAGGGGCGTAGCTTTTGATCTGCTCAGATGGCCGAACGAGTTGGCCCGCAGTGCAAAGCCGCCGAATACGAAGATCTGTCCAGGGAGAAAAGTCTCGTCCCGGACCGCATTGCGATTGACGAGCGAAGAAACCATCAGGCCTAAAGGCGATGACACAGAGGAACTCTCAACGAAAGCACCAATGTCAGTGTCAAAACCGGCGGGTCTCGGGTAGGGGGTCCCGAACTGTGCGTCTAGGCGGATGGTAACAGGAGACAAGGAACACGATGTTTTTACCCAGGTTCGGGCCCTCTCGATGGAGGTAAAACCCTACTCCTGCTTGATTAATATTGATGATATGGGTAGTACAAGAGTAGATCTACCACGAGATCGGAGTGGCTAAACCCTAGAAGCTAGCCTATGGTATGATTGTTGTTCGTCCTACGGACTAAAACTCTCCGGTTTATATAGACACCGGAGAGGGCTAGGGTTACACAGAGTCGGTTACAATGGGAGGAGATCTTCATATCGTATCGCCAAGCTTGCCTTCCACGCCAAGGAAAGTCCCATCCGGACACGGGACGGAGTCTTCAATCTTGTATCTTCATAGTCCGGGAGTCCAGCCAAAGGTCTTAGTCCGGCCATCCAGACACCCCCTAATCCAGGACTCCCTCACTGAGTAATTATGCTTTAGTAAGAATATTGGTGTTAAGGTTTGTGATTCCCTATGCAAGCACGAAAGTCAATAGTTATGCAATGAAATTACATCCTACTTGTGGTGCAGTATTCGGTGTTAGTTATGCTTAATACTTGTTTATGAAAAAAATTGTTTCTTGGTTGGTTGCTTCTCAATCTATTTGCTAGCATATTCATTTGTACTAAATGGGATTACAACTTCTGCATCCAAAATCCTTAGACCAATTATGCCATATTAGTCCACCGTACCTACCTATATGCGGTATTTTCGTGTCGTTCCAAGTAAATTTGTATGTGCCAACTCTAGTTTTCAAAATGAATTTCCTTTTTGTGTGCCCATACCGCTCATGAAGCGGCAGGGGGTGGCCATTATTTTTCCATGCTAGATGTGTTATTCTCAAGATGAGTGTTTATTTACTTGTCATTGCACGAGAGTGTGGCGGTAATAGGGATGCCCAGTCCTGAAATAAAAAAAATGTTGACAAATAATATATTCTTTGGAAACTGTTGGTATGGAAGGTACCCGTGGATACAGCTAGCCATGGATTGTGAAAGAATGGTAGAAAAAGGAATAAACTTTACTTTATGTTTGGGAACTGCCTATGATGTATCTAGCATGGAAAGTATTGGGAATTATTCGGTCGTTTTCGTTGACGGGAAAGGCATGCCTCTCGAAATATTTTATCTCTCAATTTAAACTTTAGCTCTGGCACCTCTACAAATCTCGGCTTCCCTCTGCGAAGGACCTATCTATTTACTTTATGCAATTTTTATTTTATTTGAGTCTCCATCTTCTCTTATAAAGCACCAACTAGGGAGCACTCACTAGTGGAAAAAGGCCCATTTGTCCCGGTTCCAGAGGGCCTTTAGTCCTGGTTCTGAAACCGGGACTAAAGGGTCGAGACTAAAGCCCAAACCTTTAGTCCCGGTTTGCTTACGAACCGGGACTAAAGGAGCTCCATGTGGCCGCTGTCTGGAGACACCTTGGTACCACCAACCGGGACTAAAGGAATTTTTTTGAAATTTTGTTTTTCTTATTTTTTTTCTTGTTTTCAAATTTCTGAATTATTTGACAATTTAATCTCTAATCACCGCTAACTGCTCAATTATGAACCACTCATTCCAAATCGTCTAACTTCCCGGCAGGTCACCCCTCTCACTACTCCAGCCTGAGCACGCTTAACTTTGGAGTTCTATTCCCCCTAGTTTCCAAGTCTGCATTTATTGTTTTCCTGACAATACTAAGTTGTAAATCCTATTAACCCTTAAGAGTTGAGCATTAAGCACTGTTTGAGTTTGAAACTATTATTCTAAAAAACAATAATTATTTAGTAACACTATTATTTCTTGAATGAGTAGTTTGACCATAGTTTTGACCACAATTTAACCAGATTTGGCCATAGTTTGACCAAAAGTCAAAAAAACAACAAATAATTATTTATTAACACTAATATTTCTTGAATAAGTAGTTTGACCATAGTTTGACCATAGTTTAACCAGATTTAATGAAAAGTCAAAAAACTGAAATTTGAGGATTCTAAAAATTTGCAAACAGGCCTACGGCTATCAAAATCGGATGCGGATTTTTGTGCTGATTTTTTTATCTATTATGCTTTTTTCAACATCGTATCCAAAAGATATGGCTGTTTTACTTTTTCATGACACTTTTTTGCAAAACATGTCCAAATTTAAGTTTTTAAATTTTCCTAACTAGTAGATATAGTAACATAACTACATCTCGAAGGATTTTAATATTTGAAGTTTTTATCATTTTCTTTTGTTTTTTACAAAACTGAAAAGGCGATACACTTGGGGGGGTAGAGTTTGAAACTTTAGTCTCGGTTTGAGACACGAACCGGGACTAAAGGGCATCGCACCCTTTAGTCCCGGTTCGTGTCTCAAACCGGGACTAAAGGTCCCATTTGAACTAGGACTAATGCCTTCCCAACGCCTTAGCCGCTCGAACCAGGACTAATGCTCACACTAGTCCTGGTTCCTGATGCAACCGGGAGTAATGTGTACATTGAGCTTTGACCAAAGCCCTGTTTTCTACTAGTGACTATGATCATAATTGAACATTGGGTGTAGCTAATATTCAAGTGTGTTTCATGAATGGATCAATGATTGAGCATGATGGGCTAGGGATAACTTTCTTTACTATTGATATTTTGAAAGACATGGTTGCTTATTGATATGCTTGAGTAGAAGTCTTCATGTCAAATATAGACTATTTCTTTGAATCATCTAAACGTCCAAATATCCATACTACAAAAGAAAAGAATATGTGATGAACATGTTAGGCGGCATTCCACATCAAAAATTCTGTTTTTATCATTTACCTACTCGAGGACGAGCAGGAATTAAGCTTGGGGATGCTGATACGTCGTCAACCGATATATCATATTTTATTGTTCCATGCTATTATATTATCATTCTTGGATGTTTTATTCATTTTATAGCAACTTTATATCATTTTTTGGGACTAACCTATTAACATAGTGCCAGTGCCAGTTGCTGTCTTTTGCTTGTTTTTTACTTCGTAGAATATCAGTACCAAACGAAGTCCAAATGCCACGAAACTTTTTAGAGATTTTTTGTGCCCAGAAGACAACTTGGGAGCCAAGGAAGTGCACGAGGGAAGTCCCGTTGGGCCCACAAGACACCAGGGCGTGGTAGAGGCCCCTGGCAAGCCCTGGTGGATTATGGGGTCCACGGAGGTCCTTTCCACCGCCTCTCAGTTCTATAAATACCCAAATATTTCAAAAACCGTAGGGGAGTTGACGAAACACAATTACAGCCGCCGCAAGTTCCAGAACCACGAGATCCAATCTAGAGCCCTATTCCGGCACCTTGCCGGAGGGGAACACGATCACGGAGGGGTTCATCATCCTCATTGGTGCTCCTCCGATGATGCGTGAGTAGTTCACCATAGACCTACGGGTCCGTAGGAAGTAGCTATATGGCTTCTTCTCTCTTTTTGATTTTCAATACAAAATGTTCTCCTCGGTGTTCTTAGAGACCTATTTGATGTAATGACTTTTTGCAGTGTGTTTGTTGGGATCCGATGAATTGTGAGTTTATGATCAGATCCATTCGTATCCATACATGATTATTATAGCCTCGTATTTCTTCTTCGATATTTTGGTTTTGTTTGGCCAACTTGATTGACTTATCTTGCAATGGAAAGAGGTGCTTTGCGATGGGTTCGATCTTGCAGTGTCGTCACCCAGTGACAGAAGGGGTAACGAGGCACACATGTATCGTTGCTATTAAGGATAAAAAGGATGGGGTATTACTACATGAATATATCTTGTCTACATCATGTCATTTTTCTTATTGCATTACTCCGTTTCTCCATGAACTTAATACACTAGATGCATGCTGGATAGCAGTCGATGTGTAGAGTAATAGTAGTAGATGCAGAATCATTTCGGTCTACTAATCTTGAACTGATGCCTATATGCATGATCATTGTCTTGGATATCCTCATAATTATTTGTTCTTCTATCAATTTCCCAATAGTAATTTGTTTACCCACCGTATGCTATTTTCTCGAAAGAGGCCACTAGTGAAATCTACGGGCCCCGGATCTATTTTCTATCATATTGTTTCCAGATCTATTTTTTCAAAAATCCAAAAATACCTTGCTGCACTTTTTCTTTATTTAGTTTATTTTGTGTTTTTCCAAGATCTATTTACCCAATCTTATACAATTTTAACTATCTTAATACCGAGGGGGGATTGACAACCCCTCTTACGCGTTTGGTTGTAAGTATTTGGTGTTTGTGTGCAGGATCCGCTTACATAGTGTTGTTTGGTTCTCCTACTGGATTGATAACCCTGATTTTATAACTAAGGGAAATACTTACCGTTATTGTGCTGCATCATCCTCTCCTCTTCGAGGAAATACCAACGCAGATACAAGCAATCATATTCATGTTAGAATTGTATTGACCGGAAACTTAAATGCATGTGTGGATACATAAATAACACTGTGTCCCTAGTGAGCCTCTACTACACTAGCTCATTGATCAAATATGGTTAATATTTCCTAACTATAGACATGAGTTGTCATTTGGTAACAGGGTCGCATCATTAGGAGAATGTTGTGATGGACAGACCCCAACCGTAAGCTTAGCATCAGATTGTATCACTTTGTTATTTGCTACATTTTTTTCATGTCAAGTATCTGTTCCTTAGACCATGAGATCATGTCGATCCCTAATACTGGAGGAATACCTTGTGTGTTATCAAACACACTTAGTAACTGGGAGATGCTGTTAGTCTAACTGATCTGGGCGTCCATGCACCGAATCTAACTGGTCTGGGGCCATTATGGCAGAACCGCCCCGGCGCTGCCGTAACTTTGTCATAGTGATGCTGGTAGTCGAACAGAGCGAAGAAATCCTCCTGGAAGTGAGAAACAACCTTGACACCACTGACCCCAAATTGCACGCAGATGGCTTCTTGGATCTCGGCGCTCATCGAGGGCATGTTTCCCCCAAGCTAGAGGAAGGCACCCAGGGACGCCATGCGTGCTGCATTTGCCTCCATCTCCGGCGAGGAAACGATCACCATGTTCTCCTCTTCAGGGCGTAGCGACGGGTCTCCCACCCGAATGTCACGGTGTGACATGGCGCATAGCACAGGTCCAGCAGGGGGTGTAGCAGGTCGATGGAGCGCGTTCCCAGTAGCAATCACCGAAGCCGATGGAGAGGACAAAGGGGAGGGGAATGGAGTGTTGGTGTTGGAGTTGTGTCGAATATTGTGTACAAGGTAGGTTACAGTTGGACTTGTAGTTGTACCGTGTTTACATAGGATGTGGAGTCGTGTCGTAGTAGGACACTTGTATCCTAGGCCTCTCTTATATAGCGGGGGTAGACACACATTGTAACCTATGCCAACATAATAGCACCGGAACGCAAGGGAAGCCGGCGGCATGTGCCGATGTGCAGGGCGACCGGGTGCGGTATTGTAGCGGTGTCATGAGGAGGAGCGCCCATAGTCAGGCCCCGGGGATGTAGCCATATCGGTGAACCTCGTTAACAAATCTCGGTGTCGTGCCTCGTGTGATTGCTTGGTCCTCGGATGATCGACGGAGTGCCTCGAATTTATTCTAACAAGTGGTATCATGAGCTAGGTTGTTCGAAGGCTGTGAGTTGTTGATATAGAGGAAGTATCGAGTCTGAAATTGCAGCCGGCAGCGGCGTGGTTCTCGACGAGATTGAAAAAGATAGGGACAATATTCTGCCGAAGCAATTAGGTGAGTTCATCGTCGGTGTTGCAGATCAGCGGATGTTGGTCCTTGGAATCTTTGTGGAGCAATCGAGAGGCAGTAGCACAGGTTTGGCAGATCGAATCGGTACGCAGGCGGTGAATCCAACAAATTGATCTCGGCGAGTTTGACTTGAGGCGCGTGGGCGTATGCCACCTGCTAGGTAGACGTGCGGCGATCGATCACCCGATCGGGCGAGCGTACTGGCGACGGCCTAGCTTACGGGCGTACCTCTATACTGATGGGATCGTTGGCTGTTTGCTGGCCCATGGCCAGTGTGGAGGCTGCGTGCGTACAGGTACTACGTTAGATTTGTTTTGAGAAAAAAAAAGAGATCTGCAGCACTACGGTAATTGACGTGGCAAGGACAGCAATTGGATAAGGAAAGAGGAAGCAATGAGAGTTGTGGAGTCATGCACTTGGTGCGGCTACAGGAGCTACCATGGAAGCGATTTGTTTTTTTTCTTTGATGGATTGCTAATTGCACACCGTGTTTTACTGGGAGGTGGGCAGGTTGGAAACATGCACATAAGTCTCGAAGGAGTCTGAAATGTGTGTGTGTCAGGATCATATTCTACAGGGCGTCGAGCAATGCACGTGGTGTGTTGGGCTAACACGGCGTGAGGTGGAGTATGGTTACAGTCGGACTACTTCGGCTGGGTCGAACTAGATAGTCTCACGGATCGATGTGAGTCGGTTGGTACAGAAGACGGTGCTTGGATCGGCGACAGCGACATAGGAGCGTGATGCTGATGGTGACCAACTTCTGGGCGTGGAAACACGTGGCGCAGGCTCGAGGCCTTGTGTGGCTTCGGCAAGACTACGACGCGGGGTTGATTCAAGACGGCGCACATGAGAGCTTCAAGTCGACGGGGCGCGTGGGTGGACTAATCATCTACCATGAAGTCATGTTGAAGGTGGAGCTGGAGTCTGGAGGACTTCACTCGGTGCTGATTGAGGGGCTACGGCGTAAGTGCACAGAGAGTCGAAGCCTATTCAGCGGGAAAAGCGAGTGACATGCAGTTTGGACTGGAGCCCAGTGGTCTGATGGAAGCGTGAAACTTGTCATCGGTCGGTAATGATCGGTGGTACTCTGCAGTGGGGGTTGAGGGGTGTGGTTTCGCGACCCTTGAGACTCGACCAGGACAGCGGAGGCTCGACGCAGTAATAGCGGCGAGGCATGCGGTAATGCACGGGACATGGAGATGGGCCAGGGCTCTGGTGGTCATACATGTGGCGAGACAACTGTGAATTTGACTCGGAATGACTACAAACAACGGTGAAATTCCTTCATGTTTCAGACAGGCGGTCAAGAAAGGAGCGGTGATGTTGAGTTCAGGTAACTCTTATGCGTGACACCCAATATGTGAGTTGTTCACTTTCACGCAGGTCAGTGATCGGTGTGTGATGGCGTTGGACGGATACTCTGGAAGTTGGGAGCACAAACTAGAGTAACAAGGAACTTAATTTTGCTCAAGTGTTGACGGTGGTCATGAAAAGAAGGGCCTACAAGTTGCAGGTGGAGTCGTATGGAGTCTTTGGAGTAGCTGTGGTGCTCATGGAATAAGCTCAAGTCCAATGTACATGGAAGTTTGACGCATTGACGAATTCAAGGTGGTGGAGAATATTCGCCAAGGTGGAGTTTGTTGGAGTTGTGTCGAATATTGTGTACAAGGTAGCTTACAGTTGGACTTGTAGTTGTACCGTGTTTACATAGGATGTGGAGTCATGTCGTAGTAGGACACTTGTATCCTAGGCCTCTCTTATATAACGGGGGTAGACACACAATGTAACCTATGCCAACATAATAGCACCGGAACGCAGGGGAAGCCGGCGGCATGTGCCGATGTCCAGGGCGACCGGGTGCGATATTGTAGCGGTGTCATGGGGAGAAGCGCCCATAGTCAGGCCCCGGGGATGTAGCCATATCGGTGAACCTCGTTAACAAATCTCGGTGTCGTGCCTCGTGTGATTGCTTGGTCCTTGCATGATCGACAGAGTGCCTCGAATTTATTCTAACAGTTGGTGCAGCCCCTCGCCCTATGTCCAAACTGCCTGCAGCGCCTGCATGTGAAGGGGTTGTGGCAGTCCGCTTTGCAATGGCCGGTGAAGAGGCAGCGGTGGCACTCACGATCCCTCAGCTTGATGAAATTCTTCTAACCCTGGGGAGGGTCCCTCAGCTTGTCACGGTCCCTCAACAAGGTAAGGTTCCCAACAGGTCTGCATTGAAGGCGAACCTCACCTTGTTGGGAACCTTGACAACCTCGGAGGCGACCGCATCAACTGCGGGCAGAGGATGGGCAGCCTTCAGCCGCAGATCTGGAGCGGCATCCAGCAGCTGCGGGAAGAGCGAGGCCACCAGCTCCTGTCCCAGGAACTGCGGCGATGGGAAACTAGGCGGGAACCGCGGCGAGGACATGGAGGCGCTGAGCGGAGAAGCAGAGCCGGCGGCAGCAGTGGGGGTGGCTGCGGGCGCTAGAGTGACGTGCCGCACGAGCGTGGGAGCGAACATGACTGAGGCAGGTGTGTCGGAGGCAGGTGTGTCGGAGGCAGGTGTGTACTCATTGTGCTTGATGTTTCATTTGAGTTAATAAAATTCATTTGTTATCAAAATAAAAATATATATACAGCTTGAGAAGTAGCGTGGTTTTTCGTTCTTGGCACCACATGTCATGCGCTTGTCCATCGTCCACGCGCCATCTGTCCGGGATTATTATATTGCTTTGTCATGGGCCAACTGAAGGATTTGTAGAGGATCTACATCGCCAAATACTACAAGACACAGCACAAGAGTATTACTGCGGCTCCATCGGAATCTCAGAAGGCGCAGCGGGCACGCACTCGCAGCCTCCCCCGCTCCGCATGGCCCTAAGCGAGTGGTACGAGCGTCCGGTCGGCCGATTTTCGTTAGCATTTCACTCTGTTTCTTCACTCGTTTCTGATCTTCTGATCCGTTTTGCTGCAGGAGGGACTGGGCGAACCTCGCCGATGGGCCGGCGGGTCTGGTTGCCGAGTGCGTCCTCGCCAACGACGTGGCTGACTACGTCCGCCTCCGCGCCGTGTGCCACCCTTGGAGGACGGACCCGCGGGTGTACGGCCTTGACCGGCGCTGCCATCCTCGGCAGTGGATCATGCTCCAGGAGAAACTCGCCCCTTCCCACCGTCGTCGCTTCTTCAACGTCTCCACCGGCGAGTGCATAAAACTTGATCTACCAGAGCTCCGCGACCACGAAACACTTGGGCGCACGTCTGAGGGCCTCCTCTTCCTGCTCTACAAGCGCGCCAACATTCGACTACTAAATCCGCTCACGCGCCACCTCGAAGAGCTCCCGCCACTGATCACGCTGCTGCCTCCTTACCGGTACACCTATCTTATCGGGTTTCCTCATTTCGAACAACACATGACAGCGTGGGGCTGCGGCATTACCAATGATTCCGTGGTCGTGTTGTATTTACACAAACTTCACATCCTGTCCATCGCCAAACCCGGCCTAAGAACACTAAAGGTTTGGACGGATGGCTTTTGTATGAAACCGATGTCCAGCGCTCATGGAGGTGGCTGCCGAGCTGTGTAGACCACTTTGCTCAACTTTTCATAGCATGCACATGGTGGACAATGGCGGGGAGCTAATGCTGGTGCACCGCATGCTTAGGAGTAGCCCTAGGAGGTTCGACTACAACCTGTATCGACTGGATTTGGACATGGGGAAACTGATCCCGGCAAACAGTTTCAATGAACGTGCACTGTTTATGGCTAGACATTGCTCTCTTTCCGTGTCCACAGAAGTTTTTCCCTCCATTAGTTCTGACACTATCTACATGAGCTTCGATATGGATGAGAGAGTGGGTATGCAAATTCAAGCCTACAATGTTGTCGATAGAGGTACCCAACTTGCAAGCTACATCCTGAACACCTTCATGGCAGCGCTGCCATCGCCGCATACCCTTGTTGACTGTCTCTCTTTGTGCAATGTTGTCAAACTAAATTGCAAACACTTAGCATCAGTGATTTGAGTTGTATTTGTTCTCGTTTAGCTATTGTGCCGGCATGGACAGGCTATATACAAGCAATTGTCCCAGAGGCTCGACCTTCCATTGTAATCACATGTGTAGGAGGATGTGCCTAATTGAAGGCTTGTATTTTCTTCCACCAATTCATTGAGATGCAAAATCTTTTACATTTTCTCAGAAAAAAAACTGGTTCTTCATTGTCTACATATGAACAAATATTTTGCTTAATTTTAACTCTGGCACGACATCAGGTTTGGGTTACAAGATCTCGATTCAAACATCTAGTGTTCTATTAATACCAAGTCTAGTGGTAACCTTGTACGCATTCATGGCGAACGAAATACAGTCTAACATACGATCCATCCAATAGTTTTTTCTATATGTATTACAATGGGCATCCATTCCCCACGAACTGAACACGAGTGTACAATTGACACCTAGGTTTAATATCCGAAAACTCCAGAATTTTTTAAAAATTTCTGGTATTTTTAATGCTTTTTACATATAAGGGTGTGTGGCACCCGAGAGGCATCTCATTATATTTTGGTCCTATATAGGTGAAAGGAAATGCACAATGCCTACAGCAAACAGGATCTCCTCGAACAATGAGCTTTAATTAGTGTACCGATACATGTGCAATGCACATTTTTTTTTCAAAAATAAACTATGTAAACATAATGTCATCAAGTTTTCTTTGAGGTTAGTATTTTTCCGAAAAAGAATAGGGAAATCATTCCCTTCCACCGACCGATCTTGGCGAAATGATTCCCCGCCGCCGCCGCTTACTCAACCTCTCCACCGGCGAGTGCATAAAAGCGGATCTGCCGGAGCTCCATGACCACCACGCGCTCGCCCTCACCTCAGAGGGCCTCCTCGTCCTTCTCCACCAGCTCAACCATGTCCGACTACTCAACCCGCTGACGCGCCAACTCACGGAGCTCCCGCCACTGGCCACCCTGCCGCCGCCGCACCTGTACTCCCGCCTTTCCGACAGCAGTCTTGATCTGAAGTTCTGAACCATATTAGAGCGTGGGGCTCTGGCATTACCAGTGACTCCACATCATTCGTGTTGTCTCTCTACCTCGACGGGTTCCTCATCATTGGCATTGCCAAGCAAGCCTGGCGATGAGCATTGGACACTGGTTCAGAGCGGATATTTTCGAGGTACAGCTCCCTTGATGTTCTTAGGCCGCTTGTACTACACCACAGAGGACAATCTCATGGTGCTGGAGACGAGGGCAGATCGGCGACCACGGATGAAGGTGGCTGCCAAGCTGCGGAGGCACGTTTGTAGGACGGCGGGTACCGCGCACCTCGTAGACGACAACGGTGGAGAGTTAATGGTGGTGCACCGCATGCTTTCTCGTTCACATAACTCAAGGTACAAAGTGTATCGACTGGATTTGGATAACGAGAGACTACTCCAGGTCAGGACCTTGAGCAGCGAGCGGGCGCTGTTCTTGGGGATGCATTACTCTTTCTCGGTGTCCAC
The DNA here is from genome assembly GCF_002162155.2 of Triticum dicoccoides. Classification (NCBI taxonomy): domain Eukaryota; kingdom Viridiplantae; phylum Streptophyta; class Magnoliopsida; order Poales; family Poaceae; genus Triticum; species Triticum dicoccoides. The sequence continues at coordinate 617,267,557 of NC_041389.1, forward strand.
CAGGGTTTTCCCCTCCATTTGTGGTGACGCTGTCTATTTTAGCTTTGATTTTCAGGAGAGATTTGATGAGCACATTGAGGCCTACTGTCTCATCGACAAAAGCAACAAGCCGGCAGACTACATGAATAGTTTTCACTTCCGTGGTTTCTCAAAAAAAAAAAAGGCTCTTGCTCGTTTTCACTTCCTTTTATGAATAAGCTTCGCTGAATTATATCTGTATACACCTCTTGCATGAATAGTTTATCAGCCTCGTTAGGCACTAATATGTGCTAATCCCTCCGTCTCATATATTATGGGATGGAGGGAGTATTTCACAGCCTCTATTCAAGAGTTCGAATGTCGAATTTTGTGTTGGATTCCTGTGGTAACATTGTTCATGAATGTGCTGCCTCGGAACATTCCTGATATACACGAAGAAAGCAAATTCTGCTCAGTGTCTTCAATGGGCAAGGAACCCGATGAAGCACAACATACAATGGAAGTTGAAAAAACAATGGCATGAGCCTAATTCGTATACGAGGGATGGTAGAGAGTAAAATGGCAACACAAATTTTGGATAGTAAATAAGTATCATTGAAATTAGCAAGAATTTCCATACAAAATATCATGAAGTACGCACAGGATATGTATACGCTCTCTGAATATTTGAATGAATAACAATCTACAATATAGTATTGCACTTCATCCATGAACAACCAGGACAGGTGCTTAAATTCGGCTTCAGACAGAACACCTCAAGAAATTATAAGAACAAAAGTTACATGCTTCGTTTCACGCATCATGTGATGCAGAAGCTTATGAATTACATGGGCAGTCTTATGATTCTCTCAAAATAATGTTTCATAATTCTACACCATCACAAGAATCATCCCATGTGTGTGTTCTGCCTTTTCCTGACATCGTCTCACAGCAGAGCGAATCATAGATAGCCGAACAATTCCGATCCTAGTAAACCTCAACGTGCCATTGCTTGTTCTTCTTGAGCTGTGAGAGCTTCTGATCCCAGCTCTCCCCTCTCTGCTCTGCCACCTTCTTGAGTGTATCCTGAATCCCTGGCATCATTCCTTTCAAACCACAGAAGTAGATGTGTGCACCGCCATCCAAAAGCTTGAAAATCTCATCGCTGTACTCCTCAATCTTGTCCTGAACGTACATCTTGCCGCCACTCTTGTTCTTCTGCTCCCTACTTAGTGCTTTGTCGAACCTACAAATTCAACACACTCAATTATATTATATTCAACTAGTTTATTCAAGTGGTGGCACACCCAATCTACGATGACGGAACCATCCATGTCAATAACAAAATGGCGGTTGGGGCGTGTGTAAAGATAATAAAAGAAACAGAGGGTATGGAGATGGAAGAGGTCTAATAACCTGAAATTGTCTGGATACTGCTTCAGGTAGCTTGTGAATTCTTCGTCATAAAGAAGGCTGTCCGAATTAGCCACACCAAGGAAGAGCCAAGCCAGGCCACCAAATCTGAAATTTGGAACATCTTCCATGAACATGCGGCGTAGGTACCCGCGGTAGGGAGCAACACCAGTGCCAGTGGCAATCATGATATGGGTTGCATTTGGATCAGTCTCAGGTAGGAGCATTATTTTGCCAGAGGGACCTGGGGTCAGAAAGAAATGACAGTGAGATGCATAAACTTTAGAACATCCATCATATGCCATGAACTATGAGTATACACAATTCTACCAGAAAGAGTATGTGCATACATGTTTGGTTTGTATCTCGGAACAGGAAGCAGCACATTGTTTGAAGGGCATTTATTATATGCATCGAAATTAGACTTTTATCCAAAAATAATAATCAAGTACGACAAAACTATTAGAACAGATCCAGTTGGCAGCAGCCAGCAGGACAGAAAGAAGGTAGCTATTTATTTTTATTTTTGATCAAGAAAGAAGGTAGCTATTAGTGTCAGCGATAGCCATATACTCCCTCCGTCCCAAAATAATTATCTTAACCTTAGTACAACTTTGTACTAAAGCTAGTACAAAGTTGAGACACTTATTTTGGGACGGAGGGAGTATGTAAGAGGCTCTTGGATACAAAGGATTTATTATTTGTCTGGCTAGTGCGTCAGAAGTTACCCCCAAAAAATAGTTGCTCTTATTGAGAACATACACTGTAAACCAGTGGCACTGTGAAAAATTCCCCTCTTTCTTAATGTTATGGAAGAATGGCTACTCCCTGCTCCATCTTAATTTACATCCTACACAATGTGTATATATGTCTAATGCTCTTTTTGTCAAAGGATTCAGAAATAGATGGTTTAAGACAAATGAACTTTAGGAACATGTAAACGAGAAAACTTAGCCCTTTTAGAGTTAGAGGCGCTCATATAAAACTGCTAACACACAAGAAAGCCTTTGCATCCATCTAAAAGAAAGCAACCAACCTGTCATCTGAATCTTGTCCCCAGGCTTTGAGTTGCATAGGAAATTACTGCAGACACCATTCTTCGAGGGGTCCTCCTTGCCAGTTTCAGGATCATAATAAACTGCACGGCGAACACATAAACTGGCAGTCTTCCCGTCAAATGAATCCCCATACCTAGTAGATGCAATGGAATACAGCCTGACATTCTGTGGGTTTCCAGGCTTCTTTGGGTTCTCTCCCTGATAGATGCACACAAGGTTCAATGAGCAATGAAGATGGGTGGTGAAAACAAGGATGGACGACAGCAAGGTAATGAATAGATATTTGGTACTTGAATTAACCTAAAGATGGTGAAAACATGGACGACAGGAAATGCTATGAACAGACATGTGGTACTTGAGTTAACCTAAAGCAATTCTCCTACACAAAGCATCAAGCAGCATACTCAAATCAATGTCTATAAATTTGAACATAATTCAAGTACAGCATAACTTGATATGTTTATCCTCTTATTTAATAATACAACCCCTGTTCTGTTCAGTATTCAGTAAGACAGACAAGAGGATGAAAGAGAAAGTGGTTGAAATGGCTAAACGCTTACTGGAGGAATAATCCTAAGGTAATTCTCCTAGAATAAAATCAAGCAGCATAATCAAATCAATGTCTATAACTTTGAACATGATTTTTTCAGTACAGCACAACTTGATATGTGTATCCTCTTATTTAGTAAGACAAAGAGTCCCCTGTTCAGTATTCAACAAGACAGAGGATGAAACTGAGTAAGTGATGGAATGGGCTAAACGCTTACCGGAGGAATGATTCCATAGCTCTGCCCCTCCCAGTACGGCACATTGCCACCATGGTCGATGACGACATGGCACGTCTCTCCCGGGGCGTTAGGCCCTACCGCCCGCTCAACCGAGACGATGGTGGCCGTGTAAGGCCCCTTGGGCTTGTAGGTGTTGAGCGGCGGCTCCTTGGCGCTCTCCAGGTCGAGAGGCGCGACAGAAACCTTGCTCTTGCTCGACTGCTGGACAGCCCGGCAGACATGCCTCGGCTGCGCCGCGGCCTTGCTGTCGCACGCCAATGCGGTGCCGATCCATGATTTGGTGCCGAAGCTGAGACTGTTGATGCCCTGAAGTGTAACAAAAGGTGAAATCAGCATACTGTTGATGTTGGGGGCGCCGCTGAAAAGGCTGTGAGCTGGGGCTCCACGGCATAGCAAAGCAAGAGCCTTGAATAACTACTGAATGTGCATGTACTAGTACTGCTATGTACTAGTATGTCTTATTTGTAAGTTATACATACTAGCTAATCTCTGCAACCAAAGCAAGAGCGCTGAAGAATTACTACTGAATGTTGCATCTACTACTACCAGTACAAGTGTGTCTATTCGCAGGTGATACTAGCTAATCTGTGCAGTCCAGATACCATATAGCAGGAAGCCAAAGCCGCAGCTAGCGCTATCGAATCTCGTGCCTAAAACTGCTCCCACTGATTCATGCACTAGCACAACACGATTGGCGCTGCGTAAAGGGATATGGAGACGCACCTGGATTCCGGAACCACTGACGGCGCGGTCCGAGGGCGCGGAGAAGGCCACCTGCAGAGGGAGAGAGGGAAACGGTGAGAACACGGCGGCCGTCGCCCAGGAGCGGGACGGGGTCGGCGCGGGCGTACCTGGGACGCGGCGGCGGTGGCCATGGCCGACGGACGGGCGGATGGTTCGAGGAAGGGGAGAGGGGAGGAGGGGTTTTGATCTGGGGAAAGGTGGGGGGGGAGGGGGCGGCGGGTTTATAGGGGGGATCGGAGCCGGAGGAGCGAGAGAGAGAGAGAGCCCTTGAGGCGACGGAAGGGACGGCGACGTCCGTCCGCTGCTGGGGTGCTGGCTGCTGGGGGTTGGTGACGGCGACGCTAACCAAATCAAATCATCAATCGCCCCCTAAACTTGCCTAAATTATTCTGGATCGTTGATTATTAGATTAATCGCTGGATCTCTGATTAGTAGATTAGCCAAGTCTCGTAGGGGGTTGCGTGGCTGCTTGAAATGGCCTCGTGGTGGCCGTGAAGGGCCGGCCAGCTTGCATCGCTTCGCAAAGTCAGACGTGCAACCCGGCTCGGCGCTCAGGTCAGGTGCATGCATGAATCAGCACAGGTGTGCCTGTGTAACTGCACACCTCCTGGCCGCCCCCAAAAACCAGGGGGACGGGGCAGGTCCGCATAAGAATGTCCTGGGCGTGCCACTAAACCTGGGCATGGGCAGCTTGGCCCGAGCCCGGCCCGAAAATCCCGGGCCGGACTGGGCCGGGCTTGTCACTCGGGACGGTCTTGGGCTTCAGTTTACAGCCCCAAATTAGCCTGGCTCTTGGGTGGATCCTTTTTCACCAGCTTTGTCTTTTTTTTTCAAAAAAAATTAATTCGATTCATTCATCAACTATCAAGACAGTATGAAGAATATTAAAAATAACAAAATTTATCCAGATCCGTAGACCAACTAGCGACAAAACTTGCAAAAGGCACACACGCCGTCCCTCCCCCTCCAGAGTCAGACAAACTTTGTTGTAGTAGACACATCGTAAAGTCGTCATGCTAAGGCCCCGCAGGACCACCGTATCAGAACAACAGTCATCGCTGATTAAGAGAATCGTAGATCGAAAGGATCAAACATACGGACACACAGTGGATGAACGAAGACCAGATCCACCAAAGACAACCACATATTAAATCCCGCGAGATTCACCGGAAACACATCCACCCATCCCCTGACAACGCTAGACGCACCACTAGGACAAGAGCTAAGCGAAAAGAACTTTATTCCATCTTAAGAGAGTCGTCGTTGTCAGTATCCTTGGAGATGACACAAACCCTAACCAAACTCAAAAAAACATTTGCAAATAAAGCTCTCTCATTGGTAAAGGCAAGGATCCACCCGCCCTCATACCATAAGGCCACACGAGACGAACCAAATTGGCAGCGGCACGACCATCGGCGGAACGCAGAAACCCTAGTCGCCTTTTCTCCAAAGACACTACTATTAGTATTAGGCATTGTACAATGCAAGATGCTTAGGGGAGATGCTTAGAAAAGAAAAATTAATCCCTCCTATAAATCTAAGCATTTGGTGCTTAAAAAAACTCAATTTATTTTACTAAGTACCTCCTTAAACACCTTGCATTGTACAAGGCCTTACTTCCCAGCCAGAGCAAAACACCTTGCATTGTACAAGGCCTTGCTTCCCAGCCAGAGCACAGGGATCCGCCCATGTCATCTTTCATGACATTGCCTGGGAAAAAAAATCTTTCATGGCATTGGCCTATGATACCATCACACCTGCCCTTGCAGGTTCAACGTTTACCTGCAAAAGAGAGACCCCAGCATGCTCGAGCACAAGCAGAAGCCCATACCACATACAACTGTAAAAGTAAAACTCTGATTTTCAGTTTCAACTTGCTATCCCTCTTCACCCTTGAACATTTGCCAAAGAGCAGAGCAGGGAGAGCTTCTGCGCCGGTTTATTTGTCTTTGTACATGCAGTCCAGCAAACACAAAGCACAACCCAAACATCTAGACACACTACTATAACACACTCCTATCTTGTTCTTTCTTCTTCTTCTTCCCACAAAGGGCACACAGACAGACAGACAGACAGACGACTCTCTTCTTCCTGTTTCGACAACACAAACAACTACAAACAGCACGGAGTTTCTTTCCCCCTACTACATCTACAAGAGACAGACAGACACATGCATCGCTGGGGGTTGGTTCAGGCTCTCCACAGCCTGCAGACACAGCTTCTTTCGCTCGCTCGCTCGCTCAAAGCCCCATCAGGTGGTCGAGGCCCCCATGAGGGCCTCCTCCACCCACGCCGCCGAGAGAGCCCCCGCCTCCCATGCCGCCACCAAGAGAGCCTCCTCCACCCATGCCGCCGAGAGAGCCCCCGCCTCCCATGCCA